>NC_067158.1:34076910-34425410 GCF_903995435.1 Acomys russatus | reverse complement strand
TCCCCCCAACTTCTTTGAAGATCTGGTGTTAATCATCTTTTTCATTCTCCTTAAACATTATCTCAACTCTTAGCATACAGGTATTTCCACTAGCCTTCCTTCTACGGATCTAGCAACCTTTGTCATCATCACCTGCTGCCACTAGGTGTGCACTGGATAAAAAGGACCCACTAGCCTCCCTAGCTCTCTCTCAGCCTTCACTATGTTTGTCTGTCTCTGTTTCTCTTTCTTTCTGTCACGAGTGCCCTCCTTCTTCACAACAAACCACCAATACCAAATATGTTATGGTGACTTTTAAATCATTTTTTATAACATCAACTACTCTCTATTTCTCACCATCTCTACCACTGTCACTTTTGTCTTTTTCTGCATTATCACCTGCTTAGGTTATTGACCTAATAAGGTTTTCCTGCTTCTGTCCTAGGAGAAGCCACTGGAACAACAGCAATCTGTCTGGGGTTCCAATGGCTTCCCGGAACAAATGCCGCAAGATTAGAATTGCCAACAGGATGCTCTGATGTTAGTTTCTTTCCTTCTTGAGGCCTCTTATTCTACTTTTACCTTCTCCCGTCCTTCACCTCTGACCATGCCGTCTGTACCACTCCTCAGTCATCCCAGGTACCCTCCCACCACGGTCTTCTTTCTGCATAGGTTTCCCTGGTGTGTGCATCTAGTCCATCTTATGCCATATAGCTACATGTATACCAGTCACTGTATGCTGCCTCTTCTTTCCCCTACATGTTCAAATTTCATGTTTCCAGTGAAATCCTTATGTCCCTGAATCAAAGACAAGTGGAGCCCATGTTGTCTTCTCTCTGGCCATGACTCCCAGACCCAGAGCACTGTCCAAGAGATCCTGCTCGCAGAGTGCTCCATGCTGCCTGCCAACGTTAGCTTTCTGGGACTCTTGCCTTCCCTGAGCCCATCTAACAGGATTCTAGCCATTTTTTACTTCAAGGTTGGTTCATCTCTGCTTTTTGTTGTTGCTGTTTTTGTTTTGTTTTTGTTAATAGATTCCTCAACTGGACTCTAAGGCCCAAGAGAAAAGGATTTTGTTGTTGCTCTTTATGCCAGCTCTGTCCTAGAGGACCACAAACATGTTGGGTCAGGTGCTTCCTAAGTACTCACCCCTGGGAATATTCTAGCATTTCTTAAAGGCAAGCCAAAGAGTCCTATGCTTGCTCATAAGGATTAAGGGGTGGGGGTGGGGGGGCAGGAGGGAGAGAACACAAATTAGTTCAAGAAACCCAAAAATCCTAACCACTGTTCGCCCAAGAGCCTTCTCCTGGGGGCTTGAAAAAACTGGCGGAACTGGCCTCCAGTCTAGCCACATTTTTGCTTCTTCCCTTCCTGCTTGGCTGAGGGGCAATGGGGTGAGTAAACGAGACTGTATTGAAGGTCACTACCTGCTGAGTTCTGTCTGTCAGCTGCCTGGGAGCTTCCCCAAACAACCCTACAGTTTCAAACAATCAAAGGAAGACAGTGTAAATCTGAAACATTTGAAGCCCACGACCCGATTCTGTTCGTGCTTATTAAAATCTTCAAAGGCCGAACATGAAAAATAGCCCTGTTTTAGATTATCTCCCTCCCACATGGCACGGCTAAAACCATTTTTATAGCGTGCAGTACAAAAACTCAAGATCTCAGTTTTCTTTCTGCGCACACCTCTTCCTGGCAAGGGTCCAGGACCCTCAAGCTCTGTGGGTCACAAGAGAGTATGTGTGGACAGAAGGCTTCCTTGAGTGTCTCTGCATTGGAGCCAAGTTATTTCCAAAACTAAGATGAGTTTAGAGACGTTACAGCTAAAGTTTAAGAAAGGCCCATGTGTTTCCCTTAGGAGACAAAACATGTGGGTGGTGTCCTGGGTTATTTTTATGTGAAGTATTTTGTAAATAAACATTCGTTATAAACCTCAGCCTTTCGAGGGAGGTGGGGTCGCAATCTTCTCTTCTAGTGCAGACTCCATGGCCCACCCCAGATGGTTCTCCCAGTGCACACTGGATCAGCTCACTGTCCTAACCTCAAGCAATGATCCTGAGGCAAACACTCCTCTACAGCCCCCGTCACTTGCAGCTATATTTTATTCTTTGTTGCTTTTCTCATGGGCAGGGGACACAGGTATCAGGCAGAATCTGGGTATTTAACACCAAACTCTCCCTCCCTCTCTCTTTATGGGGGTCTGTTTCGACTCACGTTGTATATATGAGTGCATGCATGTGTACGTACATTCATAGGTGTGCATGTTGAGGCCAGAAATTTCACATAATATTTTCTCTCATTCTCTATTGCTCGTCACTTTTGTGGGGGGTTAGGGTGGGGTGGGGTGGGAGATGGGGGGCTCTCCCAGATCACCTGGAACACCATCTTCCATCATTCTTTGATCTCTTCAAATTCTACTCCTGGGTGATTGTTTTCAGCTAATAGAAATGTTCAGGTGTCTTCCATCCTGAAGGAATCCTGACTTGGGTCCTTTGGCCATCTCTAGCCACTGCGCACACCTATCTTTCCAAAAAGCATAAGCTTGGCATGTTCAAAGCATCCTCCAAGCATAGCCAGGGGTCAAGGAAACAACACGTCTTTCTAAGAATGCTTCAGAGCTGGCCACCAGACAGCGTCCAGATGCACCTGCTCAACAATTTCTGCCTTCAAAGTAGTATGATTTGGAAATGATTTTCACTTTCACCTTCCAATGGCGTACGCAATAATGACTATTTCCAAATGACAACAATTTGAAGGCATAGAGCTTTAAATAGTTTCCAGATTTTCTTGCTGTATAGAATGGTCCAGCTAAGGTGAACTAGAAGTTAGAGATAGTCTTGAAAGTGAGAAGTGTAAGGGATGCAGGGTGCCTAGGCTCTGAGTAAGGTGTGGTCAGTGAGGCTGTAAATATTTATGTTGTCCTCTAGTGACTGGCTTTGAGGATTGATGCAGACAGTTGTTCAGTCAGGCAGTGCAAGTGATATTTTCAGGAAAGCCTTTCAGTAGTGGAGTGAGCCTCTGCATGCAAGGAGGCATGTGACTGAGCCTGGGACATCAGTGTTCTCCACACTTCTGCCCTACAGTCCACAACTCTGGACTATGAAGATCAGATTTGGGACGCAGGGTCTTTCATCATTTCTGTGGATGCTTCATCTTAGGAGACACACTAGGGACCATGGTTTGCCTCTGCACAGTTAATGTTACCTTGGACTTGATGCTCATAGGTAGGTCCAGCACCTACACCAAGAGGTTGTTCCATTGGGTTGCTGGTGTTTCTTGTGAGGCAAGAGGAATGCAATCCTTCCTCCACCAGACAGGGATTTGGCCTCTTTGGTCATGTGGGAGGTATTAATAATTTATTTTCTCCCAATAAACACAAGAAAAGGAATTTGTCTGCTTCTAGGCTAGGAGAAGATGGTCAGCTTGCAGACAGCAGGCTGCTTCATCTGAACAGAGACTCAACAGAAGTGCAGGAAGGAGCGAGCAAGGCTAGATCAAGGGATGGGAAGAGAAGAGCGAAAGATAAAAAATGACCTCCTGTAAGGAAGCTTGTCCATAAAAGTAAGAGGACAAATCAGAGGAGAGTATGAGAGGAGCATGGGGTTAATTATGAGGGACAGCTTGGAGCACACTGTGTTCCAGTAGATAGGAAGTACCAACATGAGTTTGAATGAATCATGCCTTGCTTTGTATGTGGGCGTTTATGTCAATAATTACATATGGGCATATTACATCAGTACCTTTCATGTCAACCAAGAGAGATGTGTGGGACTCACAAGGTTTGTTCTTTGTTGTAGATAAGAAAGGACACAGTGAGGCCAAATGGTAACTCACTAGAGGCAGAGTTCATAAGAATCCCTCCTGACTTTGAACAGTACGCTCAAATGCTCTCACCTCCGCCATCTTGTAGAAATGATACTTTAGCTGATGGGTAGAGTTTTGAGCATGTATGCAAATCCGTGGGCTCTTTTCTTGTTGGGTTGGTTTGTTTATTTGTTTCTCTTTTAGACTCTGCAGTCATGACAGGAGGTGATAAGCTTTCAGCATCCGTCTTAGACTGAAAACTATCTGAGGGACAGGGGAGATAATTAAAATGGAGAGAAACCCAAATGAAAGCTTGGCTTCATGGCTTGGGATGTGGACAACACGTTGCAATAGCCCAGTGCCTTTGTGGAGGCTGTATTTCACATCCCAACAACATGGAACAAATTGCACAAATGCGAGGAATTAGATCCCTTGGTAACAAACATTGAAGTCACTTTTTAAAATGTCACCAAATGGCTCTGTTAACTCTGTTTTGTAACAAGTCACAGGCAGATGGCACTTTGAAGTGTGTGATGCCTCTTGGAAAAACAAAATTGCTTAGGCATTTTTGTCTGGTTTGCTAAGATAGAGTGACGATGCCCCAAAATGAAAGGAGCTTGGCAGGCACTAGCACAAAAGGCTGGGTACCGTCAAGCTCTGACTGTTAGCTGCAAGTTGGGTTTCCCAAAGGCTTCCAGACTTGCAGACTAAAAGATGCAAAGCAAGGGGGGAAAGAAACTTTCTATTTTCTGAATGCCTACTATGTGCTTCTGTGGTTTATGACAATTACAGCTTATTTAATTCTCTTTTAATCCTTTCTTTCAACTTTTTACTTCATTTTATTGTTTTCAGACAAGGTCTCATTTAGTCTAGGTTGGCCTCAACTCCCTTGGTTGCTAAGGATGACCCTGACTTTAAGATACTCTGGATTGCTGAAATTACAGTGTGAACCACCACTCTGGTTTGTGCAGCTTGGGCCTGGAACCCATGGCCTCTTTGTTCTGAGCAAACACTCTGCCAGATGAGCTACAGACTCAGACCTTTCACTTTAAACATAAAATTTGAGGCCCAGAAGCACCCCATATCTTGTGAGCTGGGATTCAGAGCTTGCCCTGACACCCCAGACCTTCTGCTATCATTTACTCCAGGTAAAATTCCTACCCTGCCTGCCTTTATTGCTTATCCTAAAACTATTTTCATGCTTGGGAGAATTGTCAAAAGTTATAATAGACACAGAAAGTAAATATTGACATAATGTCTCATTTTTGTGTCAAATTTCAGATTTACTATTTTTGAAAGTAGGAATTTATAATGTGTCTTAATAAGTACTTATTCTAAACCCATTTCAAAGCATATTTCACTTGCCTCCCCCCTCCATATCAAACACTATAATGCAAAACACACAGGCTTCAAAATCATTGTGTAGCTGGAGGTAGCCATATTCTATTCATTGTTGGGTTGACAATTTGCACATTTGTGTTCCGAAAAAGAGTTTCCCATGCTAAATTAAAAGGCAACATTAAACAAAGAAATAACTGACTTTTTTTTCAACTCAACACTAGAGGTACAGCAACTGATTGCCGTTGTGAAAATGGAAGCCACATGCTGACATTGATGGGGCAAGAATTTGCAAGAGGATGGGTTTCCTGAGGGCATCCTGAGCAGCTGCACCACCCTTGGACCACCTACATTTGAGCTTCTTGTTATGTGTTGAGATAAACTGCTAGTTGCTAAAGGAACTGGTCTTGTGATACTTATAGGAAGTACGATGCTAACTGATACCCCCTGCCTCCCATAATAGAAATTTAAAAGAATTCCATTTTCCTAATTTAGTACTACATCCATGCCAGGCTTTTTTTTTGGGCGGGGGGTCTGGATTTATTTCTCCAAAATATTGGAACTTTAACAAGAGACTCTGAGGGAATGGTGCTTATTTTGTTGAGCACAGACTGGGGCAGAGTGGGGGTCTCTCCCTGGTTGTTGAAAGATGGTGCCCAGAGTCATGGTCCAAGAGACCGTCATCCTTCCAGACTATCTAAGACAGAGGGAGTGTGAGTGAGCAGGCATTGGACTCCACGTGGCCAACCATTTTGCTTTGCATAGATACAGATGTGACCTTTGGAGAGTGAGAAAGGATCTGGAGGGACAGCTTTGTCTGTTTTTACCTTGGGGAAGGACCACACTGAAGCCATAGCAGACATATATGATAATCAATGTGGTTTTAATAGACCTCCAAGGAAGACATTTCCTCAGCCCCTTCCCTCTGGACACCATATCAACACTGAAAAAACTTGCAGTAAATTATTATTTTTTTATTTTTTGCAGTACATTCTTGTTTCATGTAAATAGATGTGTAATTCCTGTGAAGAAAATGAAAGCACCCTCTGTTTGTCTGAGGCAGAGCGAAAAGTTAGTGGACTGTACAGGGTGGAGGTCAAAGGTCACACTGGAGTTCTGTTTACTCACTATCTCACAAGCTGGTAAACTTTCTCATGACTCCATTCAAATAAGCTTCATGGTACAATCACTGTCTTCCATCCCCCAAAGTCATAGGAAAGAACTAACACCCAGGATACACTGCTGGGGATATTTGTAAACACTGTTTTGTGGCAGTACCAAATTCTTTCTTACCCTGTCGCAGCTCAGCACCCATCTCATGCCGAATCTGCCAAAGTGTCCTACATGTGTAGTCTACTGTACGTGGGCTAATGGACTACAGCTTCTCATCCTCTTCCCTCATACTTTTCTTTCCCTAAGTTTTAGTTTTGAAACTTGTCCCTAGAACAAAAATATTTAAAATATTTTTTGCAATTTGGCAAGAATCGCACTTGTTGTAACGTGTAGTCCAAATTAGAAAACGAAATTCAGCCTTGGTAATCAACCCGTGCATCTCGGCTGTGGATCCATAATTCAGATTTATAGTCTGGAAACAAAGGCAAAATGCAGCAATGAAACAATAGTCTGGATCCTTACAGATAAGACTATTCTGGCTGCAGTTGTTTGGGTAACTGAAGGACAAAGACTCCTCTGGGGCAGGCTTTCTGCGTGGGGACCTCCTCTTTGGGTAGGTGCTGTTTCAGACCTGTGAGGACATATCCCAGACCAGTTGTGTTTAAAAGCTGTACACATGACTCCTGGCCAGAAAATTGGGTTGGCTGCCTGCCCGCAATGCTGCACGTTGGATCCATAAACACTTGTATGATTTCAGACTTGAAGCCACACAGGAAGTGACCATGAAGGCATACAATCCACTCCAAGTCTGCCATATCCTGGCTCTGTCTTCTCTAATGACTTAGTCCCTAGAAATGGCGATGATTAAAGCTTTTGAAAGAGAAATAGTTATCTCATCTTCATCTAGGACTGCCCCCCCCCAATGTAGCTCTGATGAGGGAGAATGTTATTTAAAAACCCAGAAAATAGAATATGGAAGCAAATGTTCTTTTCACATACTTACTCCTAGCACTATACTAAGAAACAAAAAGTAAACTCCAAAACAGCATTTCAAGGCTAAAAGAAAAATCCTGTAGATTTATCACGGTTCTGCAGTTCATGGGTGATAGATAAATCAAATCTGAAAAGTGTTTCACTGGGGCTGGAGATACAGTTCAGTTAGTAAAGTACTTGTCTGGAAAGAGAGAAGAACTGACTGAGTTCAGTCCCCAGAATCTGAGTGAAATTTCCTAGCATGGAGGTGCACACTTGCAGACCAGTAGTGGAGAGGCAGGCATATTCCTTAGCCAGCCTAGCATGCTTGATAAGCTCTATGCTAATGGGAGACCCTGGCCAAAAAATAAAAAAGGTGGACAAAGGCTGTGGAAGATCTGAGGTGATCTTTTGCCTTTCAAGCATGCACATATGTGTACACATACACACATGAATATGCACATGATAATAAATTACTTTTAAACAGTGTCTGTGGCTTCTGGATTTAGTTGTGTATTTCCTTATGGCCAAAGTCTGTGCTAAATGCCTCTTCATCAGCGATGATGAGTCCTCAAGAAGTGTCCCTTCCTTCTGTCCATTAACTTATTTTTTTCTTCACTTAGTCTGCGAAAAGAACACTTGGGTCTGCAGTTCTTTTGTTTGTAGTTTCCTCTAAAGCAGAGATCTGTGTGAGAATGTGTACTTTTGTTCTTGCTTATGGCCGTATCTAGAGCAGTAGTTTTCAACCTTTGGGGTCAGGCAACCCTTTTAAAGGAGTTGCCTAAGGCCATCAGAAAACACAGATAATTACATAATAATTCATAACAGGTACCAGGCATGGTGGTGCATGCCTTTAATCCCAGTACTCGGGAGGCAGAAGCAGGCGGATTGCTGTGAGTTTGAGGCCAGTCTGGTCTACAACGCGAGTCCAGGACAGCCAAGGCTACACAGAGAAACTCTGTCTCAAAAAAAAAAAAAAATCATAACAGTAGCAAAATTGTGGTTATGAGGTAGCAATGAGAATAACCTCATGGTTGGGGTCACCACCACCACATGGGGAACTGTAATTCAGGGTCACAGCATCAGGAATCTTGAGGACCACCGCTCTAGAGTAATGGTTAGCACATGTTGGGTGTTCATTAAATGCTGATGGGCAAAGTAGGAGCAGAGCTGAAGCACCCAGGAGGTCCTGTTGGGCACATATCACGCGGAACCCTGGGCTAAGCTGATTCCGTCTGTCACACAAGCTTTAGAGCTAAGTGATGTGCTTGGAGTCCTGAAGTTGAAAGGTGAAGGAGAGAGAGTTATTTCCTTTCATTTCCTGACATTGTTTCATGGTTCCTGTTCCCCTCTGCTTCCATGACCCCTGTCGCAGACATGAAGTTCCCAGCTTGCATGCATGTGTTTGGCCTTGCTCCATTTTGGTTTTCATATGCTTGTGCTGTAATAGTCAGCAGAGACATCAGCTTGAAGACATTTTACTCAACACGTTAAGTAGATAGAAGATTTTAAAATAAATTTCTCACAACATAGGTATTATAAGTGCCTTTTTGTTTGTTGGTAAAGTCTATTAACTGATTTTAAAATGATTTACTTATTTTATTTTGCGTGTAGGAGTGTTCTGCCTGCATGTCTGTGCAGCATGTGCACATTGTGCCTGCAGAATCCAGAAGAAGGCATCAGATTCCCTGGAACTGGAGTTACAGATAGTTATGAGCTGCCACGTGGGGGTGGTGGAGATTGAACTAGAGTCCTTTGAGGAGAAGCCAATTCTCTTAACTACTGAACCATCACTATAGCCCCTTAACTGATTTTTAAACTGATTTTTAAAAATTCACTTATTAGTAATAAAAAAAAAAAGCTAGATGAGAGCAATCTTCTGTTCTGCTATTCACTGAAGCCTGATGCAGTAAAAGGAACTGGTGACAAAAGTTAGATGGTCACATGGCTTAGAAGGTGACACAGGCCAAAAGAGGAGGAGCTTCACTGCACATAAACAAGACTTAGTATTACTATTACATACTTGCATACTTACTATTCCATAGCCCTGACTTAGTATTGATTCTGGCAACAGGACATAACACAAATTTGTGAGGGGAGAAAATGGCCCACCTCTTGTTCTCAACAGAGCTCTGCTTTCCTCAGGTAAAGGTCAGGCTTGACACTTAACCTTCATACAGGCTGGCTGAGCACAGTGACTGGTGAACTCTTTTCTTCTTTTCAATTTATTATAATTTATTCAGGTTATATCCTGAATGTTATCCCTTTACTTGTGTCTTCCCCCTTCCCATCCTCCCTCCCGCTTCCACCCTATTCCCCTCTTCTAGATCTCTGACAGAAGGGGACCTCCTCCCCCACCATATGACCATAGCACATCAGCTCTCATCAGATAGCCTGCTTCCCCTTTCTCTGTATGCCCACCTGGCCTGCTCTCCAAGGGGGAAGCGATCAAATCGGGGGCACCAGAGTTCATGTCAGAGGCAGTCCCCGTTCTTCCCACAACCATGGAGAATGGTTTATCCACTCGCTAGATCTGAACAGGGGGTCTACGTTTACTGCATTCATTGTCCTTGGTTGGTACAACAGTTTGTGCAAGGCCCCCTGGGTCCAGATCTGCTGGCTTTGATGGTCTCCTTGTGGGGCTCCTGAACCCTTTGGGTCCTTCTACCCACCCCCCCAACTCTTCCATAACCACTCTCAGCGCTCCAGACTGGTGATCTCTTATGTGCAACTGAGTGCTCTGTATGATTTGCTGACAGGGAACCACAGGCACCTGCAATTGTAAATGAAGCTTTGTGCCAGGAATGGTGAGAAGCTGCTTCATAGAGACTGGGAGCAGCCCTGGCAGGCTCCCTGTTTCCTTTTGGGGCAGGCACAGCCCCAAAACATGGGGTCATGAAAACACGCAGGCTGTGGAATTAGAACATCTGTTTGAATCCTATCACTGTTAACACAGAGCCTGGAGCCAGCCATATTGGGTAAGTTTTTTCATCCTTTTGAGCTTCAGACGGTTGTTGCATGAAATCAAGGTCAACAGTGCTTTCTCATCAATGTCTTGAATATCAGATATTTACATGACGATTCATGACAGTAGCAAAATTGCAGTTATGATGTAGTGATGAAATAATTTTATGGTTGAGGTCCCCAGAACACGAGAAACTATATTAAACGGTCACAGCATTAGGGAGACTGAGAGCCACTGTACTAAGGGAAGTCATGTGAGAGATTACAACCAAAGAGATGAAAGTGTAGAAGTTTAGCAAAAATGAAAGTAGATCATTTTTTCCCTGATTCCGGTGGCCGGCTGCCTATGTGACTCCGGGATAGCTTTAGTCTTCTCATATATCAATGAGGGGAAAAAATACCTGTAGCATGAACTACAAACCTTACTTGATTGACTGCTGCTTATATATTAGAGCGAGGAAACTGAGGTGCAGGGGCATTACATAAGCACACAGTCAAACAGAAGCCAGTTTGTTTTATGTCCCCAGCCTTTCAGTTTCAGATTCTGTACTCCTTGGCAGCTTATCCTCAGAGCAGGCACGGAGTGGCCAGGTAACGGATCAGACCCACTATGAACGCTCAGTAACATTTCCCCTTAAATTATCTCCATTTACCTCCTAAATTTGCTTCTTTCTGTCTGACGGTGCAACACGGCACGTGTGTCAGACAGTAAGCATCCAGTGTCATTAGCTACCACCTGTGCTGCATTAGGATCCCCCCCCCCCACATACACACACCTGTCCCAGCAGGGTTGACATTTGTTGCCTCCTACTGTCAGTGTAGTGCGCCGATGACATCTACTTAGGTGAAGGCGAGGGGCTAGATATGACCTCAAAGTGAAAATGCTGTGTTCACTAGAGGGCTGAACATGAACTGGACTGTTAGGAATTTTTGATAACTTTTAGATCTTATTAACTTTTATAGTATCTTAAGTGTCTGCTGACAATTACTAAGAATGAGGCCACCACCACCACCACCACCACCTCCACCATCACCATCAGATGCCGTCATGTAAACCCAAATTACACAAAGGGAAAAAGTAAGACAGATTTTATTAGCTAGCATTAAGAGTGCTTATTCTTGTGGATTTGGGAACATTCCAGGGAGTCTGGAGCACACACTTTAAGCAGGGTGTGGGACCTTGGAAACATAAATGAAAACACATTGGGAGATACAATCTGATGATTGGGCAGGCAGTGATATCCTGGGACACAAATCTCACATAACCATTGAACTATGACGAGGAACCTAAAAATCAAAAAACAAAAAACACTGGATTCTTGAAGAAGCTGGCTGTAAAACCTTATGGCAGAAAATTTGTTCTAAATAAAATGCTCTCCTCTACAATTCCAAAGTCACAAACCACAATCCAATTTAAAATACTGGTGGAAAGAAATGCATGTTGACATCGCACGGCACTTATGAAAGCATACATTCTATTCCTGGAACTGCTATTAATGAAAATACATCCTTTCTCCTACAGATGCTTATGTCCCTGTCCCGCATTATCCCCACAGCCACGTGGAGTGGCACATTTGTTTAATCATAAAACGGACAGTAAATAAATCAGCACTCTTAACGAAATACAAACCGAGCACAGGATCTATCCCACTACAAAGAACTCTACAAGGAGCAGCGTTGGCTCAGATGTTCTTTCTCCTCCGTTAGAATCTTACAGCAAATCAAAGGAGGCATCTTCACCCTGGGCTCAGCAGGAGCAGCCTTACAGACAATCCTGTCATTCAGGGGAGGTCAGAGGGCTGCTTCTGTTTGCTCCCAAGCAGAGTCATGCTGCTCTGGAGTATTGATCTGTGGTTAGGGGGATTGTAACTTTCGAGCACTTCAAAACTAACGCAGGCAAAACTAAGCCCGAGTTTCACTTTCTCTCTTCAGTTTGGCACCAGTGTCCCCCAGAAACGTTTTATTGACTAAGCCTAAATCAGTAAACACCCCCAAGCATCAGAGAAGCAAACAGAGAAGTGTAAGACCTCGGAAGCCAAGAGTCTTCTCCAGGGTGAAAATAGCCTGAAGATGTCTGCGTGGATCGGGGCGAGGGCTGTTTACTTACAGTGTTTGCCAGAACTTCCAACAGCTGGATGCTTGGAACTCTGCACAGATGTGGACTTTAGCTCAAAGCCCCTTCCTTTTGGCTGCAAGAAGCACTCACTTTTTACCCCTTTGGCTTCAGATTGATATGTGCTTTCCTGATTCACTTTTAAAAGCACACTCTCCAGCTTCAAAGGGTGGTGGTGCATAGAGGGAGGCTGCAAGGCCAGGGCATCCAATGGTGCTGGAGTTGCTGTAGGGCGCTGACTATTTGAAGCAACTTCATAAATAAACAAACAAACTAAATAAATAAATATCCCTTTTTATCTTCTGGCTTGCTCCCTAAATCCTATTTGGGAAGGAGTATTGAGTCTTGATACTATCTAAAGTTCAAGTTGAATGTCACATGTTTTGTATGTGGGAAATCGAGGCTCTCTGGCAGATATTCCGAGACCAGCTGCTCTTGTTTCTTTCCTTTTTAAAATTTTATTTTACTAGTTTATTGAAATTACAACTCAGTTGCTATCCCATCACTTTTATCTGCCCACTCCTCCCTCCCTCCCTCCTGCTTTCACCCTATTCTGCTCACCTAGGCCTATGACTGAGGGGGACCTCCTCCCCCACTATATGGGCATAGGCTATCAAGTCTCATCTTGGTAGCCTGCTTATTCTTTCTTTGAGTGCCATCAAGACTCCCCACCAGGAGGAGGTGATCAAATATGGGGCATATGGGACATCAGAGTTAGTGTGAAAGTCAGTCCTCACTCTCCACTCAACTGTGGAGAATGTCTTGTCCATTGGGTGGATCAGAGTAGGGGTTCGATGTTTACTACGTGTATTGTCCTTGGTTAGTGCAATAGTTTGAACAGACCCCTCTAGCCCTGATCCATCCATCACAGTGTTCTTCTTGTAGGTTTCTAGGACCCTCTGGGTCCTTCTAGTTCCCCATCTCCTATATTTGTCTTGCATACAGTCCCAGTGGGATGTCCACACAACAAGGACATATGCTCAATCATGTTCATAGCAGCCTTATTCATGATAGCCAGAACCTGGAAACAGCCTAAATGTCCCTCAGTTGAAGAATGGATAAAGAAACTGTGGTACATTTACACTACGGATTACTACTCAGATATTAAAAACAAGGAAATCCCGAAACTTGTGGACAAATGGATGGAACTAGAAATGATCATACTGAGTGAGTTAACCCAGAAGCAGAAAGACTCACATGGTATATACTCACTTATAATTGGGCACTAGCCTAAAAGGCATGTCCTATGAAAGTCTTCACCTACCAGGAGATTAGGACAGATGTGCTCTTGTTTATTAATTGCTGCTAGAGAGAATATTTGTGATGGCCATCAATGTCATCACCTTCAGTTGGCCGTGGAAAGATGTGAAGGTCAGGGTTTGCAGAGCTCCACAAGGATCACATAGCTGGGAGAAGATCTGGACCTACCCCCACCCAGTCTTTAGTTCTATGTCCACAGTGGGAGGTGGAAGCAGATACAGGGTTTTGAAACTGGATTTTGACCTTTAGGATGCCTATCACTGGACAAGGTTCTTTATGTCTCGAGTTACGGTTCTGAACGCTATAAAATGGGATGGTAATATCAGCGGCCTTCGCTTGGGTGTATAGTGGGGTGTTCTTGAGAAAGTGCTCCATCAAGGATCTAAGCAATTGCACCATGGGATGAATGGGATGACCCCATTCTCATCCCTCTATCCTCCTTTGCTTTCCTGAATTCCTTTTAGGTTATTGGAAGAAGGCACTGAGATACTTTTTTTTTTAATTTAATTTTTTTAAGACTTATTTATTATGTATATAACATCCTGCTTGCATACGTGTCTGTCTGCCAGAAGAGGGCACCAGATCTCATTATAGATAGTTGTGAGCCACCATGTGGTTGTGGGGAATTGAACTCAGGACCTCTGGAAGAACAGCCAGTGCTTTTAACCTCCGAGCCATCTCTCCAGCCTCACACTGAGATACTTTTAAGTGAATAAAAAATTTGGATTTTGGTCACAAAACATGACAAGACATAGAGAAAATGTGAAAACATGCCATGCCAGACAAAGCTGCATAGTCTGCCTAGACATTTCCTCAGAGAAAACACTGGATGTGGGAATAAAAAAGTCAAGACAAGGCCACTGCCTAGAATACTCATCAACAAAGGGAAGCCCAAGGAGCCACCGAAATTCTCCAAACCAGTTTCCTCACTGGAGATATGATTCCTCTTTTTGCTGTGGTGACGACCTTGAGGGGGTGAGTAAGTCACGAGGGTGGAGTCCACACTAATCAGATCAGTGACCTCATGAAAAGACCTGGATGGTCCTTTTTACCCGTCCGCCATATGACTACATAACATGTGGCCTGTCCGGAGGATGCAGATGATAATCTCATAAGCGAAGGCAGGCTCCTTACCAGACGTTGAACTGCCTTTCACTTTGATCTTGGACCTAACAGTCTCCAGATCAGTGAGGAATAAATTGTTTATAAATTACATGGTCTGTGGCATTTTCCCATAGCTTGACTACTGAATTAAGACAGTAGTCTCTCCAGCATAGAATACAGAAAAAATCCGGTTGACGGACTGGGGTCATTTCTGTTTCCCACTTCATCCATGGCATTTGTTCACAGTCCCGATGCCAGGACTCCTGTCCCATCTCTTCTTTTTCTAAGGAGTTCATTTTACTCTTTCTCTGCCATCCACCTCTTGATAGTTGTCTCACCATGATTGCCACTTTTGATTTTTCTTTTACAGAGTACAAATTGTCTTTCCAATCTCTTTATCCTTACAATAGGCACAGATGCCAAATAAAGGGAGACCTGCTTTCCCTCTTGAAAGTGTACATGGTCCACATCTAACTCATATTTAATTATGCCATTGACTTCCATCGGTCTTTCACAAACTCATTTTTAAAATGTCATTTAGGTTAGGACTTGCGTCTCCTTTTTGGCAAGAACAGTTTCTAATTAAAGTTTTGTCTCAGTGAGCTCGACCTGACATGTGAATGTTGGGAGAATTTAGCTCAGTCTGTGAGTGAGGCTAGAGAGAGGGAGAACAAAGCTAGTTTTGAGAGCTCTGACTTGTGCCCGCCAGAACCCTGTGCTGTCTGTGTGAGCCCTGCCCCCATTCATCCTATCTGTACATAGAAACTCTCAGTTCTGACTCATTAATCCCTAGTTCAGTTGATCTGAGAGAATACAGTCACTCATAGGATCAGGAGAGGAAAAGGGACTTGGAAGGCAGCCCTGGGGATCCCTGCAGGGGCCCACAGAGCTGAAGGCAACAGCTCTGGCCACTGACCAGAATGCCATCTCCCTGTTTTCTTTTCCCCAGTCAGCTCAAACTCTGATCTTATGCTCCTTCTTTTGGGGAGTTTTCTTTTTGATTACCTCCACGCTTATCTTTCATATGATCTTATAGCATTCAACATTTCTCCTTCATAAAAAAATTCCCCTTTTGTAAAACTTCATAAATGTGCTTCATCATGATTGTAATTGTAAAAGTGCGTATGTGCTGCCCAGATAGCACAACATCTGTCTGCCTTACTGACTGTAAGTTCCCTGACTGCAGAGATGTGCTCTTAGTAAAGACCTCTCCATCCATTTTACTGACACATGAGAATCTATAAGGGAAGGGCGGGGCCGGGGGACGTGCACTGAATAAGGGCTAGCTAACAGAGAAGATAACAGAAAGGTACTACGAGGTTCACTGCAGCAGCAAGAGTGGCAAAAATATACCTGTCAGAATAGTCTGATGGATTCCCCTTTATTAAATTCTCTGTGTAAGTCTTAATGTATTTCCCACATTCTACTTGGCATAGAGCTGCTGGTTTGCTACCCAAGGATATGTTCTTTAGAGTGAAGACCTTTGGTCTCCTCTTTGGCATTCGGATCAACTTCTGACCTCCTGGAAGTGCTCCTTAGTGCAGGTTCTGCATGAGGGGCTCCCTGCTCATCACTGCCATTGGTCCTCTCTAGAAAGCGAGGAGACAGGACTTTGATGGAGCAAGGCATCAAAAGGCATAGGAGCACAAATTTTTTTGCAGAGAACGACATTCTCAGCCCAAATGACTGCATATAAAAAGAAGTAGACTGCATAAAGCTGGGCTTAGAGGGCTAAGGAACATAGCTTTATTTGCTGGGCTTCAGGGAAAACGGATTATAGCAGTGAAAGTGTCATGCTTATGAAATGTTTTATTAATATCTGATTTTTTTAGTGTCTAGATAACAATAAGAAAACACATATTGAATTGTTTTATAAACTGAAAAAAAGCCCTTTAAAATATTTTTATTACAAATTCTTTTGGATGGAGATAACCAGATTATTAGACTAAGGAATCATTGTTAGAAATTGAATTATTTATACGATTCTTTAATTTGCAGCCTAAAAAGTTTGATTAATTTTCTTTTGATCTCTCTTCAAAGACTAGACCATAAACTCTCAGGGTCTTAAGTGTCAGTGATTGGGATACGCTTTCGGCTCAGTGGAACTCCTACTTGGTTTCCTTCCTTTTTTCCCTCCTCCTTCTCTCTCTCCTTCTGCCTCCCCCCTCCATTTCTTCTCTTGTTTGCTTTCTTTTCTTCTACCTCCTCCTCTTTTTCTACACCCCTTCTTTTTCTTTCTCTGTCCTCCTCTCCCCTCGCTCCCCATTTCCTTCTCTAGTTCTCCAGGAACTGGCAACCTGGAGCCTCGAGGCAGAATCCACAGTCCCAGGCCAGTGAGGGGCTCATAAGGATTGGCAACAGTAGAGATGTAGAGGACATTATTTTTCAGGGTAGTGGCCAATCCCCAAAATTCTGTCAGTTTATATGATACTTGAGGAGCTTCAATGTAGGATTCTTTTTTTTTTTTTTTTTTTTTTATAACACTCTATTGTGGGTGCCAAGCTATTCTGTGTCTCTGGGTTTATAGCAAAACAACACCATTTTTCTCCAGTTGTTGCTCCACAACCCCTGCAATAAAACATTTTATTTAGAACCAGTTACACACTCCTGGGAAGCTAGGGAAACAAAAACATTAAATACTAACAAATAAACTAAGCTAACTTGCCTACTGATGATATCTTTTGTTAAGTGCAAAACCGCACTCCCCCTGCAAAAAGTTATGAGCATAAAGATCAATGGGGCTGTGGGTCTTCTTGAGTTTTGTGCCATTCAGTGGAACTTAATGCATGCATAGGTTCCCTGTTCTTACATTTTTAAAAAAGGCTTTGATTTCTTCTCTTAATTCCCTTCCTAGAGTGATGCTTATTTTTCCCAATTGGGTGCTAATGGACAGGACTAACGGTTCCTGGGCATATCTCACAGTTCAAGCTTTTTAGTCACTTTGTTATTTATGTCCAGTTGTGTTTATTCATGTTCTCAAATAGAATATTTCTCATCTGTATTGTATTCATTTCCATGCCTTACTTTTCTTTGTCTGGGCATGACCGCATTATATGTAGATGGCCACAGCAGAGTTTAACATTTCTTGGGTTTTAGTTGCTCCGTTCCTGAAGTCATGGGAAGGGGTTTGAAGATGGCAGGGCTGGGAGGGAGAGTCTTTTAAAAGGCTGATTAATTTCCTTATGGCGTAAAGAAGAGCCAGCCCCTGCTTGCTGGACTACACTAGGTATCTCCTTTAGCGTGGCTCCTCCTACATCAGCCCACTTGTCCCTGTGACTTCTGTGCATTACAGAACAGGCAGAATTTCCAACAAAATGTGGCCATTTTGTACTTTTCCGTAGATTTTTTTAAATCAAAATGTACGTCTTTCTCTTATAAATGACCTGGTTTTAGGTATTTTTGTTATATCAAAAGGAAATGAAGAAAGGCGGTGTGCTAAGGAGGAGACCAAAAAATGCAGTGCTATTGCCATCATTCCCAAATATTTATAGTTGACACCATAGGAAGCAAAAGAAACAGGTCTAACTATTGTGTCAGAGAAGGCAATGTTATCACTATGGTTCTATAATAAAAATTTATACTTAATGCAAGAACTATTTTGGGGATCAAACCCAAGGCTAAGGCATATGTGTACATGTGCGCATTATCATGGAGTTTAATCTAAGCAAATTTAAAAAGAGCCATAGAAATAGTATACATTTGAGAAGAAATAAAAGTGACATCACTGCTATTGAGCATAATCCGATTAACCTGACAAAAATCTAGCTATACAAAACAGACATGCAAAAGTCACTTTCTCTCATAATAGTAACACAAGGAATGTTAAAATCTAACAAGTGGCCCAAAATGCTTCTGCTTTCTCTAAAGAGTGACAGTAACCTTTCCCTGTGTGTTTTCCTGTTTTGTTTTGTTTCTGTTTTTTTTTTTTTTTTCCCTTCCACTGACTCTGAACCAACCCAACATGCGTGCGACGACTCACAAGATCCTCACGAAGACTTGTTTTTTTCTTCTCATTTTATCCCGAGTCTTTGGCCACAAGTGAACCTCTGTCCCTTTGTAACTGGGACACCATTTTCTTTCAAAGCATGACCCTAACATATTTAACTTTTTCACATTATTTTCATCAGTGCAGTATAACAACGTATGTTATTATAGGCGTGTATTTCAGAAGGTGATCTTGGCTGCACACTCATGATGTGGTTGGCTTGTCAAGGATAAATAGACTCCTCTCTGAGGACCGATGTAAATCTTCTCTATTGCAGCCAATGAGCTTAAGAGGGGAATCATGGCCAACATTGGAATGTGCTAGCACGGTTCACGAGTCTTGTGTAATCATGTGAATTTATCCTCACTGCTGTATGAAGATAAAATTTAGGTCTTTCTAATGAAATCTTAAGTATAGCAAAGGGCGGGACCAAGACCGAAAGCAGATAGTGGGACCAAACCCTTCCTCAATACCACCTAAAAACACCGCTAGCATTGTAGATTATGGTATATTTCTTTCTAATTAGAGTTCAAAATGTTTAGGTTCTCAAACCCAGCCCACACCATCTGGACTCTGAGAGGAATGTAGCTCAATGAGCTGGGCCAGCTGACTCAGCTCAGCCTGTCTAACTAAACATGTGTAGAGCAACAGTGAGTGAATGGGTGACATAGTGGTGCTGGGTGAGGAAAAAAATCATAAAAGTTGTTGAGAACTATGTCCTGAGGGGGCATAGGCATTAGCATCTGGAATGAGTGTGTGTGTGTGTGTGTGTGTGTGTGTGTATGAATGCGCCATGGAGTATGTGCATAGATTTTATTATAACTTGCTTCAGTTAGTTTTTTCCTTCCGCCATGTGGATGTGGATGAGGGGGATTTGAACGTAGGTCGTCAGGCTTGGTGGTATGTGCCTTTACCTGCTGAACTGTTTCACCAGCACCATATCATTCTTAAGACTACAATTTAGAAGGCTCCTTTCTCCATTGACAGCTCTTCTTTTAAAGACTGTAAATTGTTTTCTCCCTAATGTTAAGACTCTGATTGGAAAGTTTCAAAGACAAGCTTAGCTTCAAAGCATAGTTTGTGACCAAAAAGCATTTCCTGGTTTACTTCACAGATGATGACTCAAGAGAGCAAGGTCCCAAGTCTCAGCATTTTTCTTTATTAATAATTTGTTTCTCTGACAACAATAAAACCGAGACTCCCTTAAAAATCTGGTCTCATGCCCTCCCAGTTCTGCCTCCTCATCCCAAACCATCACTATTCTCTTTCTCATTCTTCATCTTCAGACCAACACTATGACTGCGCAGTCTCGGCAGCCCAGCACACACGTTTCTTGTCTTAATCAACAATTAAGCTTCCACTCATTTCTCAGATTATTTGGGAATTCGTGTGTTTACTGAGGCCTGGCTTGTTTTACAAACAATACATAACAGCTACTTTGGAGAATCCAGACAAAATTCAAATTGCATGTTATTTAAAAGGTAAATGTGATGGCAAAGAGAAAGCACAAGAAATGGTTTGCCCACGGCTGAGCAGTTTCCCACAGCATGGACTTTCTGTGATAAAACCCAGGGAACTCCTAGGCAAATTAGACAAAGTTGTTTACTGGATCTTTGAGTCAAACAGTAAATATAAAGTGTGTCCTGTCCCCTCTGCGTTTTGTGCCGGCATCTCTGTAATGTGAGCCCAGGATTCCTGGGGCAGGGCCAGCATGGTGCTGTCCTCACCATCATAAATATGTTTTTCTGCCTGCATGGGACCTCCTTTTCTGTGTGCCTCAAGTTAGGCTTCCCTACAGCCCCTCCAAGGTGAGTAGGTCAAACAGGATGAGCCATGGAGAACACATATGACACATCTGTCAACAAAGGTCGATGATACACATCACTCAAGAAAGACAGTCCTTGGAAACAGATTTCTTTTCAGTCCTTAGTCATCTTCTCCATAACGTAAAGTTCACAGACATACAGGAAGGTAGACACAAACACACACACACACACACACACACACACACACACACACACACACACACACTGGAGGGCAGGGCAAATCTTGCCACACCTGAAGCTGAGACTATCTAATTGCATGAGATAATGCATTCCCATTTTCTTAAGCTACTTTGAGTCAGGGACCTGTCATGTGCAACCAGAAGAGTTGGAACTAATAGACAGACATGAGTACTCCCCCTCCCCTGCCCCTCCGGATTCAGTGCAGTGAGAGACATGCAGACTGAGCCATGTGAAATCAGCAATACTCTACTTCCTTTAAGTATAGGAGTTTCATTTTCCTCAGTGGAAGAGTTATTATTTCCATTTAACACACAAAGAAAGCACTGGGGCAATAAGCAGTGGGTCCACGCTTACACATTTATAACATGAAAGACCTGGGGACCAAATCCAGTTTTTAATTCTAGGCTCACAAGTAAGTTTTTAATGTTTATAGTACTAGGGAAAAAAAAGGAAATCTCTTGAGCTATCCTACTTAGCATTAGATTTTGACATACATCCCACGTGCAAGCGTAGATGATGCCAAACACCTGCTGTTTGCTTCTAAAATCCCCATTTCTCTGGATGCTTCATAGAAAGAAGACAGATCCATCAGTGTAAAGATAGAATGTGATTTCCTGCTCTGCAGTGAATTTACATTTTGCAGGGAGGAAGCTTCAGGCAATGCTGTCAGGTTGCCAGACTCACTTTGGTGTTCACTGACAATCAGGAGCAGCCTCACAAAGGAGAGATTCTTCACCAGCCCTGTTGGCAGCATGGAGACACTTTAACCGTTCTCCATAACTCAGCCCTAGCATATTTACAACACTCTGGGTCAGTGAGATAAGCATTCTGGGAATTTTCTTTTTATCACATCCTCCCTTCTGCTTGGCTACTGATGCCTGTGAAAGATGCTTACCTGGAAAGACTTTCTTTTCTGTGGTGATATTTTTTTTCCCATGCTATAAAAGTCAGAGTCTGATTCTGGGAAGTTTGTGGGTCATTTTTTGAATGTTTCTTTATATATAAGGTTATTAGAATTTGTGGTGGTTTGGTGATTTTAATTAAAACCAGAAAGATAAATATATCTTGTTATGGTACAGTTTATACTGTGTAATAAATGTCTTTGAACCAGGCTTGGTGGCATAGGCCTGTAACTTCAGCCATTTAAAAGAGTAAGGCAGGAGGACCACATGTTAAATCTGGCCTACTTAGTGAGACCCAGTCTCTAAAGAGTGAAAAGGGGGTTATGGATGTAGCTCAGTAACAGACCTTTTGCCTAGCATATGTGAGGCCCTGGGTTAAATCCTTAGTCACACACACACACACACACACACACACACACACACACACACACACACACACACACACACACCCCACACTCTTTGGCATAATTTGCTGCACATCTCTTTTCCATGGATATATGGTAGTTCAGTTTATAGCTGTGGCTGATATCATATTGTGGCAGAATGGACAAGTCTAAAGTTTCACAAGCTCATAACATTTCTTTTCCTTTCTCACTTATTTGAGGTGTGAAACTTGGCCAGGATTGCATAGCTGGTAAATGATGATAAATCTGAGATTAATTTATTCACTGGCATATCTACACATTTTTTTTTTCAGTGAGAAAAACTATTTGACCAGGCAACAGAAGTAGATTCTCTTCCTTCCTTCCTCCTTCCTTCCTCCTTCCCTCCGTCCCTCCCCCCTCTCTGTCTTTCTTTCTGCAGGGAGTCAGACAGAAGTGTTAAGCATAGTGAGTAGATTGATAACCCATCAACGCCAAGACCACTGATACATTAACTGAACATGAACACAGTATCCTAAGTGTACTAGAATCAGACTAGAATCAGAGAGAGAGAGAGAGAGAGAGAGAGAGAGAGAGAGAGAGAGAGAGAGAGAGAGAATATCTAGGAGACAGATCTGACTGCCTTGGAATGTCAGCAGTGCTGTGCTTGTGTGGGTTAGGGGATAAGCAGCCGTAGCTAGATCACAACAGGTTAACTCCACCGAGAATGTATAAGGCCACTCCAATGGCATGGCACCTCACATTTAAGACAGAGACAAAAGAGGAAGGAAGACTCTCAACCATTTTTGAAGGCCTGTACTGGGCCAAACACTCCGTCTTGTGAAAAAATCCACAGAGCAATCCTCTAAGGAAAGTACAACTCCCTTCGTATTTTATCTTTCTATGGATTTCACTTTTTGGAAGCCCTAATGCAAGAAGAATATCCTTTCTTCCTGGCACCGTTTTGAGTTGTGCCTACCACACTGCAGAGCTTCAGCAAGTGGCAGTTTCACATATGGTGCTCAATATCTGTTTCCTCCTCCTCTCTTACTACAGAGATCTTGTTTAGGGAGGCAGTATAGCCAGCTCATCCATACTTTCCCAGACTGCCCTGTGGCCAGCAGAGGTCATGTGATCCACCCACTAGGGAGAATGGCATATGAGCAGAGATTGCTGGGAAAGAAGCAAGACTTCATTCAGTCTGTACTGCCTGCTCTGATTTGGCTCTTTGTAATTTGAAGTGACTGAGAGTTCCTAGCCATGATAGAAGTGCAGGAAGCAAGAGGGTTGTGGCCCTTCCCCCACAATTCCTCCCACTTGATGGATGAAGATAGGACTTTGGCATGTAGTTACATCTTGAGACTGGGACCCTTATGAATGGGGTTAGTGCCCTTTATAAGAAGAGACCTCAGAGATACAGTTTGTCCCTCTCGGGCAGGAGAGAGCATTTCAAGAATGAAGGATGGATGTGTCCATCACTGGATGTAAGATCTGCCTATCCCTAAGCCTCCAAAGCTGGTAATTAGATGTTTGTTAAGCCATCTTATCAATGGAATCTTGCTATAGGAGATCAAACTCAGACAGACACCATTGCACCAACTCCTGACCACATATGCATACATTCCTTTTTAAGTGAGAAGACTATTTGGCCAGGCCACAGAGGTTGATTTTTTTTTTTTTTTGCACAAAGTCAGACACACACACTCCCTCACTGACACATCACTCCTTCACATTTCCATCCTAGCATCATTAAGGAATACTTTCAGACTTGTGTGTAATACTTCACTGTTGCAAAAGATTTGGCTCCTTTGTGAACAATTCTCTGGAATAGTTTGTTTTTCTTTTCAGATGAGGCATCATTTGGCTATTAGAACGAAATCCTGCTCTAACAAAACACCAATTAAATATGTCCCCCCCCACTCTCCAGTGCACAGTCCGTGCCTGCAGATAAAGCTCCACCTGGCTGAAGGACTCGGGGATGCCTGTGCTTGACCTTGCCAACCATGGGAATGTCAGACAAAACAGGAAAATCAGAGCTTCAGATAAACAAAAATGTGCAAAGAAGAGATGCTGCTTAAGAGTCCCTGGCACTATTTTAAGCTTTACAGTTGTAAGTCCTATAACTTGATCCATGAAATTTAATAGGGAAAAAAAAAAAAAAAAGAAGAAGAAGAAGAAGAAAGAAGAAGAAGAAGAAGAAGAAGAAGAAGAAGAAGAAGAAGAAGAAGAAGAAGAAGAGCACAAATTTTCAAGGGAAGGAATCCATGTTCCAATTTCTACTAAATTTCTTACTGGCTGGTGATTGGGAATAAGGATTCTCATCTTCCCACATTTCAGTTTTCTACATTGCAGTTTGGTAAGATGATGATGATGATGATGACGACGACGATGATGACGACGACAATGTGACAATGATAATTATAGTGGTGATGTTGATGGTGACATTGATGATGATGATGATGGTAAAATCTACTCACACAGCATTGGTGGGGGAAGTAAACAAGGCGTTGCATGTGAAAGCAGTCTGCAAACACTAAATTTGTGCACACTTTTGTTACTATTCGGAGGTGAAAGGCAGGCCAAATGTGAACTAGCATTAAGCTTGCGCAATTGCCATCTGGTGTCCACTCACACTCTGGGGGTATGAACTGAGCCACTGAAGGGTGTACTGGCTGTAAATGCTCTGTTAAGGGTCAGCAATGCCGACCTTTTTTAGTTGTAATTGTTTCTTATAAACACAGATGCCAATTATTAATGAGGTCATGGGGTGAAGAAGGAAGAAAATGATCAGCTTTTGATTATTATTATCATAACCATGTTGGAATTTCACAGAGTTGATCATGAAGTCCGTTGGAGATGAGAAGCCACTCCCACAAACATTCTGAAAACAGAACATTGGTGGTTTTGTTGCTGCACATCTGACGTTTGGTAGAATGACATGGATTAAGCATACAGAATATGGAATACTGTCTCCAGTAAGGGAAGTCAGGGGCCAGGCAGGTTTAGAACTATCTGTGATCAGAAGTTAGTTCATCAGTCATTCGCAAAAGGTCTGTTTATCTGGAATATAAATAAGAGGAGCATGAACTTGTCCTGCCCTGCCAGACCTCCCTTGCCACACAAGTTTTAGTAGCAAGCAGAGGCACCTTGCTGTATGCTCAGCACCATGGTAGGAGCACCATGAAGTGTGGGTATTGTATTCATTCTCCAGTGACAAATGAAGAGACGGAGGAACTTGCTGAAAGCTAGTCCACTGCATGGAAACCCAGGCAGCCTGGCTCCCACTCTCTGTACTTTTACCATTGGTGCTGTTGTCCCTAGAGGGGAGAAAAAGGCCGAGCACATGTCAGCCAGCTGGGCTGTGGATCTGAAGAGCTCGAGAGTTCAAGCATTTTCTTGGGATAAGCCTGAAGAACTGCTGAGGATCTTTGGGGCTTTTCGGGGAACTAAATGTGACCATTCATACACAGCGATGTCTCTTTCTAGTCAAATGTGAGATTTAGGGATTTGGGAGGACATCTGGAATTTATTTATGCCATTTGGATTTTGTAATTCTATATTAAATTCTCATAATGAAACACAGTAGACCATATTTGTGACTCTGACGGTGCTGGGCATATGCTTGCAAACTGGACTATAATATCTGGCTACACTATTGCTCTAAATAGCCAGGGTCATTCTCTGAAACGGGAAGAGCACATATCTGGAATCACTTTTATTGTTGTAGACATGGCAGTGGAAGGGACAATACTTCAGAGTATTTTTCCCCCAGATAATGTTGTAAACAGTGTATGGGATTTGCTTATGCTATGATTATAACACAAAGACAGAAAAGAATTGTTGTACAATTCTGTTCCTGGGGAGACGTAGCCTTAGATTAGACACAAAACCTTGTATTGGCATTGCTTTCTTGCTATTTGTGTAAATTGACAACAGTTTCTCCAAGCTAATTTGATTTTTATTTGCAACTGTGTGTGCTGTGCATGTTAACATGCATGTTGGTGCACACACATGTGGGTATAGAAGCTCATGTGTTCATGTAGATGCAAGAGGATGATGTTGGGTGTCTTTCTTGGTTGTTCCCTGCTTTCATTGGATGAGGCAGGGTCTTTCATTGAGCCAGGAGGGCACTGAGTTGGCTCATATACTTAGGTAGCTTGCTGTGTGGCTCCCCCTTTTCTGTCTTAAAATTACTGAGATTACAGGTAGCTGCCATGCTTACCAACTTTTTCAATGTGGGTGCTGAGGCAGATGTGGTGGTGCATGCTTTTAATCCGAGCACTCAGGAGGCAGAGGCAGGTGGATCACTGTGAGTTCGAGACCAGCCTGGTCTACAATGTGAGTCCAGGACAGTCAAGACTACACGAAGAAACCCTGTCTCAAAAAACCAAAAAAAAAAAAAAAAAAAAAAAAAAAAAAAAATGGGTTCTGAGGATCAGACTATGGTTCTCCTGACTGTGTGACAAAAGGTTTATTTAGCCAACCAGTTCCTCTGCTCCCAAGCTAATTTCTTTTATCACCACCACCACCACCACCACCACCACCACCACCACCACCACCACCATCACCACCACCATCATCACCACCACCACCACCACCACCATCACCACCACCATCACCATCACCACTACCACCATCACCATCACCACCACCATCACCACCACCACCATCACCACCATCACCACCACCACCACCATCACCATCCCCACCACCATCATCACCACCACCACCACCATCACCACCACCATCACCATCACCACCACCATCATCACCACCACCACCACCACCACCACCATCACCATCACCACCACCATCATCACCACCACCACCACCACCACCACCATCACCATCACCACCACCATCATCACCACCACCATCACCACCATCACCACCACCACCATCACCACCACCACCACCACCATCACCACCATCACCATCACCAGTTTTTCAAGACAGGGTTTCTCTGTGAAGCCTTGGCTGTGCTGGACTCATTTTGTAGACCAGGCTGGCCTCGAACTCACAGAGATCTGTCTACCTCTGCCTCCCTGAGTGCTGGAATTACAGGAGTGTGCCGCTACGCCCGATTCCAAGTTAACTTCTTCACCTAGTTCTATGAACATCATCAGGAGGTGTCAGGTGGCCAGCAGTGGTGCAGAGTCGGGCATTTGGGGTGGTGGGTTGGGATAAAGTGGGAAGTGATAGTGTAAGGAGAAGATGAGTCTCATGCTAGGGTGCTGTTGTCTATTCTGAGAGTAATAAGAAACTAACCAAGGGTTACTTTTTATTGTAAATAAAATTGTTTATTGAGGAGAACAAGAAACAAAGAGAAATGTGTTAGATCAAATAAACCATAGAGAGTGTATGATGGGAACATCACGTGTCTCCACCAGCTCAGCTGTGGTGCTGCTTTGGCAGACGGCAAAGAGAAGGAGGTGGAGCCTCCTTGGAAGAAGTAGGTCCCTGGGACAGTCCCCTTCCTGGCTCTCTGTTTCCTGGCTACTCTGAGCAACTTTCCTCTGCCACACCTTGCCACTGTGATAGTCTGTTTTCCCATGTCAGGTCCACAGCAACAGCGACTGTCTACCAGGCACTGACTGAAAGTTCTGAATCTATGAGCTGAAATGAGTCTTTACTACTTGAACCTGTTTCTTTGAAGTGTTTGTCACAATGATAAAAGCAGTTGATACAAAGAGATACTATTAGCCTCTGAGGAAGCTAATATTCCGTGAAGAGATGGCTATTTCAATTAAACTGTAACCAGATTGTACTCATTCGTATATACAGCTCTCTATGATTCTACAGATACCTATGTAACTCAAGACAGGCTCTCTGACATCATCTTTGATGGCTACATAGGACTTAGTGGCTGTATTGATGTGGCACAAATTCCTTAGTATTATAATTTTGATGTCTTGATTGTATCCACATGTTGGAGCAATAAAAATATCCATAATGTACATTCTTGTAATGAAACTAATTTTAGAACATGTACTGTTTCACATATTTATTTATACTTTAGTTAGTGTGCGTGCATGTGCCTGTGTGTGTGTGTGTGTGTGTGTGTGTGTGTGTGTGTGTGAATATATACACATATGCCATGATGTGTTTGTGAAGTCAGTAGACAACTTGTGTCAGTTCTCTTTTTCCATCTTTGTGGGTCCTAAGGACTGAACTTGGGTAGTCAGGCTTGGGAGCAGGTGCTGAGTCATCTTCAGCAGTTCCCTTTAGGATACATCAGGAGACATGGAAAGATACGATCTTTTAAAAAATAGTCTCATACATGTTGAGAAATCTATCCTCTGGAAAGTTCTGTGAATTAGTTTTGCCTTGCCCACAGTTTGGTGTTACAAATGTTATTCTAGAGCCTGAGCATGAGCTTGCCCTTAATATTGACGGGCTAGAACATGGCCCCAAGAAAGTGGCCAAGGTGTTGAAATTAGGGAGGCTGTAAAGAACAATCAGATTAGGATGCTGAGCATGGGGAGCTGTCGTTTTGGAAAGGGAAACTGCGGGATCTTCAAATGTATGAAAGGCTGCTCTGCAAGAGGAGGGTTACCTTGTTCTGTGTGGTTCCCAAGAATAGAACTAAGATCGATTTGTAGCAGTTCCGGAGAGTCTGCTTTACACGTTTTGGAAGACAATGTGCTAAGTGAAATAAGCCAAAAGCAGAAAGACAAGTGCAGCATGTTCTTACTCATGTTCCTAAAGAGCTATAAAAGAAAGTATTAAATGTCCCCAACACAAAGCAATGACAAGTGTTTGAAACAGTATACCAGTTACTGCCTCTGGTATGTTCAATGTGTGTTGTGTACCTATTTGGAAATTTAATATTGCCACCTACTATTCCTCACTCTACTCCAGCTAGCATGTAGGATTATCAGATTATCATGTGTCAATTAAAAAGAGAAAAAACAGGGCTGGGGATGTGGCTCAGGTGGTAGTGTGCTTATGAATTGGATTCAATTCTGAGTACATTATCAACTGGGTGTAGAGGCACGTGCCTGTAATCCCAGCATGAAGGAGATAGAAACAGGAGGATCAGAAGTTCAAAGTCATCCTCAGTCATGTAATGAACCAAAGCAAAACCAAGCTAAAAAGAAACTTAAAGTTCAGTCAGAAAAAGAGTCTCCCTTCATTGGAAAAAAATATTTTCTCAGTTTAACACTGAAATATACAAGTAGATTATGTGGTACCTTGGAAAGGTTTGACGATTTGGGATCTTCATCTTTTCAAATCAAAATACAGCTTTGCAATGGAGTGCTGTGTTTTTCTTTGACACATGATCCTTTGACGCTAACTAATACTGACTGGCAGGTCTTAGAAGCCAAGATGAGACTTCACTGCAGACCTACTAAGCAGAGTTAAAGAGAATGACTTTTACATAAACATCCAGTCCTCATTCACAGATTCTGGTACTTTGAATCCACCTTTGGTTAACAAGTCTGTGACAAGTCCCATGAGAGCGTTCAGGGAACTTTGGTAGTTATTTTATTTGCAGGTGTGCACAGCTGAGGTTAAAGATGACAACGTTTGGCTTTCAGCCTTTCTGTTTGTAACTTTTGTGACTCTTCTTCTTCTTCTTCTTCCTCTTCTTCTTCTTGCTCCTCCTCCTCCTCTTCCTCTTCCACCTCCTCGTCTGTTTCTGCGAATCTAGTGTTAAATTTCCTGCATTTCTTTCACTTTATGGTCCTGCTATTTAAAATGGGAATGGAAGGGCCTGAGAAATCGCTCAGTGGCTAAGAGCAGTGGCAGCTCTTCCAGAGAACCCGAGTTCAATTCCCAGCACCCACATGATAGCTCACAACTGTCTATAACTTCAATCCCAAGGGTCTGACACCCTCTTCTGGCCTCCAAGGGCACTGTATACACATGGTGCACAGACGTACATGCAGGCAAACTCTCATACACATAAAATAAAAATAAAATAAAATCAACATAAAAAATAGACATGGATACCTCGCTATCTAGTACTCCTAAGCACAGGAAGGCTGTGTGTTACAGAACAAGCTCAGTGTCAGATAAACTTTGCTCATACACAAGCTGCAGTGTTCTTGGCAAGAAGTTTAATGTTAGTGACTCAACAGTACATGGAGAAGGTGATATAAACATTAAACACAGCCAAGATGAGGTTTTATAGTGATCAATTACTAATACCGTGATGAAGGCGTTCAGGAGCAGAGCCCTAGACTTCCCAGCAGTGGTTCATCAGTGGCTCAGTGCTGCTAGGTCAGCACTACTGCTGGTTTTATATTATCCAACTATTGTGGGCATGGGAACTGACTGTGTCTGGTAGTGTGGTTAAGTGCATGGCTGGTAAACAACCCTCATTGCTTATGGATTCTACTATTGCAGATTTCACCTATTGGCTAATGGCTTAAAAGACTTAAGGGTTAGTTAGCTTTGCCCTCAGAAAAGAACTCTCCATGACTGATTATCCACTGCAGCCTCAAAGCCCTGGTTGGTCAGATTGTCCAGTTAGAGGCCTCTGAAAGCCTTTTCCATGGACAGGCAGGTACTGTTAGTTCTGCTAGATCTTTGACAGATGAGACCAAACCTGAGGACATTAGGACCATTTGAATAGAGGACATTAGGGCTACTGGAATGGGGGATGATATTGACGACATCTACTTTTGCCTGGATAGGGTTGGGGCTATCACCTGGCCTGGCCTCCCAGCCATCCTTTTTTCTCTTTGTTTCAGAGTCTGGGAGCAGGTACCACAGCTTGCTTGACCTTGTCACACACTTTGAGGATGTTACTGGGGGAAAATCATTCTTTGGAAGGGATGGAAGCCTGTGCTAGCTGCATCTTTGGACCTAGAAGTCAGACTCTAAAAGTGATGACTGGCCACCAAGAGCTCTTAAGGAGGTGAAAGGTCTACTTTCAGGGCTTTTAGAAGTTTGAATGACAATCTGGGAATGATCTTCAATACTGAGATTTATTTTTTTACTCCACAATTCAGTTTTTTACACTAATATTTGATTTAGCACTCTAGTTTTCTCTGTATGTGGGTTTAGGGCAGGCATGGGGCTGTGGTAGTGCACTTTCTTGGAGGCATCTGAGATTGTACCATTTAGTTGAGAGGCAGGAAGGAGACACAGAGTTCTCTGTAAGGTAGAACCACGTGCCACTTAAATGTCGGTAACATTAATCTACTTTTACTCATCTCTACCCATCATATTGGCAGAGATTCTTCCTCAGTCTGATTTTTAGGGCCAGCCACATAATATTGGCCCTGTGCAGAATTGAAATAGAAAGCCTGCTATCTGAAAAGCCACAGTAAATCTTCCTTTTTTTTTTTCTCTTGTCTCTTTCAAACAGTTTAGGTGTTTATGAATTATTCCATGTGGCTCCCTTTCCAGTGAGATTACTGAGTAAGGCAAGTAGCTAGTGATCTCTGCTTTTTCAGGAATCCCACCAGATCCATTTGCTCTTCTTGCCTGGCTCTGTCCGCACTGATTTTTGACCCTGCTTGTTCCTGTGTCAGCCGCTTATGCTGAGTTAGATTGCTGTAGCAGCTGCAATGTCACTGGACCCTTGTGCTTCTATTCAGAAATGAGCAAACGTGCCCAAAGTCACATAGCTAAAAGTGACTTCAGGTTTAACTCTTCTTCCCTAGCATTCCTGAATGTTTACAACCTCCAAGCAGCGTGAAAGAAAATTTTATTTTCAAAATTGAGTCCTGGATAGGATATCCCCAGTGCATTGGTCTCTGTAGATTGCTCTGTAGAATCCAAGAGAGCCTTGTGTGCATGCATGAGTAGTCAGAGGGTGAGGGTGAGGCAGAAGGTCTGCAGGAAACTCTTCCTCAGCCGTTAGCAGCACACCAGTGAGGCTTCACATATTGTTTCTGCGTGGAGACCCATAATCTAAATTTATGTCCTACCGAACTGAGGGAAAGATCTCATTTTTCCTCCGCTCTGCTTTCCCCCTCATCACCATCTCTCTGCTTGCTGAGGCCCACATGTGTGTTGCATGGGGCCTCCTGTCTTGCGTGTTCTCCCCTGGAAGACATTCTGGAATCCATTCAATGTCCCAATGACATTTCCACATCAAAGGCTAAGGGTACTTAGACCCTTCAGCATGAAGCACATTAAGCTGAGCATGGGCCACTGGCTCATCTGCAGGGTTTTCCTGAACCCAGTGTAGGGAACAGCCCAGCTGGACTCACAGAGCCTCACAGGGCTCTGACCTCCAGAGAGCTGTGGAATGGCGAGGGAAGGCCCCCATCTGGCCTCAGACTGCAGCCCCTCCCCTCCACACTGCAGTGGCTTAATCTTCCTGAACTCTGCTTCCCACATGTCTCTCTCTCTCTCACACCAGAGCCTTTGATGGCTTCCCATTCCTTCCAGAAAAAAATCAGAATCACCTCTTCTCCATTTCCATCATTTCACAGTCCAAAGCCCTTTCTAATCTCTTTCTTTCATCTTACTATTTTTCTTCCAGAACATTCCTTTCTGACTAAACAGAGCTATTTGGCCTTCTGGGAAGATCCCACTAGCAAGTCTCCCCTGCCCTGTTCCGGATGATCTATGTGGGTTGTCTCGTTTCTTTACAGTCCTGTGCACCCTTTTCTCCCAGGACTCCTGTGTGTCATTTTTTTTTCCTACTTACTAAGTGGGTTTTGATGCTGATTAAACACACACATCAATCTTCCACAAAAGCTTTCATCACAACCAGCTGTGGGCAAGGCTGCTGAAACCTGTCGTCCCAGCTGTGGATACTGTGAGGTACCTTATGAGAGATTTACGCTCAGAGGAGACTTTTGCCTCCAGAGTCAGGGCTTAGAGATTCATTGCATTGTCTTTCGTGGTTGCTGTTACCTTCATGGATTCAAACACATTTCAATGACTACAGAGGTCCAGCCCACCTGCACCAGTCTCAAGCATAGATTGGCCATGTTGTCTGCTTTATCTTCCTCAGCTTCCTTTTAGGTAAGAGGGCAATAACAAACAGCCATGTGGTGGGGGGGCGGGAAGGGGCAAACACTGGGGGGAGGGCAGGGGAGGGGAGTAATACTAACCCAGCACCCAATCAGAGCTGAGGTTCCACTCCAGGCAAGATGCTAAGCCAGTACCTACTTTTCCTTTCTCCTAACAACTTTTGCAATAAACTGTGGATATCCTGGACAGCAGCCATGGCCACATTGCCATAAACTCCCTGGACCAGTTTAGTCCGAGAGAGACACGTGTTCTATCAGAGATGGTTGTGTTTGTGGGCACGTGACATGTCTTATTTCAAATTCTTGTTAGAATTTTTTTATAATGGAAATGTGAGCTGAAAAAGACATAAATGCTTAGTTAATCTTTGTTTTATTGGACATGTTTGGCATTTTTTTCTATCCAAACTGAACAGTCCAAGTTATAGTCTTATTAAGATTTATTCTCAAGGAACCTAAATTTGTCCTGGAATGAAGTTGTAGCCAGTCCCTCCCCCATTAAATGTAGCATTAAAATGTTTTTTGTTTTGTTTTGTTTTTTAATTAAGGCAATATAAAGTGCCATTCAATCCTTCAAGGAGATACTGCATTAGCCTTTCTTATGAGGAGGAAGTGGAATTTTGTTCATTCCCTTCACTGCAAAGAAGAACTCACATGCACCTCAGCATTCTGCAGGCCAAAGGAGAGCATGTCACTGACGTGCATTATGCAGCTATTTGGAGCTAATGTTATATATTTTTTAAATTAGGTTTAATTCTCTTCTAAGTTAATAGACCAGAAATCAAAATCCCATGGATCACAGACACCTGGAGGCATTAGCAGGAGACTGTGGCTAGCAAATGGACACTAATCAGTTTCCAGAGCCATCAAAGGCTGTGGAGACTGGGTTTCCTCAAGAGGAGATGGCCAAATGAGCTGGCACACATGATGCTTTGGCAGGCAGAAGTCAGCAAGGACCTCTTGTGCAGGGAGGAGGAAGGAGCAGATGGTGGAGATGAATGATGCTTCACGCAATCATTCCTAGCGAACCCTGACTGCCCAGAGCGGAGGGAGCGACATTTCCTGATTAGTGGCAGTTATGGGCAATTCCTATCCTGGCTGCTCCTCTGCCTTCAGCCTGGGCACGTGTGTCAATGAGAGCAAAGACCTCACACCCTCCTACTTCTCTTTGAAATGAGTTGCCCTTTCTTTGTTTCCAGGTTGTGAAAAGAACACACAGCCTTGCAGACATTGAAGCTGTGCGGTACATCCAGACTGTCAGGGTCAAGGACAGCGGGGCTTTCCAGGGTCATCATGACCCAGGCATGAGTCTTAGTTTGGTATCTTACTGACTGGTAGGCAATTCTTGTGTCTATGAGTCCTGTTTACTCATCTGAAAATTGTTTCTCATGTGTAAAATGGAAGATAGTCACTTCGTGGGATATTTGTGAGGGTAGGAGAGGTAATGAAGTGACACACTTGACCAATTCCACAAACAGCGATGAAAAAGAATTACACAATGAGATGGGAAGCAGGGGACCCATTTGGTCAAGTTCCTGCAATGAATCTACTGCATGAAAGCAAGCCACTCCTCACTATTTAAATAAGTTTGACTTGTAAACTAAACGTGATTCGTTTGGACTTATCCTGGCTCAGAAATGCTTAGGTCTTGCATATTTTAAAATTCAGTTACATTCTGAAACTGAACCATGTTTTTGCTGATTTCTCAAGCCCCATTCCCTCTTGTCCACCATGTTTGTTGAAGAATCAGGCTGTATTTGCTCTAGGCGTTTTGTAGCCTTCCTTTCACAGCTTGACTTCCCTTTCTTCAAAGTCCCTAGAAGGTTCTACAGGGGCTCAAGAATAATCCATGTCCTCAAATTGAGGGAGAGACACAGAGCCTTGGGAACTCAGCAGCTTTTCACGCCATTGGCTGTCATTTGCCCTAAAATGCTGGTTCTCCACATCTGATTGCGTTTAAAGTCACTGGGGGGTGGCAGGGCGGGGGAGGAGCTCTAAAAAGTTATGGATGCCTCAGTCCCACTGCCAGAGCTAGCTCTGATGTAATGGTTGTGGGTATAGCCTGCACTTTAAGGGCCTTTCAGAGGCTCTCTTAATATTAGCTAAAGTGAAGTCAGGATTGAGACATGCCTGGAATGCCCACATCCTTAAGTTACATGGCATTGTCACAGGCTTGCTCCTCTTGCTAGGCATGTTGGAACTTCCCTCAGGACCTCACCTAAGTCACTCTCAGAATATTGCCTTGTGTAGAAAGTGGTGAAGATTTTATTTATTCCACTTTACACCTGGAATTGTTGCCATGAAATCTACATAGGTTGTGATTCATTAGGCTCATTAAATGTGTGTCTACACTCCAGGCTTTAGAAGGAGAAGAAAGAAGGAAGAGGGGAAAAAAGGAAAGTTGAAAAAGAAGGAAGGAAGAAGGAAGGGAAGAGAACCCAATGTTCCATAATTCAGTCATCACCTGCTTGCTAATGCTTTGTCTTCCAGTTCATTCCCAGTGGTGAAGACAGGATTGTAATAATAGCTGTGATTTATTTACACAACACTGTACTATTTCACTGAAACCCTGTTACAATGGTTTCTGGCTGGACTGGGTGTTTACAGGTCATTGGCATCTTAAAGAGTCAAAGAAGCACACACAAGTAGCACAGTATGGAGGGGTCTCATTCTGAACCAACAGCAAGAGAGCTTTAAGCACAGATATTTACTCAAAGCCTCTGGTTACTGTCAGGGGTTTCTTTGTGTGGCTCCAGGAGGAAGACTTAGTTGCTAAAAAAAAGAGTATGGGTGATTTCCTTTTTGATTGACAGGTTTGAATTATGTAAGCCATTGGACATGTCTTTGCTATGATGCATCTGAATTTAATCGTGTGTAATTATGCATATGTAATCATATGCCGATTATGCATAGGCGTAAGATGGTAAATAGGTTTTTTCCCCCTAAACGTTTACTTTGAGGATAGAAATTTCCTTCCTGCACATGCAGCCTAAACCAGTCTAGGCTGGATTGGCCCACTGCCATTAGTGTCAGGGTATGTTTTGGCCACAAAAGGAATTTTCCTAAGTGTTGCTAGGGGGCTCTAGGTTGACATGATTAGATTGCTTTGAAGAACAGAGGCATGTGGCTCAGTGCAGGTGGTGTCCAGGTAGCTAGGACGTTGTTAGGAGAATGATGTGTATGTAGCTTAAACCAAGCAGGAGGCTGGCCTGCTAGTTAGCCCTATGCTTGCCTACTTCATCTATATAGTGAGACTAATGGATGCCCCGCCTTTAATTTTTACAAAGAGATGCAGATGAAAAATTAATTGACCAATGATACCAGCTAAAAGAAAAACGAAAGACCTGAACTCACCCCTAGAACCAGCCTTCTTCGCCTTGCTGGCTTTTGGATATAATAGCAAGGCATTAGCAATAAAGCTTGGAGGTCTCACTGGAATGAGATATTTAACCTGAAATGGCTTGCAGAGGGAGGGTGATGGGCAAGAGGCAAGGAAGGGTGAAGCACTGAGTGGCTTTGGAGGAAAATGAAAAAAGAGTTCAGAAGAACTGTCATTCCTTCCTTTTTCTATCCGACTTTTTCCTCCTTAAGCCATGCCCCACAGCTGGAACCTGCATCCAGGCAGGAAGCCGATTAACCAAGAGTTAGAGGTCTCCTTTCACAACACTATAGCAACAGCATCGACATACGTCATTGCCTTCATCAGCAGCCTTGTGCTTACCATATAGAGCGACCTTCTAAAGGACGTGAATGAGGCTTTAACACCACGAAGCTCTGGATGCTCAGCAAGAGATTAATGGATTGCTGAAAACAAAATGGAGATATGGGGAATAATATGTGCTCCAAAAGCATGGCTGGGTCAAGGCAAAAAGAGAACTCATTTCCTCTCCTTTGGCCCTTCACCTTCCATGCACCAGAGAATACACGGGTCTAAAAATTCTCTGGTTTGGCTGCCAGGAAGCAAAATTTCATGCTCAGTCATTCTAACTAGACTGATTCTTTCGGGTCACATATTTTATTTCTCTTCCTTTTCATGGCTCTGCTTTTGTGTTTCCATTTCAATTGTTTATTTTGCATATTTCTTTCCCTTTGTCTAAAATCACATATAAAAGCACCAAACCCCTGGCATGTATGGAATTTTTTGCTGAAGCCTGTACAGTTATCTAAGGACATAGAAATGGCAGGAGATAGACACACAAATGAAAATGAAGACTTCAGACTTCAGACCAGGGGGCGTGTATGGAGAAGGTGCCTGGAAGAGTGGACTTGGCGAGAGAGGAACGGGAACAACTAAAGAATGTGTGATGACAAGAGGGGCAAACAGAGAGCAGGAAATGAAAGACAGGCATGGCTCAAGCGAGCAGAGCAGGAAGACAATGACGGCCGAGGCAGCTGTCTGAGACAAGGGCCTGGTTAAGGACTAGAAAAGAGGGACAAGAAGGGGAGGTTGAGTCACTGCAGAGGAACTAAGGGGTATGGAGACTGAAGTTGCCAAGAGTAGATGACTCAATTATCATTGTCTACTTCCCTGCCTACCTTTTTTTGGGGGGGAGGGACTGGGCAGAGAAAGATATTTTGTGTGTACCCCCTCTGAGTCTCATGACCAAAGATGTGAGGATACTAGATGTATCAGCTGACAAGTTATCTATCTACTGACTGTCATGAGGCTTTGGGTGCACAGGGCAGATGTATAGTGTGAGTCATACAGTGGTGTGGAGGGATATGAAGAGGGTTTGCAGCCCATTGAGTGCCCTGTGGGGTGAGTGTTGGCAGCAACGTGTGTGCTGCTGGGAGCATCTGAGTGTGTGTGTTTGTGTTTGTGTGTGTGTGTGTGTGTGTGTGTGTGTGTGTGTGTGTGAGAGAGAGAGAGAGAGAGAGAGAGAGAGAGAGAGAGAGAGAGAGAGAGAGAGAGAGAGAGAGAGAGAGAGAGAGAGAGAGAGAGAGAAATCGGGACACGGTGCTGAAAGGCAAGTGGTCTTGAGATTTCTCACATAGCAGTAAAATAGAATTTTAAAATATTTTAATATAATAGTGAGTTGGACAATATGAAAGTGCTGTTTCTGTAGGTCAAACACACCAGAAGTATTGTATATGCATGTGCGTGTGTGCATATATGTGTTTGCATGTGTGTGTGTGTATGTGTGTGTGTGTGTGTGTGTAGGGCCAGAAGACAAGCAGCATGATGTGAGTGTTGTGTTGTTCCTCAGGAGCTAGTCATCTTGGGTTTTGAAGGAGAGTGTCCCTTTGGCCTAAAGCTCACTCACCTATTAGAGGAGGCTGGCATGCCAGTGAGCCCCAAGGATTTGTTCTAATGGCCTTTGCAGGCCTAGGTTTATAAGCACAAGCTACTATGTCTTCTTTTTTTTTTTTCCCCTGTGAGTTGTGGAGTTGGACTCAAGTTCTTATGCCTGTTCATGAAGCATTTTGCTGAAAAAGCCACTGGATTTCATTAAGAAAGCTAGAAATAAAAGGTGGCATTAAAAAATCTGAGTATCTGGTGCTGCGAGGCCTTATTTCCCTTGGAACCATCCCCAAAGCACATGGGACCTGCCTGCTTCGGCAGAAGCATATAGCCTTGCCTGCTCCAGGTCCCGCCTGTACACATGCACATGTGTGGGGCTCCTGCTTACTCCTGCAGGTATATGACTGTGGCTGCTGACTCAGTGTGTTCCCCAGAAATGTCCTGGTGTCCTACTGATGGGGCATTTTTGAGAAATGGTTATACTTTCATTCATGGACAGAAGCACCAGGGAAGGAGTGCTGAATCATATATGCAAATAGCTAGCACGAATCATCCTAAAGTAGACATCCATAGGCCATATTCTCTACGGAGATGACAGTCTAAAACCAAGTGGATGTCCAAAACCTCACATAGTACTGACCTCTGTTTATTATGGGTTTTTAGAACTATATATGCATATCTATGATAATGCTTAATTTATGCATTAGGTACGACAAGAAGTTGACAGCGTTGTTAATAATAATCAACAGTGCTAAACAATTAAACTGTAATAAATGTTTGCACTCTGGGATCAGTACTAAGTAAAATAGGGTTATTTGAAGGTGTACACTGTGTAGTCAGAACAACTCAATTTGATCCCTGGAAAGGCTGTTAAGTGGTGAGTAGTGTATACAGAATGGATACTCTGCACAAAGTACTAATCTGTGTCCCAGGAAGGAGAATGTGGGATGCTGTGAGGTTTTACCATTCTATTCTGAGTGGCCTTATAACTTAAAACTTGGATGGCTGCTGAGTGCCGCTGATCTACAGTGAAATTGAAGAAAGTGAGACATGTATAAAAGACATGACATAATGAAAACAAGCCAAGGCGAGCCAGCCTGGAATGTGCTTGTCATTTTGCCCTCACAGCGTCATGGAAACATGCTCAGCTTGGCTGTAATCATCTTCCTTGACATGTTTACACTCTCACACAAGTCTCTTCCCTGTGTCCCTGGGGTGCTGGTGTTCCTCTCTCTTGTATTTTGTTTGTGTTCATTAAATTAGGTGTTAATTTGTTCAGAGAGAGGAAATCTACCATAGTGAAGGGGCCAAGAGGAAGTTATCAAGCTGTCTGGCAATACCTCACTTGTGGTTCACCTGCCAGCCTACACGATTGTCCTTTCACAGTGTATTAGTACATCAGGGCTGAGGGTGCCATACAAAAAAGATGCTAATTCCAGGGTCTTGATTTATGATTAAATTTAGTTAACTAAGAAAAGGAAAAAAAAGCTTAAATATGGGTGAAAACAAGCTTTGTTAGAACCATTTTAAGAGAAACAACATTTTAGTTGTTGTTGTTTTAACTAATGGGCTAAGTTAGCTCTTTCTTGTTAACTCAAGATTTGGGTTAACATTTCGTTCTTTGTTTTTTCAGGGCAAGTCTTCAAGTAGCCTCTTGGACATGGACTAGGTCTGTGGATTGGTGATTGATCTAAGGGGATCCAGAATCACCTGTGGGATAAGCCTCCAAGAACACCTGTGACGGATGATCTCGGTTAGGATCACTGAAGGCAGGAAAATTGACCAACTCTACAATTGGGCCCTATTCCCTGGACTTGGGTCCTGGACGGGAGAAAAGGGAGAAAACTAGTTGAGCATAAGCAACTGTTTCTCTCTCCTTCCTCAGTGCAGACACAACATGGGCCACAGCTTCAAGCTCCTGTTGCCCAGACTTCCCAGCCATGACTGAGGGGACTTGTGAGCTGTGAGAGGAAACAAACCCCTCCTCTCTGAAGTTGCTTCTGCCAGGAAACATGTGTTATAGTAACGGGAAAAGTAAAAAACTACGACAAGAGGTGTGAGGGTCATTTGGGACCTGGGGTCAAGCCTGGATTCTGTGTCAAGGGAGCATGAGCATACATTCCCAGCACAGGGAAATATTCTTCCCATAAACAGAATCCCGGAGAGTCGGGGAAAGGCAGGCAGAGGAAAGAGGTCTTTTTCCTACTACGTAGAAGGGCAGAATAAGGACAATGATGAGCCCTCAGTAATGGCCAGATTCTGATATAATGCAGAACTTTCTAGTGACCTGTGATGTTTCCCAGAAGGGGTGATTTTTATTAGGCATTAACACTGTGCTCCTGTTGGTACTGAAACTGAAAGTAAAGTGTATATCTTGGATGGAGTTTCAAAGCCCATTTGGATAGCATTCACTCTTGACCTCAGGGGCAGATGAAGAGCATACACACTGTGCATTAAACAAACTGGTATATAAATTGCTTCAAGAAACAAGAGTTTTTACATAACATCTCCAGATTGCATTGGAATTATATAAAGTTGCAGTTCTTTGGTAGGTGATAAGATGGCTCAATATAATTCATTAATGGAAAGGACTCAGATTCTTCGAACCTCTGTTAGTAAAGGGCTGTCTTAGGAACCGAGGGCTGGGTACACATGGGAGTGGGACTGAGGGAGGACAGTGGAAGGCATGAAGGTGACAAGGAGAGTGCTTGGGACAGATGCTCAAAGCTCCCATTTAAATACCCTTTGTACAACTATGACAGAAGACTAGGGACTGGACAAGTTATAAGTAACAAACATTAAGTTCTGAAGTGTGGAGAGTCTTGCATCTAAGAGCCCTTAGCTAAGAAGGGCCTTGATGGTGTGTTGCCTTGCTTAAAACAATATGGCATGAGCACGTACATGCAGTGGATCTCATCACAAGGAAACCCTGTGCAGAGGGCATCACCATACTCAGGACAGCAGAGTCCACATGACCTAATGCCTCCCATTAATCTCTGCCTCCTGTTACTGCTGCATGGAATCTCAGTCTTCACTATCTAACTTTGGGGAAACACATTGAAAACATAGCATCCCCTAAATTCGCACACAGAAACATGATATTTATTGTAGAAGAAAAAAGGAAGCAGCAATGATCCTGGAAGCTGACAGAATGTCTTGGTAAACAAGTTAATGCCAAACCAGGTTAATGTCCAACTAGAGTTTGGAGTGGAGTGAAATAGAAATTACTTCTTAAAGTAAATTACTTCTTGCGAAAAGAAATTAATGTGGAAAAAAAACCCCACAACATTCTAAAAAAAATGCTCCAATTTAAGGGAATAAGCTGTTTGGAGGATGTTGCCCATTAGCTAGCAAATAGTGTTTTAATGACTGCTCTTGATTTCTGTCTGAGACCATCTGGTAGCAATGTGTTTCAGGGCGACAGTACCAGCTCTGCTTTTGCATTGTTGGTAGGACGTGGAAGCTTGAAATTGCATCACTTTGATGCTTTTCTGTAAGCTGGCTATTCGTTAGTTAGAAGTCACTTTCTTCTCCTGAGCTACAGGCAAAAGGCAGAAGAATGGGCGAGATTTTGATCTCTTTTCTAACTGTGCATTGGATAACAGCCTTTATCATGTCACACTCTCTTCAGTAGGATTGGATAATTTATCTGCTATCCCACAGGTGAGCTGTGTAATGCAGGGTAATACCCTGTGAGCAGGGTAATACACCATTTTGGGTGCTTCATCCCATACCAGGTAGAAACTTTATAGTGACAGAAGATTTTCATTTAAAATGCATTTTAGCATCTGTGGAGCTGATCAGTGGATAAGAACACCGTTTTTCTAGAGGATCAAGGTTCCATTCATAGCAGCTCACAAGTGTCTGAAACTCCAATACCAGGGGGCCCAATGCCCTCTTCTGCTTCCTGAGGCATCAGGCGTATACCTACTGCACAGACATATATCCCAGCAAGCAAAAACATCTATACACATAAAGCAAAATAATAACATGTTTCATTTTAATTGGAGGTAGTTACTGAAGGATTAGCCAAGATCAGAGTTCTGCATCACTAAACAAACAAACAAACAAACAAACAAACCAAAACAAAAAAACAAAAAACCAAAAAAAAAAAAAAAAAGGGAATTTCTTCTGGGCAGAGTAGAGAGTAGGTAGATATTTTTTGAAACAGACATAACATGAATGCAAATAGCACCCTATGCCCTGGAGAGATGGCTCAGTTAGTAATGTGCCTGCCATGCAAACGCAAGGTCCTGCGTTCCACCTCTAGCACCCACCCAAGTTTAATAATCTGGAAATGATGCTGGTGAGCGTGGTGGCATGCCCTTGAAATGTCAATGCTGAAGAGATAGATCCTCGGGGCTTATTGACCTGCCAGTCTAGCCTACTTAGGCCAATGAGACCCTTTCTCAAAGGAAATAAAAAGTGGATGTCTCCTGAGGAACAACATCCAAGTTGTCCTCTGGCCTCCATATGCATATGCACATGTGCATCCATGTGCATGTTAAACACATAAATACATACATACACATACTGCCTAAAGGTCCTTAGACAAGTATCTCACCTTCCCTTAGCTAAAAACAAGGGTGATGTTGCCACAGTGTGTGTGCAGTGCTGGCTATGTAGCAGGCACTTAAGAAAAGGACCCTATTAGTGTGAACATAGTAAATACTTCCTTTGGTGGAAGCTTATAACTTTGAAGGATTTTTGTTCTATTATCTAGTGGGGTGTGCGTTTCTTGGGCGATCACGTCCTGAAATGTTCACTTGTGTTCTGTTCCCCATCTCCACCTTAGCCTTTCAAGGATATTGCCAGACGCTTTGTGCTTCCTTGTGTCAAGGAAGAAAAGTCTGCATTTCTTTTTTTTCCAGAGCGTTCCGCCTCACAAGGACAACACCAAACAGCATTCCAGACTGCACAGGGAAAAAGCCCGTGAGGCTCCGGCCCTGTACAGAGAACTATAGGCAAGGCAACTGGGTAAAGGTAGAAGCAGGAGAGGTGGTCCTCCACAAGAGAAGAGCATGGCAATTAGCTGTCCAGTGCCAAATGGTCACCCCGATGACACACATACAAGTAATAACATAATATAGACCCAACAGGTAATATTTAGGAATACATGTATAGGTTAGGTCCTGCTGCACAGCGTGGCTGGATTGGCTTTTGCTTTTGCTCTCCCAGAGATTCACTATGTAAACCAGACATGTTGTTTCTAGGGTCTCTCTCTCTCTCTCTCTCTCTCTCTCTCTCTCTCTCTCTCTCTCTTTATCTCTCTCCCCCCTCCTTCCCTTCCCCCACCTTCCCTTCCCCCTCCTATGCCGCTTCTAATAAACCTGCATTTGTATATTATAGCTTCTTCGCCAATTACCTCATCCTGCTTATCAGATCAACCAGTATATACAAATACATGTACGTGTGCAGTAACACTTAATGAAAAAAGAGGCCATGAATTTGAAAGAGTGGGGAGGGGCACGTGGGAGGGCATGGAGGGAGGAAAGAGAAAAGAAGATGTCATTACATCACAAAGTAAAATATAAAGGTAGACATGAAGGGGGGAAGTGAAGGGGTTTGATAAACGGTTTTCCCAGACCTGGCCAACTTGGCTTGAAGAGCTTGTGAGACATCGGTGTGGCTATCCTGTATGGTTTGTCATGTCTCAGAGGCCAGGGTTGACTAGTCATGCTCACATACTAGGCTTCCTCATTCTTTTCAGTGATTCACAGTCCCCAGCTAAGGTTTGGGAGTGTGATCCAAAGGCCTGAAGGGCCATCAGTCAGGCAGAGCTGGTGTAACTGGAGCGAAGGAGGTTCTCCTGAGAGCATTGCCTGAACCTGGTGCTGTGGACACTCCAGCAGGCAGCACCAAGGATTTCTGAAGCTCAGGGCCCCACTGTGGGTGTGGATTCGTGGAATCAGATTTCAGTTGAATTAAAGACAGAACAAGAATGTGACATTCCTTGCAGACCCTCTTCCTGTAGATTAAGGTGCTGGCCCACCCGGTTTGTAAGGCATTGGGGATCAAGAGAAATTAGTCCTTGATCTCTGAGTGCTATCACCTGGGGCTTTGCAGAGGCTCTTCAAACAATGCCTGCAGGTAATGTTATTCAAAAAACCCTGAGAATGCTGTAAAACCAGTTAGAGCCCTCACACAGGAGAATTTATTTTTGCAAAAGGCAGACAGCCAGGAAGAGGGACTTTAGTCCTGCTCCCCCACCCCGGAAGGAATATATTAAAACCAGCACCCCACCCCCACCCCTGTTATTGCATGCCAATGCCATTATTATGTAATAGCTATAGCTGCAAACTCATAAAACTTTTGTAGATCCAAAGGTTGTTTTGGAAATGTGCCTGCTTGATACAGAGGTGAAAGTCTGGAACCCAGTGATCCAACAGGGAATTGTATAGCTAATGACTTCCATAAAAGTACTTAGAATGTTGTTGTCATGAGTGTGGCAGGGAGGGCTTTCCGAGGGCCAGCCCCTCCCCCTCTTCTCTTTCTTGGGCCAGCCCCTCCCTCGCTTTACCTAGCTCCAGCGTCCTGGACTGGAGGAGGCCCACAGCCAGTGTGAGTCTCTGAGCCCTCAGTGTCGCTGTGTCAAAGGCCATGTGCTGGTCTGGGTCTGGGTTCTGTAGTCTGGGCCTAGTACACCCTTCTCTGCTTATCTTCTGCAAGAGCTTCCAGGCCTGATGACTCGCCTGGATAAATTTAGCACTCAGAGGAAGGATAGCAGGCCACCAAGAGGAGACCTGATACCCTATGAGCATATACAGGGGGAGGAGATCCCCCTCAGTCACAATCATGGATGAGAGGAGTAAGGGAAAAATGGAAGGGAGGGAGGAATGGGAGGATGCAAGGGATGGGATAACAAATGAGATGTAATATGAATAAATTAATAAAATAGAAAAATCTAGCTTTCTAACAAAGTTTTCTCTCTCATCTCACATGTTACTTTCTTGTTTACAAACATTTAATCATTATTCCGTGAAAAAAAAAAATCCAAACCTTAAGTTCTATCATTCAAGGCTTTCTGTGGTGGAAATCTAGTGTCTGCAGCTCATCCTCCCCTGTGCTCTGCTCTTTGTGGCTGCACTTCATTCTGTCAGGGCCGCCCTCCTGCCACTCCTCAGCTCTCTCCCTACTCTGTTAGTAGTGTCCTCTCTGCATGGAATGTCCCACCCACCGGTCCTCAAGGGTCCTTTCAGGATCATATTACATGTTACCTAACTTGAAGAATCTTTCCTGGCAGATGTACTTAGTTTGAGACTCCCCTTTAGCACTTAGGCTCTGAAGGATTAGTTTTTCTGAGTTTCTCATGTGTGGAACACCTGAGGGGTATAAGTTACACACGGGCTAGTCAAGTGTGTAGGATTGAGCAGACTCCTCTGTACTTACTTACATTCCAGACATCCAGGAACGTGGCTGGCTGGCTGGCTATTTTGATTATCAGAGTTTTCTCTTTTTGAAGTTTCATGTACTTGCAATCTCTCTTACATTGCATGTTATAATGATTGAATTTTGTTTTGTTTTGTTTTGTTTGTTTGTTTGTTTGTTTTGCTCTGTAGTACACATCTTATCCTCTCTGTTTAGTTGGGAAGTCCCTGGGACATAAGGGTTTTGGTTAACTTAGCAAGGGCACAGTTGTGTCCTCGGCCAATAGGTCGAGACTGACTTTTCCAGTGTTTATTCACTGACAGCATTTTTATTTTCCATCTAACACCTGCAATTGGACTTTATAAGTCAGTTTTCTTGGACACAAGACTCTCGGTTGGGCTTCTGAAGAGGGCAGTCTGTGAAGTGGGCCAGTGAGAACTGGTACATTTCTGTGGAGTCTTGGGTAAGCCTCATGCAATGTAAGGACACGTGTTCTCAGCTCACTGGTTTTTCAACATGCTTTCATGCTTTTTCTTTCTTCTTCTTCTTTTTTTTAAAGTTTCTTGGTCTAATGACTTTGGAAAACACTAGATGTTAATGATCCCACCCACGGAGAGCCAAAGAACACGTTACCAGCTATGTTTCCCGGGACGGGGTCCTACAGCAAAAGCAACTGCGAGTTGCTGATGATAGCTGTCCTGCCAGGCACTCTGACACAGGCAGTCACATCCCCACGGCCATCCTCAGAATGCCCTCAGAAGATGGATACATTTGCTATTCTCGGCTAATAAGTGGAAAGCCTGATATTTCAACAGGACCAAGTTAGTACGACAGGATGAAAGCTGGGATTTGATGTTGGACATCTGTGAATTTGGAACCGTGTGCCCTGCTTCACTGTGGTACATAACAGTCCATATTTCCAAAGTTGCCTGAGCAAGCAATACATTGAACTAGCCTCTGGCTAACAGCCATAGTGCCAGCTGCCTTAGAACTCATTCTGAGAAGTAGATCTCCCCATCAGAGAGCTGCCGTGATCTTTAGCCTCTGTGCTAGGATGCACCACTTTGGCTTTCTCATGGTAAGGGGCTCAGTCTCCAAAGTCTAGTTCAAAGGCTCCTCTCTAGGAATCTCTCTTTGACCCAAGCGGACTGTTGAACTAGGCATTTCTTGGCATTTTCATGTTGTCTGCACCGCTGCTCATGTTAAGATTGCTTTTAAAGCACGTTGCTGAAATGTCTGGCACACAGTGGGCCCTCCAGAAAGACCGTTGAAGAAGATGGAGTTCCTTCTCCCCCCCCACCCCCCACCCCCCATTTGGCCTTTTATCCCTTAGCCTAGCTTGCTAAGTCTGGACTTTTGAGGCTGATTCTGTATCTGTCCAACTTTGCTAAGTCTGGTTCACACCAAAGCTGGTCAGACAGGTAGCTAGTGTCCCCCTGGCAGTTCAATAGTTAACATTCTCCTCCTCCAGTTCCTGGAACAGGCTGCTTCTCTCTCCCAGACTCCGTAGCAGGAACACAATTAGGTCACCTTGGGTCTCTCTCAACAAGACCCTTTTGGAGACAACCCTGACCGGTTGCTTCCAAGGCATGTCCATGTTTCATCACAGAGCCCCCGTGACTGAGCCTCAGATGAGTCAGCTGGCTTGGCGATTTTTATTAGCAACCCCGATTGCCTTTGTTTTTATCTTCATGGGGTGTGCGTCGGGGGTGGGGGTACGCTTCTTGGGCTCCTGGGTGGGGTCTGGCAAGTTTGGCTTCCAGAAATACCGCCAGCCTCTGCCGGAGCCCGTGATGGGAAGCCACGTCATGCCATACTGCGCGTTTTTAGGCCACACCCATCCCCAGGGCCCACTCAGGCGCCATGCAAGCCCAGCCGTGCAGCTCTCTGAGCTGCCTGCAATGAGGTCATGGGTGGGGTACTGGAGACCCCCTCCAGATAGGGTGGGGGCTTCCTCGACTGTCCAGGCGTGGGCCGGAAGAACTGGGAGAGAGGCTGTGGTGATCGTTTTGCCTTCCTGACCCTGCTCCCTCCGTAGCGGTCTGTAGGCTAGGGTGGGTAGAATAGAAGAAGAAAAAAAAAGCCCGCAAGAAATGGAAGGGAGAGAGGTCTGTGAACTAGCCGTTGTGGACTACTTACTCCACTAGCAATTATGGGTGGAGGGAGGTAGCTAACAGAAGGTGTCTCTTTACTATCTCGCAAGCAACCAATAGAGTCACCTCTTCGCTTTTATACAGTAATGCCTTTAGTCTGACCTTAATCACTGAGATCTCAAGGCAAGGGAAGCCGCAAGCAATCATCATTATGTAACTAGACTTTGTTGCAGAAGGAAAAAAATAAGAAGACGGTAAAGTTCTTTCTTAGCGACTGTATCGCATTCCTCTGAGGCCTAACTGCCTTGATTGCCAGTGTTTCTACACAAGTGGGCCTTGTAGACAGAGGTCGCTTCCATGCCCCAACCACCTCGGCTCAATGAAAACCACAGTTCTTTAACCTCTGCCTGAGAGCACATGCATATGCGTGCGCATGGAGCAGCGAATGCAGGGCTCTGCTAAAAAGTTTAGCCTGCAAGATCCATCTTCTGATTTCAGTGAATATGTGGGGATTGTTTTTTCACCCGGAATTCTGCCTTGGAAAAATAGGAACTTGCCGATAAAAGAGTTTCTCCAGGAAATAGAAAGATGCATAGACTGTTCACATATCCCTCCACCCAAGACGCTTCTCAGATGACCAATGCACAGAAACCAAACCAAACCAAACGGAGAGCTATCTAAAGGCACAATTGACAAGTCAGTCACCGTGCTCACATAAGGACATCCTCGGGCGACTTTGACCTAAATTAAATATGTCATGTTTAACTGTTTTTTCCCCTTCCAGGGTGATAAAATTAATATCAGTAACATCTTTCTAGGTTCTTATAGGAAAGAGTCAAATGGTTTACTTAACTGTAAAAAAACATTCCATAAAACAATAAGTCACAATAACCAAGACTGAGAGACATTTTAGGATGTTACGACAATCTATGAGAAAGTTTTCTGAGCTCTAAGACGCTCAGCTCTGACAGTCGAGTTTCGTAGAAAAAGATACTGAGATCTTGAGCATACAACAGCCCACCTCCCACTGAATGGTCTGTGCTCAAAGACTGGGGGTTTTAGAGACGCCTCTGACCTTTTCTAAGAGACACAGCATTTCCATACATAGACATTTGCTACATCAAGGGGAAAAGAGAGCAGGGGAGACACCGCTGCCGACTCTCCAACCTCTGATTTATCATTTGTTGACATTGTACCCACACGTACCCCCATCTCCTTACAAGTAGCTGTCTGTGGGTCCTCCTGCAAATATTTTGATAAAGTCCAAACAGGAGGTGGGGGGTGGGGAGGAAGAGAACGGCTGGAGTGAAAAAACGGTAGCTTACCTTTCCTGGGCATTGCTGGGTTCAGACTTCTTCCCCAAACATGAGACTTCCTTGCTTTGGTTCTCCCATGAATTTAGAAACCATTAAAAATTATTCAGAGCAGAAATGTGTTTACTATTCAAGCTGCTTCACAACGATGCAGAGAAGCATCTTGATGAAAAGTAAAGGATGTGTGCGAAGCTCGGAGCTCATGCTGTCGTACAAAGTCCTGCAACCGTCTTTCTCAGTTTAAACAACCTCCCACTCCTTCTCCCAGGCACTTGCCAACTTCTATAATTTAAAGCAACTGCGATCCTTCCCATAATACTCACATTTCAAAGAGTCTACTATATACACTCGTTAGGAATGAGGAGGAGTGGGCAAGGTCCTTCTGCAAACCCCAGACGAAGGCAGATGCAAAGCAAGGGTCTCAGGTATCTGGAGGATTTTCCGCCCTCTGCAGCCATCGCTGTTTGCACTCTGTGGATTCGAGTCCCTGTAGCCTTTTAAAGTGGTATCTGGATGTCGACAGGCATCCTTTCCCTGAAGAAACAAAAGCACCCAGGACAGCTTACCCTGCCACTCGGGAAAGGGGCTAAACCAGTGGAATCATGTCCACACATCACTTTTGTTAACAGGACTGTTTCTTTTTGACTTGTCCTTAATTTATCACCAATGTTTTTGTGAAACAGGGAAAGACTTAAGATGATGCTATTTGCATTGGTCTTGCTTAAGCATTATTCCACACGTGCATCATAAATCCAGGAAGGGCACACACTTTGCAAATTATGTCTATGGAACTGAATAAATCTTTTGATATTTTAGCTTGTAGTCAGAATAAATCTTCTGGGATTTTAATTTAATATTGTACATTTCACTATCCGTTTCTTCCCAATGTCTCACACACACACACACACACACACACAACACACACACACACACACACGTGATTTAAATTATAGCCAACTTTTAAAACATGGTTTAAATGTTGATTTAAAAGTATTTTATGGTATATATCGAAATATGTCTTGCCGAGTGCCTGCTAACCTGTGCTCAGTAAATACTGAATAGAGTAATGCTTATGTTTACATCAATCAACAGCTTGTGTCAATTTTAATTTACATACACAATCCCCTTCAAATTGATCAATATGTCATTATTTGTGTAGAAATCAGCATAGGACAATGTATCAATTCGACAAACTTAATGAATAGCTGTGCAGCAAAATTCCCTCAACGAATAGAAAGCATCAGTTAGGCAAATAAACCGTTCAAGAGTGAGCAGAGACATCGACATGGACACATTCCAGTAAGATGCTCACTGCACAGACGTCTGTAAACAAGTTCTGTGATAGAACCTTCAAAGGATATTGACTCCTCCTTGTATTTTAGAGTTCTATCAAGTAACTCTTACACAATATGTAGCATGTAAAGTACTTTATAGTAAATAAATAAGAAGTAGAAGTAGAAATGACCCAAGCCTACAGAGAAGTGAACAGTCTTTATGTTTTCTATACTGAGAATCAGAGGAATAATGGGGTCCCTTTTGCTCCCATTTCTGCAGTGGGGTGATCCCTAGGCACGAGGATACCGTTCAGTGGAGAACTGGACTCACATGCTGGAGTCACGTCCCCTGTAATCCTGAACCTGTTGCTTTATTTTAAAAAATGTATTTATGAAAATGTAAATACAAATATGTCAAAACAGTGTTTTTGCATATATGCGTACCATAAAGTATTTATTTGATAAATATTAACTCGGTGCCTTTCTATGTAGTAGGAATTTAGTAAGTCATCTTACGATGTTCACCACAGAAGCTAGCATGGCCATCCCGACCAATGCCAAAAAAGGTGATAGACACAGATGCTGCTATATCCAAACTCCTGACTCAGGGGCAATAGATGGCAACAGATGAGTATGGGAGATTGGATACAGGGATGAAAAGGCAATGGTCCATGTCTTAAAGTGACAAAACTTTTGGTGATCTTGATAAGATCAGTAACTTGGAAGGCAGTGTATGGTAAATAACCTTTTAATTCTAGGGGAAAGGGATGGGAATAGACACACGTTGTGTGGCCAGCCACTGCTAGCTGCAGTTGGCAAGGTGTTTTGAGAATGAGAGCATGCCTGGAAAGTTATAAACCCCAATGAAAAGGGGAAAGGGAAGAGTGCGAGGGAATACACATTCTATAGTTTAAAGGATCCCACCAATATCTTGATGGGTTAAAGTGCAAAATCCTATGCTACCAAATTGTATTTCTGGCAATTCTGTAAGTCTATACTCAGAATGTCTTTCAAGCCTGAGAATGGTTTCTTCTACGGGAAGGATGTGAAATGCAGGCTTATGTGAAGGCACACTCCCCAATACTTACCTCTCTGGCCAAGAGAAAAGCTAGGGGGCTACCAAAAGGAGGTGATGACAGCAGCAGAGAGCGATGGACATATGGCTTTTCCTGTGGGCAGTTTCAAGACTCTTTTTGCACCATGCCTGGGTATCAGTAACTGCTGCCTCTGATTTCACCCTTTTGTGAATGAGAATTTTTATAGTGATTGTTTTATTGCAGGTGTGTGTGTGTGTGTGTGTGTGTGTGTGTGTGTGTGTGTGTGTGTGAGAGAGAGAGAGAGAGAGAGAGAGAGAGAGACAGACAGAGAGAGACAGACAGACAGACAGATAGACAGACAGATAGACAGACAAAGAGATACAGAGAGAGATACAGCAAGAGAGACACAGAGAGACCAAGAGACCAAGAGACAAAGACAGACAGAGACAGAGAGATAGAGAGATAGAGAGACAAAGAGGTGAGGAAGAATTTGTCAGTTTTATCTATAGAATTCTGTTTAAGTTTCCAGATTGCTAGAATAAGACATGGACAAAACTAGATGTGTGGGGATAATTTGACATGTAGGAAGTAAGGCCTTTGATCTGAATGTAGTGATCAGATGGAATTATAAGCATACTTAATATATACATCTTGATGAGTTTGGAGGAAAATACAGAACTCTGAAACGCTCACCACAATTTCCATAACAACATAATAAATAAGCATCTTTTCCAAAATTTTTCTCTTGTCTAATTTATCATCTATTATCTACCTATTATGTCTATTTACTTATATTTATTTGTTATGTCTATCATCTATCTATCTGTAATATCATCCGCTCATTTCATTCTCTCAACAGTCCTGTGAGACAAATACTAATATGGATGCGCTTCTGTGGATGGACAGCTTGAAGCACAGAGAGGGTAAGCAACTAGCTCATGGTCATAGAGCTAGGAAGAAGCCAGTCTTCAATTTGCACACAGACTGTCTGACAAGCGCAGAGTAACTTCGCAGGGCATCCATTTTCCCTTAGCCGAATTGCGGGCAGATATTTGTGATAAGTTCTGGTTTCTACGAACGTTTCTCTAAAACCCAGCATGTTATTTTTACTTGGAAAGCAGGACTGCCCCTCTTTGAATGTGATTATAACGTTCAGACATTTTTTCATGTGTTTGAGCTGTCGCAGTTAACTTTGATTACCCTCGGCTCTCACGCTACAGCCAGCCACGTTTCAAATTATATCTTGAGACCCAGGTGGCTTTACCTGAATTCTCTAACAAATCTCTGCCAAGTTCCATCAATTACACACAGACATGAAGGAAGAGGCTAGGAGGAGGCAGAAATCATGCCAGGAAAACCCATCTACCCTTGGGAAGATGATGTGAAGTTTAGAGATCGGAGACGAACTACAGGGTCTGTGTTTAGAGTGGTGGAGAAAGACATGACCAGTCCCAGTGTCAAGGTGAAGGTACTCGGGTCGTGTGGCCCCTCTTCCATGTCCGACTTTACACAGATCCTTGTGTAATGCTTGCGGCTCTTGGGCACTGAGGACACAGTGGGGCCAGTCATTTCTGGTGTTTGCAGACTTGCTCTCCGGTCATGCATGTTAATCTTAGTGAGTGCGGTGCTTTGGAATGACCAGGAAGGACTCATTTGCTAATTTTGTCCTCACAATAGTACTATGGGATGGTGGTGGGACCTTGAAGGGCAGAAGCCTCATTGACAGCTTTATGTTCCTGAGGGCATGTTCCCTGCCAAAAGAACTGTGGGATACAGACCAGCCTCTCTCACCTCAGTTCATAGCTACGAAGTGAATAGTTCTGCTGCTCCACACGTGCTTCCTGCCTTGCCAAGAGCCTTCCCCAAATTCTGCCAATCAGGCAGAACATGAAACTTCCCAAACTGCAACCCCCCCAAAACCTCTTCTTCTTTCTTCTTCTTCTTCTTCTTCTTCTCTTCTTCTTCTTCTTCTTCTTCTTCTTCTTCTTCTCTTCTTCTTCTTCTTCTCCTCCTCCTCCTCCTCCTCCTCCTCCTCCTCCTCCTCCCCCTCCTCCTCCTCCTCCTCTTCCTCCTCCTTCTCCTCCTCCTCCTTCTTCTTCTAAATAAGTTTATTAACTCAGGCATTTAGTTACAGTAATGGAGACCTGACTGGCAGAGAGAATTAATATGAAGGTACCCTTTTCACTGTCTTGGTGATTAAGGATAACAGATCAGCTTAGTGAAGGGTCAAAACTACAGAACAGGACTAGAAAAAAATTGATAATAGGCTGTAAGACCACATATTTGGAAGAAATCTTGAGGATATTTCAGTGTATCCCTTCACTCTTTTCATGGTCATCAGTGCAGTCTTGGCAGATGTCCATTCTATTTCTACTTAGCTCCTCTCAGGGTAAGGGGGCCAACAATGTCACAAAAGCCTCAAGAGAATTGTCCGAGCAGATCAAATATATCTGCCCTCTTCCCACATATGCACGGCTCTCAAATATACAAAAGTAACTCTTTGGCTTCTCTCACACCAGCTCCATCTTTCCTCAAGTCCAGGGAATGTGGCTTGTGCATCTGTTCAAGAAACGTGATTTCAATTAGGCTACCAGTTTGGTTGGCTTCCCTCCAGTGAATCAATATCCAATTAGTGGCTAAATGTGTCTTGACGGGTATGGTAAGGTGAGCAGGGAGTCAACATTTGAGGTAACAGTTTGAGTCTGCTCTCAGCCTTGAGAAGGTACCCTCTCGAATCGTTTTCACTAGTCAGTTTATGCACTCTTTAGAATAGATAGGACCACCCCACTCTCTGTTCTCTTCTGGTATCTGTTGGTTCTCACTTCCTGGAAATACTGTGACCCCTTGGGCTTAACATCACAAGCAAAACTATCTTCCAGTAGATCAACTCTTCCCGAGTGGCACTGATATGTCATCAACAACACAGTCCTCCCAAGTGCTTAGGATTTTAAACATACGCTATTGGTTTTATTTCCTCCTTATCAAAACACTCCATCGCCAAATCTTGACTGTCGTTCTTTGTTGTATCTCTAAAGTCAGTGTCCTTGTGGGGGGGGGGACTCACATTATTATAAATTTTATTATCCCAGTGTTTCCCTGGGTTGTTGCCTGTGAAATCAAACTTGGAAATGTCCTCTTATAAGGGACACAAGGTAAAAATAAATATAGAAATCTCTAGGACAGGCATGTCAATTAGCTATTTCTAACCCTAACTTCCTAAAAAAAACCCTAGCCACGGAAAATGTTGGAATAATGAATAAAGCCACGAATTATTCTTCACAAGTCGCAGATTTTCTAAACTGTTCTGCCCATCTTCTCATTATAGCGTCATCAGTTTTTCTGGAGTTTGCTAAGGTCCACTTATACCCAGTAGCTTTCTGCTTGGAACTGAACTTACAGTGTGTGGAAACTGGCTCCGACACTTCTGTTTCCTCCATCAAACAATATATACCCTTAGACAATTATGTAAGTCTAAGAGGATTCCAAGGTAGAAAAAACAAATGTCTCTTTAAGACTGCTTAGGTAAGCTCATTGAAGACTGATTGGTTCAGGCCAGTCTCATGACCAGAATGAATGGGAAGAAGTCTACCAAAGACATGGCCTATGAGTCTGGGTTTTGTTGCTATAACACAGTGAATACGGTTGGGTATTTTATAAATAGATTTATCTGGTTTGTGATTCTGGTGGGTAGAGGGTACCCTCTCCTTGCTATAGTGTGGTAAAGAGTCAAGAGGGAGCAGGAAAATGCAAAAGAAATCAGTCATGTGGCATGGGCTTGCTTTCAAATAAACTCATTCTCATGAGATCTGACTGAGATCCCATGGGAATACCTCTCTCTCTCTCTCTCTGGATGGCAATATCCTCAGTTAGATAGCGAGTTAACTCCCACTAGCTCCTACCTCTTAAAGGCTCCAGAATCTGCAGCATTATTTCATGGGTAATAAGCTTCCAACATATGGTCCTTTAGGGAGACACATTCAACCCATAGGACACAGATGCAAGTAGGACGTGTTCAATCTACTAATGGGTAAAACACTCCACATTTTTCAACAAACAATTTACAGAGTGAATGTTCTGAGAAGCTAATCATGATACAAAGACCAGAAGAAGCACATTCAAGAAGAAGCTATAGGAGGAGGGAAGGCAGTTCTGCCCCTCCTCTCATAGCTCATCTTCAACTAATTGAAAGGAAGCCATGCTTCTATCTTCCCTACATTATTTGCTTGCTCTTGTCCTCTATCAGAGAAGAATTGTGAGTAAACCACAATAGGGGAACCATAGCTCCTCTGGATGAATTCTCTTCTCTTGTGTGTATCTTGTGTGGGGTGAGACAGTCCTCTTGACTGTTTATTTCAGAAGAGGTAGGTTTTTCAACTTTCTGTTTTCTTATAGGTACAAGAAAGCCATCTTCACAGAGGATGACCCCTCCATTCTTTCATTCTGTTTTATGTCTTTAGTGTTCCTAGTTTATCAGGAAGCCAGGCTTGGCATCTTTACACATTTTGGAATGAGTAATAGCAACAGACAGTGCTTACTTCTAAGTCACAGCACAGGTCCTGTGCTTTAACGCTACCTCCAGAGCAGTTCTACCCCTCAGCCCAAAGGTGGTATTAATGGGCACATATCAGCTATTAATAAAAGCTTGGCTTTGTTTCTTACTTGAATACTAATTCTTGCTTGCATAGCTCTCTTGGCAGAATAAGCAGTCGCTTACGAGGACACTCAATTCTTTCAAGTTGTGGTCATTTATCTCACTCAGTGGGTACTTACTACTTTCTGCTTCATGTCATAGCTCTCCATGTGTGTGCTTTTTCCCTCTGTACTAAAGCATATGTTTTTCAAGGACTAGGGTCATGTTTTAAACTTTCTTGTAGCTTTCTGATATACATGATGCCTCCCATAATGTCTGGGATTTATGTATTATGTTTGCATGCACAAAAAGAATAGTGCTTGGTAGATTATGCTGCAAAAATGTGGACAAACTTAGGAGGCAAAATTTAGGTATGAGGGCATGTTTTTATACGTTTTTGAACAATTGCTAAATGTACCAGATATGATGTTTGGGACAGGATGTTAGCGGGTTATGAATACTGACAAGGCAAGAGATAGATGATGAGAAAATGAAATGATTGCATTCTGATGGCCGCCTGTTGCCAGAATGAAAGGGGATATGGGAAGAAAGTCAAGAAAACGTTTTTTTTCTTGGACTTAGTTTTAGGGATGGACAGGATCTTTGGCTCAACTCTTATTTTGCCTTCATGAGCAAAATTATTTCTGGTTATGAAGTGTGAATCTTTTAGTTCATGAAGGGCCAAAACATAAGGTTATACAAACCTGAGAGAGGATAATGTTCAAATTTGTTTAAGAATAAGCCAAAACTTGACATAATATATTTTCATTTATAACAGTGGATCTTTAAGTTTACATCATGTTTTGTGGTGTAAGCTTTATTCTTTAAACCAAAGCACCAGACTGCATTTGGAAGAAACGTGAACAGTTTCAAAACATGAGGTATATAATAGTGTATAATTTTGAATGTCATCAAATCTTACAATAATGCAGCATAAAAGTGGTGAAGCCTTCTTGGGTAAATTCTGCTCTTGGGACTTGTCAATGTAAATTCAGCTTCAAACACTGGTGAGAAATGGAGCTTTCTGGAAGGTTTTGTGAGGCAATGGAGGTGAGGCACAGCACACACAGCTACAGGAAGGACATGTATTGGGTGTCACTTATGTGTCTATGCGCGGGAGGCTTGGCCTCAGGCTGATGGCATTTGGAGGGGATAGAAATTTAAGAGACTGAGTTCCTTGGCTCAACAGTGGCTGCTCCAGAAAAGGGACTAATGGGTTCTTTGGCTCAACAGAAAACAGTTTAAACAGTTTCATGTGGCATCTTGGTGTTTCCCAAGAAAGGCGTCAATTGATTCATACATGAACTAGCAATATGTAATACAATGTGCTATTATGAGGCTACTATGTAATAAATTATATTTTATATCAAAGGCTTAATTCTAAATGAGATAGCATTTAGAGATAGGACCTTTGTTTGATAATTAAGGTTAGATGAGTCTGTGAAAGTGGGCCTCCTTGTAGGATTAATGCTTTCATAAAAAGCACCCCGAACAATTGACAGAATATTCATGGAAGATGTTAATTAAAGATATTGATAGCAGCCCAGTTGATGACAGAAATATCTGGGAATAAATATATCCATTTAAAACACAATATATGACATCTATCTATGCTATATGTGTCCAGCTAGAACATTGTCAACAGCTCCAAATTTCAGTAATGGGTGAGTAAATAAACAAATTGTGACAAATCTCTATAATGAGTACTGTTGAGAACAAAAGTCAGATAAATGCCATATGTTAGCCTGATAAGTGAAAACACTAAGAAGTCAGACACAAAAGAGAATATGCTGGAATGATTCAATGACATGAAATTCTAGGAAAGATAACATATCAGTCTAATATAATGGGCATGGAGTATGGGCAAAGCTGGAAGTGGGGAGGTCCAGGGAAAGTATGGTGTCATTGGAACATTCTATATTTTGATTGTTGTTAGGGCTACAACAGTAGACAATTGTCACAGCTCTGATCTGTGCATGTGGCGGGTTTGTTTTTTGTTATATGTGAAAGTTGATTTAGTAAGTTCTCGAAAATGATTTCTGTAATTATCTTGAGAATTTGGACTCTTTCATTCAGCTTACGTATGCTCTTCAAAACACTAAATGCTGCAATATTTGGCAAATATCAAGACTTGATTGATTTTGAAGCACCATTTGGGATGAGTTCAGTTCACTGCACACAAATATGTTTCTGATAAATGTTAAAAGTCTTAAAATGGACTACAATTTGGTAGTTGTTTTAAATTATTGCTTGCAATATGGTTTTATTTTATACACTTATGTTAGTTTATTTACTTAAAGAACAGTGTTTTAAGTGAAAAATTATAGGAGCTTTGTTGGCTGCGATCACTGTCCCCAGAAAGTTGTCTGAGGTCACCTTTACCCTCTCCTCTTTAAAGCATCCACAGCCCTAAATTTAAATGCCACATAACAATTCAACTTTCGTGTAGAAGTTGCAAGACACCAACTTTAGGAAGGATTGGCCATTAACTTACCCCAAGGCTAAACTGCCAAGGTAATTCAGAGAGTGGAGACTGGCATCTGGTGGCCAGATGCTCAGACTCTTAAAAAAAAAAAAAAAGACTTACGAAGTTTTCCAGATGAAGCAAAGCATGCAGGTGGCATCAGTTAGCTTGATGATTTGTCCTGCTGGGCTTCAAGAATTGGGTCCCCAAGAATTTTCCATCTGAGCTGTTAAAATGTCCAAGAGAAAGTGCCTCACCAGAGACACAGATCTAGCTCAGCATCTAAGTCCTGTGGCTTGGATAGGGGAACACCATTACCAAACCTAACTGGCCTCCAGGGCATGAGGTGGGACAATGCAAGAAGCTGACAGCATGGCGTTCCTCAGGCTACCTCTTCTTGGCCCACTCTGAGGTTACTTGCTTTCCCATCTTCTGCTCAGTGGTCAACAGCAGAGCCTGGGGCTATAAGAAAGAACCTAACATTACTTTTACACAATGGCTTGAAGGCACCTGGTCTCTCCTTTCCTGAGGTCAGCTTTAGAATTTCTTCAAGTTTCTAGAACAACACCCTTCCTCAGAAGCATCCAGAAGGTACCTTACTGCAACTGAGGCTTCCCAAAGCCAGGCTCAGGGTGTGATGTGATGTTCCCTGTGCTCCTGCCATTGACAATTTCTATTGCTCCTGGGGGTGGGTGGGGTTGTGAGATTTCAGAGAAAAGGCCCTTGATCTAAGACTATTTTCCTCAAAGTGACTTAAATGCCACCTGGTCATATTTGTGCTGCAAATTGCAAAGATCTCTGCAGAGATATCCCAAACCTCCAGACCAGTCACAGTCATTCTGGGCTGCCAGCTCTCGGAGTGCTGAGCTGCATTCTGACTGGTGGTGTATCACTCTAGCAGAGAGAACAGTTTTACCGGTCTCAGCCATCAAAGTGCAAGCTTGTCACACAGCAACAGCAAGTTCTCCACTTGAATAATTAACAGAACAAATTAACAAATCATTCTATTAGCCTCCTGCACTTCAGCAAAAATGAATTTAGTGGTAGAATTGCTCTTCTAATAATCTACCAAGACTGGTAGTTCAGAAATACTTAGATACACCTTGACACAAAGAGAGAGGAGAGATGTGATTATTTTAATCAGACGTTTGGGTTCAAATACTGGATTTTTTTTTTTTTTTTTGGTGCTTGTCATAATCTGCCTAACATCTGTACTGCCCTCCTTCGCACACTGAGTAATGTGGAGAACTTAATGAGACTTAGTACACGGAAGTGAAAAACGTTGATGAAATGATTCCTAATGATATTTTACTATACTTGTAGAGTAGAGCCTAGCGTAAATTGTCACCAGAGAGGCTTCCTCCAGACATTGATAAGAGAAGACGCAGAGACCCACAGTCAAACATTGGGCGGAGCTTGAGGAACCTCACAGAATATGGAGATGGAGGTTGGAAGGAGCTAGAGAAGTCAACGACACCCCAAGAACATGGCCCACAAAATCAACTTACAGGGACTCACAGGAGCTCACAGAGACTGAAGTGACAGTCAGGGAGCCCAAGAAATGCCCGTATTGTTGGCCAAGGATTATCGTACACTGCAAGGAAATCACTTGCTATAATTTAGGGCTCATGTGTTAAAGGCTTGGTCCCAAGGACGGGGATTTGGGGATGCAATGGAACCTTTAAGAGGTAGAATCTAGGGTGTGGGGGTGGGGTGGGAGGATCCTGAGATCATCGGAGGCATATCCTCAACAGGAACTGTGGCCCCTGGTCGCTTTCTTCTTATTTCTCACCTGTTTCCTGAGTTATAAAGTGAGTTCTTTTGTTTTGCCCTTGTAGCTCGCTCATCCTGGTGTCCTATCTTACCACCATTCCAAAAGAATGGAACCACTGCATCCTGGATTGGAACCTCCAAGGCTATGATCCAAAAAAACCATTTTATTCTCTAAATTAGTCATCTTAAACACGTTGTTATTGTGCTGAAAGCCAATTAATACATCAAGTTTTTTTTTCCCTTCACCAATGATACTCCATTTGGGACATAAGGGAACTCTCTTTAGCCAGGGTTACCCCAAGAGCTCTTTTTCTTGGAAATTTTTGTGCATGTGGTTTTATTATTATAACAAAAGAGATTGTTTCTTCATAGCATACTAGGAAAGAATGGTGAAAGTAAGCATTTTAGTGCCCTTCATCAGGGCAAGAGGCTCGACTCACACTTTGGTAGTTCTATGAAGACTACCCACAGTAAGTGGTGGTCTTTATTCATCAATTGGGCTAGGCTATAGTGCCACTTGTTTGACCAAGTCTCCATCTAGATGCTGGGAAGGTATTTCATAGCTAGGATCAACATTTCTATAAGATGACTATACCAGTGAGCCTTGTGAGTGGCCTCTGTTCTATCAGTCGGAGGTCTTGAGTGGAGAAACAGGTCTCCTCAGTAAAGAAGGATCTCTGTCTCAGGGATTACTATACATAGCCTGTTCTAGCTTCTTCTAGCCCACAGGCTTGCCAAGCAAAGGTTGAACTCATTTGCTCAAAATTACCTCCCTCTGTTTATTTGGATCTGTTTCTCTGGAGAAATCTGACTGGCACACAACAGTTAAGAGGAAATGTAGGCCGAGTGTCCTGACATGATGAAAATCAGAAGTATCTTGGGCAGGATAACATGTGTATATCTATAATGAGATAACTTGGAATGAAATCTGCATCTAGACATATTAAATTCAGCGTGTGCCATCTACCTTTGTGTAGGCACATCCTGAAAGTAATTTTATGCAACTCTCCCTGCCGTGTGTATGTGTGTGTGTGTGCGCCCATGCACCTGCTACATGCAGAGGCCAGAGAAGGAGGATGCCAAGTGTCCTGACCTTATGTTCTCTACTTTATTTTCTGAAAACAGTGTTCCTTACTGGACCCAGAGATCATTATTTTGGCTGGACTGGCTGGCTACCAAGGTCCAGCTATCTTCCTGTCTCTGGCTGCTCCAGTCCTCAGCACAGTGGTTGAAGTTATGCATATGGCCTTTCTTAGTTTTTTACATGGGTCCCTGGGATCCCACATTCAGGTTTCGTGCTTGCACAGCATAGCCCTTCTTACCCATAGAAGATTCCCAACAGCTCCGATTCCACAGTTTTCCTTGCATTTTGAATGTGATCTATCACATGAGGTCAGGTGTGGAACTTTCCACTTCCAGCATCATGACTGTCTCAAATGTTTCCGCCTTTTGAGCATCTTGGCTTTTGTATACTTGGATTAAGGGTGTTCATCTTGTGTTAATAAGTGCTCATCATTGCCTTAGCTGGTGTTACTCTGTGTTACAGTAAAGTGGATTAAGGAAAACATGACGGGAAGAGGTACTTTTGGGGCCTAGTCCTTTATTCCCCTGTATGGTTGTATCTTCTGGTAACATGTTTACTTCTTCCATATGTGTTGTATGTATAGACTTGTGTGGGTGTGTGAATGTGTGTGTGGCTGTGCAAGGACATGTTTATAGATGTGCATGGAGTCTAGAGGTGGACACTGGGTGTTGTCCTTTATCACTCTCCACCTTATTTATTTGGATAGGGTCTGTCACTGAACCTGGAATGAACAACTGGCTAGACCAACTGACCAGCAAGTTCTGAGGCTCCATCTGTCTCCTCCCCTGCCATACTGGAGTGCCAGGCGAACTCTCCAATGTCCAGCTTTTCCTGGGGGTCTGTAGGCCTGAACTCAGGTCCTCTAGCTCTCACAGTGAACACTACCCACTGAAGCATCTACCCAACCCTGATGTGCTTAATTCCTTTTCTTACTTTGAAGATTTATTTTTGATGTGTACGAACATGCTCCTGCATGGATATATATGAGCACTATGTGTGCACCTAGTGCCTGAGGAGTCCAAAAGAGGGTGCTGGATCCCTGGGAACTGGGGTTATAGCTAGTTGTGAGACGTCATGTGAGTTTTGGGAATTGAACCGAGTTCCTCTGCAGGAATGTAAATGCCCATAGCTGCTGAGCCATTATTCCTCAAGCTCCTCATGTTTGTGTGGCGGTAGAGGTTCATCGGGTTTCAACAATTACAAATGGCAGAGATGATTTTCTTTGATACAAACAGGCAAATGAGGGATCATCACCCAAAGGAGATTGCTGGAAAGGACAGGCACGGAGGAAGCATGACTTGATGACATTAGTTGGTCTGCCTTTGAAGTCACCATTTCTCACTGTCCCCACCTGCCTTGCAGCGTGCTTGTCAACAGCTTACGGTCTGTTGGTTTGGAAGAACTACCGAGGACTGCCTGGAAGCTCTGGGTAAAGATGGAGTCCGGCTTGAAGAAAAGCAGGAAGCTATGCATTTGTACAGTTCTTCATCCTCATTGTATGGAACGTGTTGGAATAAAACCTGGCTGTCTTCATTTACATATGAGTGCACGGAAGTGGGGAGACTTTTGGCTTCTCTGTGTAAGTTCACTCAGCAAGACAGACACAGACCTCAGGCTGAGCCCAGTTTTGCCTCGTCTTGGGAATCGCCTCTTTTCCTCTGCCACGGGCATCTGGCTGTGCCATCATCAGCTTGTTCTAGGATGCTGCCATAATCACTAGCACCTGCAGGTATCAGAAACTTCTTTTCGATCTTCCTTTTTGAGGTAGTGGAGAGATGCTGGGGTCGGACAGAAACCTGTGGGAAAGTGGGAGGGTCTTCACAATGCTTCTCACAGAGCAGGAAAGAGGGGTGGTCTTGGCAAGGAAGGCGGAGACTGGCAGGCGCAATGTAAGAGAGCCGTCGTTAGTGTTTCAGAAATTAGGTCAATTATGTTAAGAGAAAGATTAAGCATTTTTAATATAGATCGGAGAAGAATTTTTATAATGAAATGAGTCTTTTGATGGTGAGGTACAGTAACATATCTAGGAGAAGACAACACTAATGTTTGGGGCAGGAGAGTCAATGTCAGGCTAGACAGCTGGTGGCTGAACAAAGCATCTGCAAGCCAAGTTCTGTAGGAGACTAGTTTATTATCCTAATTTAAGGACCAAGTAGCCCTGTCTTCCCCCCCTCCCCCACCCTCACCAAAAGGCAGGAAGCTATGTTCACTGGATAGAGGGAAGTTGTAAGCCAGAATCTGGCTGAAGGAAGCTGCAACAATACTCCATAGATGCTCATTGTTGTAAAAGTTTACCCAGTGGTTTGAAGAAGTGAAGTCGCCTGAGCTTTTGTTCCAGAGAGAACTGGAAAGTTTTCCTCTTAGTAAGTAATATCACTCCTGCTCCAAAAGTGTTGTTGACTGAGTTTTAGTAACTGGGTTCTCAACTTGTCCCCCTGCCCCGCCCCCAAACAACGTCCTTCCATTTGCCTGATGTCACGTGGATGGTGATTAAGGGAGAATACCTGTGCAAATGCCGATGAGTGGAGTTGGGTGCTGGTCCAAGAGGGAGGAAGACTCCATTTCTGTATCTGCCAGGAGAAATCCCATCTTCATTAATCAAGAGGCCACTGTGTGCCAGACCCTGCTGTAGGAGATGAGGATTTGGCAGGTTCATACACTCCCTGGGCTTGCCTGCCTGGAGTGGTGGAGAGGGAATCTGAGAGAAGGCAGCCTGTGTGTTGAACATGTGAGCCCACACAGAGCTCTGTTTACACACTGGAGAGAGCGGTCTGTTAAACCCAGATTTCACCAGAAGTTTGGGATTCTCTGCTTGGCTCATCCTAACATCATTGATAAATCAGGAACCCCTTTGAGTGGTTCTTCCCCCTCCCTCCAACCCCCCACCCCCGGGAGGGTTAGTCATTTATTTGTCTTGTGTTGCTACTTGGAAAGTTACCACCCATGCACTTTAGAGAAGCCTCTGTTCTAGGCTGTAGGCGCAGTGAGACATGCAGTGAGAAAGGCCATACTCTTCCTTCCCTCGCCACAGAAAACGTGCAGAGGATGGAGCAGACAAGGGAAATGACCTACATCCATATCTCACCAATTCCTAAATGTCTATCTTTAATGCTTTCCATTTGGACCAGCCCAGTTATTGCCTAAGTCCACTGGCATGAAGCTGGGAATGCTTTGAGCTTCAAGAAAGCCCCAGTTTCTACATCTAGAAGACAAAATGGTGGTTGTAGGGTTAGGAGGGCATGCAATGCAGCCAGCAAAGGTCCCGAGACAGAGGACTCTGCACTTATTGGTCTTCACCTGGTGTGAGCTAATTGCCAATAAAGTATAGAGCAAAGGCCCCCCCACCGTGCAACTCATGGTTCCAAATAGGAATAGTCTCACAGCCAGTGGTTTGCTGGCTGTGGACCTTAAGGCTGTCCAATAAAATAAAAGACACCAGTTGAATAAAAACAGCAGATATCCACTGTTTATAGCATCAGTACATTTAAAATGCTGTTTAGATATGGCCTGTTTATTTGGAAATGGTGTGTGTGTGTGTGTGTGTGTGTGTGTGTGTGTGTGTGTGTGTGTGTGTGGTTTCTTTCTTTCTTTCTTTCTTTTTCTTTTTTTTGGTTTTTCAAGACAGGGTTTCTCTGTGTAGCCCCGGCTATCCTAGACTTGCTTTGAAGACCAGGCTGACCTCGAATTGACAGTGATCCACCTGCCTCTGCCTCTCAAGTGCTGAGATTAAAGACGTGCATAAGTAGCCAAGTTAAAACTGAAATTTCTGGTGGAGAGTATGTAAAGTGTGTGCGTAGAGAAGTTGAAAGACAAAAATAAAAACACTAAGGCAAATGGAAAAATCCATGCTAGAGCAAGAAATCAACCCAAATATACTTTAAGATTTTCCTGTTATGAAGCATGGACTGGCGTGGTTGTGTTCACTCAGAATATTATTGTACCTGAAAAATAGTGACGTTCTGACACATGACAGCACACATGAGCCTTGAAGATAAGCTAGACAAATACTCTTGAAACTAAAGGATGACTATTGTGTGACGCTCTCTTCTACTTGTTACTTAAGACATTCATATTTGTAGAAGCAAAAACCAGATTGATGGCTTCCAGACGCTGAGGTTGGAATGCGGAGCTATGGTTGAGTAGACATGGAGTCTGGGAGGGATGGCAAGCAGTTTTGGAGAAGGATGATGGCCAACAGTGACACAGTGACATGATCCACCTGACAACACTGACCCCTTAATCTGTGAATAGTTGAAACAGCGACACCCTATGTTACATAGTCACAATAAAAAAAATTCAAGTTTCTAACATGAATTCTAACTTTTCCTCTGTGTTTCACATAAAAGTAAGAGCAGGGGCTTTAGCTGAGGTGCCAGAGCAGCAAGCAAAGGTGGAAGTGGACTATCTGGCCTGCTAAAGAGTTCCTGTGGTCTGCCTGATGACCCAAGTTTTCTCCCCAGTTCCCACCTGTATCTTGGCTTCTAAGTCAGTAGGAGCCTTAGATGGCAAGGTGTCTCCACTTTTAGTAAACACAAGTGCAGCAAAAATTCATGAGAAGATTCTGGAAACTTCAACCAAGATAGAAGCGAAATGATGAATGTCTTTCCTGCAAACCCATCCTGCTCTCATCCCACTTCCTCCTTCTGGAAGGAACAGCTTCAGAAGTTGTAAAGACAAAAAGTTCAAAGCCACTGAAATTCAACTCAAACAAGAGAGTCAAGAGGCTTAAACAAAACTATGTCGAGGTTGATTTCCTGCCCTGGCATAGACTTTATTAATCCATTTTTTTCCTCTTTGTAATCTTTCAGCTTTCTTCTTGTGTACTTTGCATATTTTCTCCCTGAAGTTTTCAGCTTTCACTTTGAACTTAGCTCTTTGAGAAATCCCGTCACACATAATATTGATCTTTGTATCTCTTGTCCCTTTTATTGGGGGTGGAAAGGATGTAATTTCCCACTAGGTGTTAATCTGTAGATTAAAAGGGATTTCAAATAGTCTTTGGGGAGATGGTTTAGAACATTCATTACTGACAGGAAGTGTGCAAACCAAACTTGTAGAGATTCAAAAGTCATTTTAAGGAAAACAAGATAAAGTTATGTCTACTTGCATTTCGGAACGTCAGACTGTCTTATTGTTTGGCATTAAAATACACAGTGAAAGTCAGTGTTAGTGACTCCCATCCTAAATGGCTAATCAAAGTACCCTGCCTCCCATGAAAAGCTTCCTTCACTTTAGTCAGCATTGTCCTGGGCTCTATGCAAGGCTCATGAGGTCATCCTAGGAGTGAAAATTCCTAAGGTACTGCTAATTCTCCCATTCATCACTGCAAATGTGGGGAAGCCCATTTATTAAGAGCTTAGATGACTCTGGGAGAGCAAGCCTATCATACAACTGTTGATGCTAGTCAGTGCCTGAAAAATACATTTTTCTCTAGGGTATGTGGTGTGGAAACTGGGGAACATGTGGAGAGAGAGTGTCAATTTTGGGCACAGATTTTGTTTAGATTCTGCCCTGTCTTCATGAAGTGTAAAGGCATTCTTTTAAGTATCTTTATAGCACTCCTAAGCCTCTCACTAAAGGACTGAAGTTCTTTCCAGTGTTCCAAAGCTGGCGAGTGATTGTACACTACAGTGACACTACTAATAACATTAAATAATAATAATAATAATAATAATAATAATAATGTAATGACAAATCTAATTTTAACAAGGCTTTATGTGTCCTATGCTCTGTGCTGGGTAGCCTTTGACGCATGCTTCAGAGTTAATAATTAGATCCCTTGTACATTTCTTATCACTTTCTTCCAGGTGGAGAGACCAAGGCACACTATGAGAATTAAGTAGCATCATTAGAATGGAAGGTCATTGAAAGCACAGATTTTTGTTCACATCTTTTTTTTCTTTAGTGCTTGATTTTAAATATACCTTTGTTCTTCACAGTGACCAGGATAGGCAATAGTTCCCACAGTAGTATAGGACCTTAATAAAGGCCTGAGAAAGCTTGTTCAACAAAAGTATGCATCCAATAAGATACCTGTCTCAAATGAGAGAGCAACTCATTGGCTAGCCCCATCAATGTTTCCAATGCTATGCTCCACTCCTTGGGTAGTTACTATAGTAACATCATGCCATTCACAGAACTGAACGTCATTAATTCATTTAGCCCTTCACTGCACTTCTGTGCAAATGGTACCATGGGGAATCTGATTTTGCGGATGTGGACACAGAGGCAGGGCCAGAGAGACTCTTAACTGTCTAATCAGAGTGTATCCAGAACTCAAAATCACATCTGTGTAGTGTTAGCATTCATGTTCTTCATCTTATAATAATTAATGCTCTTCTATTTGAGATTAAAAACCCCTGAACAGAGTTCAACAAATACAAACGTAGCTAAGCATTTCTAGGAAAGGACTATGCAGCTATTTTTCAGTCTAATAGCAATGTGATCTTTGTTTTTTTACAGATATTACTATTTTTGTCAGTCAGATGAACTCTCACTTTACCAGCACATATAAATTTCCTCAGTAAATAATTGCACCCTCCAGAATAAAAGACTAAATCCTTAGCACAGTATTTTTCTCATTGCTGTGACAAATACTTGACAAAAACTACTTGGGGGGATGGCTTATTTGGGCGCACAGTCTGAGGTGCAGTCCATCTCTGTGAGGAAGGCATGTTGGCAAGAGAGAGAGAAGCACCTTGTCACGCTGTATCCACAGACAGGAAGCTGAGAGTGATGGGTGCTGGTGCCCAGCTAGATTCCTCCTTTGTATTCGGCTCCAGACCATGGATGGTGTCACTCACGTTCAGGTCAAGGTCACTTCCCTTCTTCAGGTGAGCCTCTCTGATATGCCTTCGTCGACGCACATGGAGATATGCTTCCTAGGTGACCGTGAAGCTCTCGGTTGACAATGAGGCTAACTGTCATACACAGCAATCAAGGCTCTTCACAAAGCAGTCACAACTCACTAACCTCTTGTCAGTGACCATTAGCTATGCTAAGTGAAAAGACTTCTGACCTCCTCATTCCCCATAAACGGCCAAGGTGAAGCTGTGTCTATTTCACACCTCTTCCTTCATGATGGTGAAGACCAAGCATGGGGACAGCAGGGTCTTCGTTAGCATCAGCTGAGACATGGCAAATGCCTAAGCTCCGGGTTCAGGTCTTCTCGTAGCAACTGAGTTCATTCAGCTTCTTCAAATCTACTCAGTCTGTGATGCAGATTCCGTGCTACAGAGTAGAATAAAGAGGTGGCTAAACTATTATCCTTGTAATCTGCATGTTTAGAGCTCCTGTGGGAAATAGTTAAGCAATGGACTTTTACAAATACTTGAAAAAATGAACATGTAATAAAAAGCAGGTTGGTCATACCTACAATGACATTAATAGTAACATCACTCATAATAGCTAACAATAATATCTTTAACAAGTCCTTAGATGCTCCATGCCCTGTGCTAAGAACTCTTTGACATACTTCATAGTTAGTAATCAGATTTCCCCAGACAGCTCTCATCCCTGTGTTACAGGTGGGGAGTCTGAGGCACACTGTAAGAATTAAGTAGTGTCATTAGAAGAAGATCACAGAAGAGCGACCTTTAAACACCACAGGAGATCCCAACCATTGCCATTAAATTGTCTCTTCATCTTCTTCTTTGGACTCTATTTTTAAGGCACATTCTGTCGAAGAGCCTATTAGTTCCCAGAATGGTGGGATCAAAGCTATCCAGACATGCTTTCCCACCCTCACTCTGCTAACCGTATTTGCAATTACAACAGGAGCTCAAATTATAACCAGAATCTTTTAATTTTTTGGTAGAAAACATTGTAGAACTTAAGATATATTCTCTTCTTTCTATCAAAAACACCCATACAAACATTCACCCATCCATCTCTCCATACATTTGTCTAGATGCCCCTATCCCACTGCTGTGTGCATTCATTCATTCATTCATTCATCTATTATTTTATTAAGCAGGAGATTAGGGCCAGAAAGAGGTGAAGTGGCAGAGCCTGACCAATAATCAGCATTTGATCTCATTACTTTTCATTTAAGTTGCTGTCTTAGTAAATTCAGACTGCAAACAGAATGGAGACCAGGTAGCTTATAAATGACAGAAGCCTCTCATGGATTGGGATGTGATGAACCCTGCAGGACCAAGGTGGCGGCAGTGTGTGGGGAAGGCTTGTTTGTTTGGTGTTTTTGTTTTTGTTTTGTTTTGTTTTGTTTTGTCTTTTGTTCCTGGCCAGTTGCTACAGTCTCTGGTCCTCTTAGGGAGGATCATTTTCCCCAGAGCAGAAGCACAGACCATGCCCCGCCCCCCCCAGCCTCCTTCATGAGGACACTGAGTGCATCTGTCAGGCCAAGCCATTACAACTAAATCACTCCCCAAAAGGCCCCTCACCAAATAATTGAGATTTCAGTTTTAACATATAAATCCTGGCCTGACTTCAGCACTCAGAACACAGTATCGCGTTCGCTCTTTGTGCATTGCTGGTAACTGTGCTGAACCCTGGGGGTGCAGAGAGGCTTCCGGGCCCTAGAAGTTAAATGGACGAACAGCTTATTGCTAACACAATGGTTAAGTGTGACAGGAAACTCCTTTTGCTTCACTAAAGAGCCTTCAGAACTAAGGCCTGGTTGCTTCTAGTAGATGACACGCTTGTTTATTTTTAGTACTCTGATCAAAGAAAGAAGTTTTAGCAGAAAGGATTTTGGGCATGGAGGCAGAGAGATCATGCGATCACGCTAACATTTATCGCCCATGTGATCTTTGGCTTCTGTTTATTCTCTGGAATGGAGACAATGGGATATCCCAACATGAATGGAACTGGACTCTCCTTCATTAGGCTACTGTTAAGATCAAACATACCAAGGCTGTAAACATGGCCTTGCACAGAGCATCTTAAACTCTGGGCTGTGACCTCATATTCAGCTACATAACTGAATGGCTGGGGTTGTGAAAAATCTGGCAACAGAAAAGAGATTGTGAATATGTGATCATCAAAAATTAATTTAAAATTAAATACACAACAGCTCCCAGATGTTTCTGACTAAGTGTACCTGTGTTGCAACAGTGCAGTGTCTCTGCAGCCTTGGTTCTGTGCATGCTCTCATGTCCTGCAATGCTGTTGAATAGTGCCTGAAATTCCTCAACTCAAGTCTATTTGGATGTTATTGATCTCAGTGCTTTTACTGTACACACAAAGTTTCTGCTCTGATAGAAACATAATGGTTTAATTAGGACAAAGATAATATTTTCCATCATCATTTTTCAGAATAAAGCATCAAATCACCATATCCCCAGATTGTATTGCATTAGAATGTTTGGTTTAAAGATTCCTGTTTGACTTCATAAACGTCATTAATTTTGATTTAGAATTAGGACAGAATTTCTGGCTACTTCTGAAGTGCCCCCCAAATACATGCCTACCATGCATTTGGAACAAAGACATAGATTAAGTCTGAAAATGCTGATGATACTTTATGACCTGTAGAATCAAATATTTATTCAATACTAAACTATTAACAATTTTACTTTTAGTTTTGATTATATGTACACATGTATGTTTTCTGCATAGGGTGTGCATGGGTGTGCAATGTCCACAGAGTCTAGGAGAGAGAGTTACAGGCAAGTATAAGCCACCCAATAAGGCTGCTAGGAACTGAACTTGGATTCTCCCCAAGAGCAGCAAGTGCTCTTCATGACTAACACAACTCTCAAGCAAACCCATCCCCCACTTAACTCTTCCTGCCCCCAAAACCCAGTACATTTATCTGATTAACATATACATTTTCTTTCATAATTAACAAATGGTAAAATTTTATATACCAAAGAATTGTTTATGATTTATTGTTAGTAATGTTTGGCTTATATACTTATTTTATATATCTATATACCCAAAGTTACATAAAACATTCTTGGGCCAAAATGGATTATTAGCAGATAAAGCTTAAGAGTAGAAGCTCACTACCTCAGAGATGGCCAGGAAAGGCTACCTCCATCTTGTTAGTGAACCCATGACAAGCAGTTCATCCTTGAGGACAATGGGTATCTTGCTATTTAATAGACTAGAGAGTTGCATTCTTCTGTGTTCTCCAGATTCAGCAGTGAATGGTTTTCCTTCCTTTCAAACCCAATTAGCCTACCCTCTCCTTGTAACCTTCAAGCTTTTCTGGGAATTTTCAGTGCTCTCCCTTTGCCATGTGTAAGTTCTTCCATGAATGTTCAGACTGAGCCAATTGTGGAGTCTATGGGCTTCTGTGGTTGGTGGGAGCAGTTAGGTAGAAAATGAATGTTGAAGAACCAAAAAGTTGACCGTGGCACGGGTAGCTTCAGAAGCACTCTTGGTGGACTCTGCAAAACCAGTGTGCTCTCTGCAGGAGAGTCTGGCCTCCTGGATAGATTGCTTCTTAGAAGGAGGCACTCATTGCCTTGTGTGAACCTGATGAACTACTAACACACTCACAAAAAGAAATGTCTGGGCTTCCAGACCCACCTTTGCTTAGTGATTCTCTCAAGAATATGGACAAATTTCTTTCTTTTATTAGAGTTTCTTTTACACACATCAAGAAAAAAAATTAGTGGAAAATCTGCATCCAAATGGTGAGATAGACCCTTAAGGGTTGGTGGTACATGGAAGAGACAGGTGTGTTATCCTGTGGATCTGGCCTTCTCTACTCTCATCTTTCTATATTCCAAGATTCTGTGATGTAAATAAATTAGAAAGCTACCAGATGAGATGAGTTTTAAGTTGCTGTCTTGAGGAATTCTGTTCCCAGAGTCAAGTGATGTTGACTGGCTGATGGGAAGCAGTCAATCAATGCAACTAATTTTAGGCTCACTTAGATGTAGAGAGTGGCACATCAGCCTGAAATATGCAGTGGAATCACCTGGGGAACTTGTTAACATGCAGATTGCAAAGGAACAGGCTTCTCTGTCCTTATTCTAATGAGCTCCTGGAAGCTGGGAAAGCTGTGGGGGTGGGGCGGGGCATGCACTATACCTTACAGGAACACCGAGTTGGAGAAACAGAAACCTACCTTACAAAGCTAGACTGAAAAGTTTCAGCACAGCTTTTTGTGGTCAGCCTTTGGTAACCAGGGAAGATCTTGCATTTGTAATTTTTATTTGTGTGGTGGTTTGAATAGGTTTGGACCCCATAGACTCATGCTTGGCTCAGAAGGTTCTATTAGGAGGTGTGGCCTTGTTGGAGTGGGTGTGGCACTGTGGGGGTAGGCTTTGAGGTCTCCTATGCTTAAACTCTGCCCAGTGTGGAATTTAAGTCTTCTCCTGGCTGTCTCCAGACCAAGCTGTAGAACTCTTGGCTCCTCCAGCGCCACGTCTGCCTGCATGCTGCCATGCTTCCAGTCATGATGATAGTGGACTAAACTTCTGAGACTGTAAGCCAGCCCCAGTGAAATGTTTACCTTTATAAGAGCTGTCTTGGTCACGATGTCTCTCCACAGCAATGGAAACCCTAATTAAGACAATTAATTTGTTTTTTTGAGAAATTTTATTTTACCTAGGCTGAATTTCAAAAGCTCTATGTATATATACTGAGGGGATATAGGGGTTTTCTAGATTCAGAAGAAATGAGTGGTTCCAGAATAAGGAAAAGGGTCCAAGTTTGTCAGCCAACATGTGTTGCATTACATGCCAATACTTTGATAAGCTCTGTAAGTGCCTTTAAAAAGCTCTGTCTTAAGCACAGTGGCTTAAGTAACATAAAGCTGTTGTATATGTCTGTGGGTTCACATTTTAGCTGGTCTTTATGAAATAAAAATCAGGGTGTCCCGGTGCTATTTTCTTCTCTGGAGGCACCCGAGGAGCTGGATTCTTTGTGTATCTTGGCTTCTAGAGCTTGTCTGCCTGAGACCCCTTCTTCCTTCACCCCTCTGGTGATCCTCTCACATTCCTTTTTAGGACCCCATGATTATATTAGACCAAACAAAACCATCTGTCTTTACGAGCTGTCCAGAATGGTAAGAAAAGCTAAGCCAGAGGGCAAGACTTTGAATTTCCCAAGATGGAAGAAGTGAGGCTTAGAAGACCTGAATGACAGACCATATGGGATGAGATGAGAAAACTACTGTGAGAGGAGAGAAAGCATCACATGAGGGACATGATTATTTAGTTTAATTATGTGAGTTTAATAGATTTTTTCAAGAAAAGAGGTCCCTTTCCATTTTGCCAAGTGCAGAAAGGCCCCAGCTAGTAAATCATATTAACCAAAATGCAAATAAGAGAAGAGTCATTGGCAAGGAAAACTTTAAAATTGAAAACTAATGACAGAGATCGAGGGTGAAATTGAAAAAAAAAAAAAAACACAAAAACAAAAACAAAACCAGAATATGTGAAAATAAAATTCATTTGACATGAAACCACAGATGGAAGGCTATCCAAGCCAGACCTCCCTTTGAGTTGACAGAGGAGAAAGAATAGACATAAATTCGGGTTGCATGGAGCCCTTTAAAGATCCAGGCCTCCCTGTTGATGTCCTCTGGTTGCTGTTGTGGTTACCATGTGGGTGTTGTGCCGCGTGGCGGCCTGTGTAGCCAAGTGCCACAGAATGAGTACTGACTTGAACTTTATTTTTGCTAATCACCAGCTGTGTGATTCCGCTATAGTTATCCAATCTCTCAGAGCCTGGGTTTTTGACTGAAAAGAGAGGGTAGTTATTTCTGACTCATATTTGTGAGGACTAATAAAGTTAAGTGTGACAGCACACTGAAAGAGTTTGGCAAGTTTTTTGGAATGTAATGCAGCACATGTCAGCCGACAATCACACTGCGGCCCTCTACCTTATGTGCTGTGGCCATCTTACATTAGTTCTGGTTACAAGACCCTGGTAGCAGGCCCTTTTATCCTAGTGAAATTCATCTGAGCCCAAAAGGGCTATTCTCTCTACCACACTGTATCACACAGACTCATTTGCAAAGTCTATGAAGTTTTCCTGTTCCCTTGAGGATTTAAATCTGACCTTGTCATCCTACATTTGACATCGTCTTTGTGTGACTGTAGTTTGCTTGCCTACTCATGGTTCCCAAAAGATGAACTTTTGACTTCAGCCCAATGAACAAATTCCTGCTGGGGCCATTTCTCGCTCCAGCCTGCTTCTTGCCTTTCAGTCAGGTGGTTCTTCCCTTCTGTCACACCCAGGCTTCTACAGTATCTGTCTCTTCTACAAGTTGTTCTGCATGTAGTAGTGTGGGCTCTAACAAGGAGCAAAGACAAGGTGGAAATAGTAGTGACACCACTGTTGACCAGGAGACTCTAGTTGTACAGCAAGGTGCACCCATTGGAACTGGGGTGGGACAGATATTCACAGTGGGGAAGGAAAGATGGACAGAAAGGAGGACATTGGTACCTGATACCAGCCTGGAGATTCTTGGCAGGAAAAGGTGGATATTGGGTAGAGATGTAGAGAGTGGGGAGTGATATGATGTGATGCTGAGAAGACGGGTATGTGTAGATCCATGTACTTTGGACAGCCAAAGGTGATGGAAGGCACTTCCAGGCCAAACGAGTAATCATCCATATGAAATTATTCCATCTGATTCTTTTTCTTCTACCTCAACAGTGCTGGAAGTCCATCCTGACACAAATGGGAAATATTGAGCTATTCCATAGAGAGTAGCCAGTGCAGACAGCCATCCATACTCCAGTGAATTTGGTGTAAGAGGGAAAGAAATCTTTGTTGTTTCAAGCTGCTGGGTTTGGGTAGCAAGGATATTTGTTACTGCAGCCTAAATGAGCTCTCATTGGCACACATACAAGTAAAAGTACTTAGGGGTCTACATCCCTATATTCCTAAACAGGAAAAATGTCACCAACAACCAGGGCAGAGCATCACATGGTTGTGGCACCCATCAACCCACAGTGACTGGGACTGCTTATACAAGACCCACCCAAGACTGAGCCCATCAACATCCATGGGAGTAGAGGGGCTCACGAGGGCCCACCCTGCCTTTAAGCAACTAATCTTAATGGTTGCTGGGAGAAGAAGGTAATTTTCTCATGTAAATAACCTCTCCCCATGCTTCCATAAGCAACTCTAATGAAACACATCTAGAAAAACAAAAACAAAACAAACAACAACAACAATAAAAAACCCAAAAAGTTAAATTGGGATGACTTGTGAAGAGGAAATGAGGGGGCGGAAAGAGTAATGGGGAGGCAAATATGATTAAAATACATTATATACATGAATGAAGATATCATAATGAATCTATTATAATACATAATTAATATATGCTAATAAATGCATTAAAAAGTGCCAAGGCAGTGTCTGTGGTAACCTCAACATTTACAAATTAAGTGATGAGTGAGATGCTGTCATGATAGAGACAAAACTTTCATTAAAATCTGTGCACATCATAACATTCTCTGTAACTTTGTTAGGTGAATGGAAAAAATTCCTAGCATGCTTTTGTGTAGACAGAGGCAGGCATAGAGCTGAAAAACAGGTTGCAGTAAACAACATTAAATCTAGCCTTCTCTTCCTCCCTGTGTTTTCTTCTGTTTGTCCCTGAGAGACTCAGGCTTGTGTCTGGACACCCTCCAGGAAGATAGGACACATTTGCAGAGATGTTTGACTTCTAGGTTAAAGGGCTGAGGGTTAAGTCTGAGGCCTGACTTTGTCTCCTGGGTCATTATCTTTAGTGGTGGCCTAAGTGTTGTGGAAGAGCAGCCTCTGCTGCAGTGAGTGACTGAGGAATGGAACAGTTTTTGGCACTGTGGTTGACCTGATGATCTTCGTGGATTTGGGGAGAGGCTACAAGAATTTTAATCTCTGCTGATTTCTTAGGCGGAGCCTCTGCTGACCTTCCTGCAGTGTGTCCTAGCCATGCTAATTTTGTTTTGAGAGGCAGAACAGAGTGGTATGAGATAGTCCAAATCAGGACCATTCAGGAGAACCTCTGCCAAGTAGGAAACTATTTTATGTCAAATTGCACATCAGATGCAGGTGGAAGGGAGAATAATGCTCAAGGGACAAACTTCCACCCTTACCCCAAAGTTCCAGTACCGTAAGCAAATCTAGAGTTTTTGGCTCAATGCTCTCTTGTGAGTAATTAATTCGAGTCAACTTTTGAACTTCAGGGTGACTCAACTTCCTTTGACCTGGGGTATAGAGTAGTTTTAACCTGTAGATATTTCCAGGGGATAAACTTTCTAGAAAACCCCACCATAACACATTTTTATTGTTGTGGTTAATTTATCAGTATGGCCTAAGAATGTTTATTATTATGCCTGTAATTATTATTACTGCAGTATTTTCTAACCCTTTGGCAGGCAGTCAATCAAGACACAGACACCTGTTATATTTTAAGTTAGCCTCAGTTAATCTGGGGCAGGGCAGATATTCATCCTTTAAAGTACTTCTTATGCCATCTGCTTCTAATAATTTCTGTCAAGCTACTTCTCATTCATAATCCCAGAATACTTGCTAATTTTCATCATCTGGGCCAAATCTCCATCCACACCAGTCATGTGCTTCTCTTCCATACAGCCTTCTTCCTTCTTTCCTTTCCCCCAGCCTCTCCTCCTCCCAAGATTATCTCTGTCTCTCCAAACCTGGAACCTTAGCCACATCTATCCTACTTACCCTGCCCAGGTGTGATGACCTTTGATTGGTCGAATAGGTTAGGCTCTTCGAAAAGGTCCAGGTGGGGGCACAGAGACAGCAAGCAGTAATTAGCACCAGAATACATCAGACCAACCTCCAATGTTTTATTATGTTTTTTCCTGCTTACAATGTCCTTGAGTGTTGTAGCTAGCCCTCCTTCAACAGTTCTCTACCCTTGTCCAGAAAACATCCCGGATGCCCATATCTGTGTGTGCTAAATGTCTGTACACTGTGCTTCCATGGCTCCTTGGTTCTCTTGTTCATGTGTAATTTGTTACACTTTGATGTAAGTACCTAGTGGGAGCTGCCAACATGTCAATTTGTGTGATAGCTTATTCTGGAACTCCGTAGGTAGTGTCTCACTCAAAGCCCAGACCAACCTGGAAAGGTGGATGCTATTTGTTCAAGATCAGTAACATTTCTTACTAATATAGCAGAATGTACTTTAGAATCAAAGAAAGGCATTTCCATCCAGGTGGGTCTCCACTGATGCCCTGACCCCATATAGTTAGGGCTCATCATGTGTCTATCTTTGTGTCTTGAGTACCCGTTACAGTATCTGGCATGTGGTAGACTCTGGATCAGACTAGTAGATCTACTAACAATGCAATCTACTCACCGGCCTTCTCTTGTGATGCTAAAACCTATGTGAGAGTAGGTTCCATGAGTTCTGTGTCTTAGAAAAGCACAATGCATGGACAATTGGAAGAAGACCCACAACAGTGAGGATGCTCACCATATGCCCAGCTCTCTCAGAAGCACTGCATAAGCATTAAAGCTGTTAATATTAATTACAACCCTATGAGACAATATCCCTTGCACTTGTTTTACATGGTAGGACATTGAGACACACATTGTTTAGGAAATTTGTGCAAGTACACATGGAAGAAAGTTATAGATCAGATCTGTGATCCCACTTAGTCTGTAAATAGGAGATGTGTGTTATCACTGTCATTGTAATGAAATAGTGAGTGTGGCTTTGAATTTGACTTGCTAACAACATAGATTCCTCCATATTCCCTGGAAGTACCTAGTGCTAAGGACCAACTGACAGGGAAAGTAGCACCCAGGGCCCTCTCCTGCTCTGCCAGCTGTGGCTTCTGTGATCCCCGGTATGCTAGACCATCATGGCTCACAGCAGCTTCAGAAGTTATCCTGCCCTACAACCTGCTTGTACAGAAGAGAATTGATTCCAAGAGACATTGCTGACATCACACAGACCACTGAAGTATGTCTTCAAAAGCAGACTCCTCAGAGCAGCCGGAGAAAACACTTGCTAGCACAGGTGTCACTCATCTTTCTCATCATGTTGACAAGACAACTGAGAAAATGAACTTAAAGGAGGAAATGTTTCCCTTTGGTTTACACTTTCAGAGTCTTTGGTCCATGGTCAATTTACTGAATTTCTCTTAAGCCACTGGTAAGGCAGAAAACAACATGGCAGAGAAGCATAGTGTGGAAAACCTGTTCACAGCACTGTAGCCAGGAAGCAGAACTAGATAGGACGAAAGGGCAGGAGGCAAGATACACCCTTCAAAGACACACCCCCAAATGCCATACTCCCTTCTACCCTCACCTCTTCTTTTCTACAATGTCTAAATAATGCCATCGGTTTATGAATCTATCCATGGCCTCATCATCTCTAAGCTGATCAATGGTTGGATCCACCATCTTGAAGCCATTTCAGCTCGAGCAGACATGTTAGCTTTCGGGTAGCATTTCATAACCAAATCATGGCAGCAGTGAAAAGAAACGGAAGCGCTTTTCTTGTGCCCTTTGTATGAATCAAACACTGCAGAAGCCCACGCAGATCTGTTTCTCTTAGTCCTCAAGCCCACAAGAGCTGAAAGATCTCATTTCAGATAGAGCAGCTTTGACTTAGATTCACTTGCCTGAGCTCGAGCAGTCGATACAGATTTGAAACAAAGATTTTTGAGAACCTCTGCTTTATCTGGAGGGTCTTAAATTTCCAGCACGGAACAATTATTTGGCTTGAGACAAACTGCTCAACTGTTGCCTTAACTGTAATAAGGGACATCTCATAATACAACCAAGTCAGTGCCTCTGGGATAATAAGGGAGACCCACCCCTTCCCTTCCTGATGCCTTTTCCTTTCTCAGTGTCACTATGAAGAGCTAAATACATCATCATAAACTAGCACTTGTAAAAATCATGAATTATTATTCTTCACTTAATCTGGAATACTGAGCTCATCTCATATACAGGTGAGAGGAAGTGATTTCTTTCCTAATGAACAGCACATGGCTCAGGAAAGCTCACTGCATGACATAATGTCCACTCTCTGAAGAATCTCTCTGTGAGTCTGAAGATGCTCAGGGTCCTTGGGGATCCCCGCAGCACTTTCAGGGAGTGATTTCAGCCACGTTGCCACATTTCTTCCTTGTAGACCTCCCTCTCTCACCTGCAGAAAGTGATGACAAAGGGATACTGGCAGCATAGCATCATTCTCTGCACAGCCCGGGGCTCTTTCCCTCCCGTGCTTTCCAAGTTTCCTTGGCTCTGCTGTAGAGGAAGAGAGCGAGCTGCATTTCCAGGATGGGCTGATGGGCTCTGGCATTTAATCAGAATGGACAGAATTTGCAAGCCAAGAATTCACTATAAATTCCTATTTCAATTTGTATTTTCTCAAGAGTACAGCCTGAAGAGAAGACGTAGGTGTGCAAGGTACATATAACCATGTGAGAAGCAAGTTGTCCTGGGTACCACCTCTAACCTGCAAACCAAAGGATAAATTGAGGTTCTCCCTGGTGTTGGTGGACTGAGCCATGGCTCCATTCAGGGCGCTGATGAATCACCTAGGAAACGGTGCTCCCTGGAAAGGAAGCAGGGACCTGGAGATACGTTGCTCTGCACCTCACCCATGATTTATTGGTTGAATTTTATCTTTCCAAATCACTTAACTTCTTCCTATCTCAGCCTCCTCTGCTGTTTAAGAAGAGAATATTTCATCAGTTCTCTTGAGCACCTGCAGGATGTTGTTAAAGATGAATTAGTTTAAGACTAGACATATTCTGTGGTTTGGGGATACTACAATATCTGAGAAATATATTGCTAAGTCTTTGTTTAAATAAAGATTACAACATACCTGCCAGATACAAGGTCTTAGTCTAGGCACTGAATCATTACCACAATGATGTTTTATGCGTTTAAATCATTATGAAATCTTTAAACACGTCTAGCTCACTCTGCTGTTTGGCGCTCGCTTGCTGATGGGAATTCAAGGCCTCGAATGACGCCATCTCCTTCCTTTGCTTTTTCTCAATTACAAGGCTAACCTGGATAACACAAAATCCTTTCTAAGCCACCAGTCCCACGTCACAACCTGGGATGGCTTCTTCAGTGAAGTTAGGCTCATGCCAGAGAGCTTCCGGGGCATAAAGGCATTATGGAAACGTTACCACCAACGATAAAGCTACGGACAACATCACACATGCACACACAATCCCTCCTCCCTGTCCTGAGTTTTTTCTGAGAGACTGGTCTCAGACCATTGCCTGCACATAATTACTAGGGCTTTCTACTGAGCTGTGTCCCCCTCAATACAGCACACAGTTGTGAACGTGCTCACTGATGACAGTGCTCCAGTGGCTAAAGGAGGGTCTGGTATACCCTTCTGTTACATTGCAAACCTGCTGTACAAAGTCCAGTGCTAAAAAGGGTTCTTTCGAACACCACTTGTTGCCCCAGGTTAGCATCATAACTTGCTCTCTGCCAGGAAAGATGCCTGATGGAGTCTCATCACTTCTCTAATGGGATCTATCTATCTATCTATCTATCTATCTATCTATCTATCTATCTATCTACCTATCTATCTATCTATCTATTTATCTATCTATCTGCCTACCTATCTATCTTCTATCTATTATCTATCTGTCTATCTATTTGAAAATCTAGGCAACATAAATTTGGTAACGTCTTCATCCATCCAGTTCCAATTATGCTTTCACCCCTGGTCTGAATAGTTCTGTGACTGACCTCAGAGTTCTGGGTAAAACTTGGCCTCTGAGGTTAAATCTCTCAGCAGACAGTATCCTGAAACCGCAGTGCTGGCTCCAGCATTCTCTCCTCGCCTCGAGAGGCCAGCAGGGAGGTAGTTGCTCATCCATTTATGCCTGTCAGGACAGAAACGGCTTGTGAGGATGAGAACCATCTCGTGTACTTCCATAAGACCTCAGGCCAGAACTGTAGCTTGTTACCAGTCTGCAAATATTGAAGAAGAGAAAGGAGTACTTCCAGAACTCAGAAGAGACTGTATTCATCTACTTAGAAAACTGGAGGACTACACATTTCCTATGGGGTGTTATGTCCCCGTGTCCTGTGGGCACATAGCTCAAAGCACTTACATCTGTGTTTTAGTCACCCCCAAAATAATGTCTAAAGTGTTCCAAAAACAAGAAAATTGACTCTCTTCACATCTTTAGGAAAGAAACTCATTTGTGAGTGGGTATCCTGTGGCCTTGTTTTCTTTGTTCCCTATGCTCTCTGTTTGAGCTTTGTAGCCTATGGCACTAAATTCATTACTAGAAACATAATTGCCACCCTCTGTAGGTATACTAACAAGGCTATAATCTGATGATCCAAACTAAGACTGACTTACTGGGACTATTATCACCCTGATGGTGGCCTCACCCTGATGGTAGTCAGGTGGCATCGGATTGTCTTGGCTTCTTGGTCAAGGTCAAAATCAAAGGATGGGCTTTGACACTAAAAAGATATTAGGTTAAATTTCCAGCACAGCATCCGCTGCTGTTTGATTTTGCAAAGTTTCTGCTCCTGTCTGGATATTAACTAGTTCGTTGTGAGCCAACACTAGTCAATCGCTTTAAAGCAGTGGTTCTCAACCTTCATAATGCTGTGACCCTTTAATACAGTTCCTCAAGTTGTGGTCATGCTGACCGTAAAATTATTTTTGTTGCTACTTTGTAACTGTAATTTTGCTATGATTATAAATTATAATGTAAATATCTGTACTTTCTAGTGCTTGTAGGCAGCCCTTATGAAAAGGCCGTTCATTTACGGAGGGGTCATGAGGCACAGGTTGAGAACCTCTGCTTTTAAAGGGGTGAAGTGAAACTCCAATGAGAGGCCCTTAGACAGTCATGAACGTAGGATGTGCTGTGGTGCTGTAGTGTGGATCCATTTTAATATTTGACTGCTGACATCTGAAGCTTCACCTTTTTTCCTGTTTGCTTCTCATCTGTGTAGGCTGAAAAGAAACAGCAGATCATCTCTCTTTTGGAGCTAGTGGGAAATTCAACCCATAAAAACCACAGTGAAATAAATCTTCTGGACCATTCTCATTCTGTTCCTTGCTCTCGACCTTCAGACCTTCACAGCTTGATGGCTGTGTGTTCTCAAAAAATTGAACTTTTTCATACCCTCATGGTGTGGGGTGTGTGTGTGTGTTTGTGTGTGTGTATGTTGTGTATCATGTTCATTGACAACTGAAATACACTTTTGGATGGGTAGAGCCCTCTTATTTCTTAATAAATATTATAGCTATTGTCGTCATCATCATCATCATCATTTAAATGATGGAACTTTTGGCTCTTAAATTACATGCAAGATTTTCTTAGATAATATTTGACCTGAGTTCATAGACTCATGGTCCCCATGGAAGGGAAGGAATGTGATACCAACTAGATGGCAGCATTTTCTAAAAGGCAAGGGGGTTAAGGAGGCTTTGCTGTATGGCAGGCCTTGATTCCTAGGCTGTGAATCAAATCCACATGAACATTGGAGATCACATAAAAATATGCTTAGTCCAGTTCAGAACCACATGTTTGGCCCAGTATATGGTAGAGGAGACCTCTGTTTTTCCAAGCAATGCCCATATAGATAAGGGAGAAGTGTATTATGCCCACTTGCAAATTGCAACTCTTCGGTTCAAGGAAACCAATTCTATGATGTAATGAATAACTCCTACCTTAGAAATATTCTGTTTGTGAATGTGGAGATGCCCAGGATGACTGTGGAGCCAAAAAGCATGCTTTGGAGGTTGTGTCAGACACAGCACAAGGATTCTTTTTTTCCTTTCTGGGCCAACCTTTTTTTTTTTTTTTTTTTTTTTTTATCTGCAGAAGGTGGGGTGGACATGCCAGTGTAGAGGTCATGCTTACAACAAACCACAGAGCCCAGGCTTTCTTTCCATTGGGTTGTTCCTGCTGTCTCTCCAGACTGAAATGCACAGAATCTAGCCAGAGTGTAGTAGGGGCAGCAGATTCTCTGGCACTGTGTGAGTGTAAGAATAGTTTGACAATTGCCTAGAGTAGTCATAGTTTGGTGAAGCCATGGATTTACTCCAGGTCGTTCATTTCAAGTAGGAAACAATGAAGTTTGGAAATGGACAGAGGTTTTTAACGCTGTATCCGAGGGGATTTGAAGTCTTGCAGGAAGGCAGGAGGCAGGGGATGAAGGATGGAGATGAAGCCTAGCTTGGAAATAAGTGTCAAGCTGTTTGAAGCAGAGTAGTGCATTGTAGGCTATGAGCAAGGTGAACTGCTGGGAGCCTGCTTAGTTCACATTCCAAACTGTCTGCTCACTTCTTACTACATGCTCTCTTCTGTTTAAAGAAAAACAACTGGATAATTTGCATTGTGTTTTCTCAGGCAGTTGGTAGATGGCAGGAGTGCACTGACAACTTAGAAGGAGCAGTCTCAGGAGGGGGTGACAACCCAATGCACTGGTTCTCACAACGTTACTGGGAGAGTAATTCTGATTTTTGTTTCTTCTCCAGAAGTTGGACACTGAGGCATTCTATGGTTGTTTTTAATCTGCTCCACATGATCTGAACACACAGTGAATACAATTGTGCTTGCCAGACAATGTTTTCCCGATTCATTTGTTGTTGAAACAAAAAGAATATAATTTATGATTTTCACTAATTCATCCCAGTTACGAGGCCCTTTTGTAAGCTTGCATACACAGAGGTACGATGATTGGGCTCAGAGGAGAAGAGCCAAAGAGTCTGAAAGTTGGCCGGTGTGTGTTCTTGTTTGTGTGCAGACCCGTGACTTTGGAAACAATGAGATAAGAGATGTAGTTTTCCGAAGAGGCAAGTGCACTCTACAGGGACCTTCCAGAGTGACTCAATATTCTCTACAACCCATGATGACCGGTTAGTGCAGAGGGATCTGGAGACAGGTGCACAGAGGAAAGCCCCTGGGGGTGGGATGGGGAGAGTGGCCATAAGTGTAGAAATCAAGCCCTCTGGGGCAGGAAATATAGAACTTCACCTTTAATAACATAAATCACATTGTTCTGTCACCTAGCACCTTTTCATCAACTTGGCTTCTATACACTTTTTTTTTTCCTGCCAGAAGTAAGTAAGTAAATAACTAATAACTAAGACTGTGGGTGATTCTCTGTGGGCTTTGCAGGACTTTACTTTTTATTGTCTGTTGTCATAACAGTAGTTATCCATAAAAGCAATTTGGTTCTTTTGGTTTTTTTTTCCTCAAAAAGAATATATATTTTTTCCTTACCAGTGAGAGGAAACCATGGGAAGGGGGCAGCAATGCATACAATTTGTGCACTGAGTCCTTAGAGTTTGTTTCTGACAGTTGACGTCTAAGCATTCATTCACCCCTTAGAAGATGTCTGTGTGCACAGCCTCTGTATCTTCTCCCATCCACCCCTCCTTCCTCCTTCTCCTGGCTTCATCTTTAACAGCTAACTGAGGCTCTGCCTCATGTTAAACTGTGAGGCGAAGCCAAGGTTTGTTTAGTCAAAGATGATAAAGGCCCAGTTCTATTTTTAAGATTTATTTATTTTACATATATGAGTGCTCTATCTGTATGTACACCAGAAGAGGGCATCATCAGATCCCAGTATAGATGCCTGTGAGCTACCATGTGGTTGCTGGGAGTTGAACTCAGGACCTCTGGAAGAGCAGACAGTGCTCTTAAATGCTGAGGCATCTCTCCAGCCCATCGGTTCTATTTCTAGGTAGCTAGAAGAGGAAGAGGAAAGAAAGACATCGGTACAAAATGAGATACCTCCATTGCTTAAAGAAAAGAGCAGCATGATACAGATCCAAAGCATGGCCATCTTTGGGTTTCTCTGCAAGGCACCCTTCTTCTTCTTCTTCTTCTTCTTCTTCTTCTTCTTCTTCTTCTTCTTCTTCTTCTTCTTCTTCTTAAGGCACCCTTCTTAAATACTCTTTAATCAGCCTTTCAGCTCACTGATCAGCAACTTTATTTTAACAGGAACCTTTATTCAAAAGGATGGGGCTTGCTCAGGGTCATCGCTGATGTCCAAGCTGAGCATCACAAAGGGAACATTCCACCGTAATTTCTTCTGACAATGGAAGGATTCGATATATTAGAAACAACTCTTCCATTCATTTCAAATGATATGACAATCTGTCTTAAAGATTTTTAAAGTTTTCTTTATATTCTAGTTGTATGTTTGTATGCTCATGCAAAACATGTGTCTGTGGAGATGAGAGAAGGGCCTTGGATCTCCTGGAGCTGGAGTTGCAGGCTTGTGAGCCACTCATTGCAATCCAGGGCTTTGGCGAGAGCAGCATGTGCTTTTTAACTACAGAGCCGTCTCTTTGGCTCTATGCTCTTAGTTCTCCTGACAGGTTTATTCTTCTATTTCTGTCCACCAAAAAAAAAAAAAAAATAAAAAAAAAAAAAATATTGGCGCTCTTTAAGCTCCAACATAGACAATTGTTCTTGCCCCTTGATATCTCCTTAAACATTTCACTATCCCCATGGCTTCGTTTGCCTGGTCTGCATACTGATGGCTTAGATGTTTACATCAAGCGAGGCCTCCTTTCCAATTTTTCAGAAGAGTTACTCAAAGACACCTCACACTCACTAGGTGCAAAGTCCAGTTTCATGGTTTCTCTTCTGTATTCCAATACAAGCCTCCCCCGTGGTCATACTCTACTTCATAAGAACATTCTGTCCACATGGAGACAGAGGGCTGGGGTTTTTTGGTCCAATATCTTGCTTGTTCTCACTCTCTGAAATATTTATTAGTGTGATGCTGTCAAGAAGTGTCTGCTTTCTCCACATACGGAATATGAAAATGTTAACAAATGGAATAATTTTTGTAGCTGATAAAAGGGAGAAAATGGTTTATGACTTGGAAACTTCAGCTCTTTGGAAGATCAAGAGCACTCAAAATTATTTTTGAAATATGCTGTTGGGCCTCTATGCAAACTCAGAGAAATTATCAGCTAGAGGAAAGAACTATGGAAGGAATTGCTGAAGAGCAGTCATTGGAAATGTCTTGATCTTGCTACCATTTAGTGATTATTTATTTTTAATTTAATTTTGAGAATTTAATATGTGAGTACTATATTTACATCATCACTGCCCCTCCCTCACCTCCAACTCCTCTCACACCTCCTACTCTCTTTCAAATTTATGGCTTCCTCTTTAATTATTATGATTAACTCTCTCTCTCTCTCTCTCACACACACATGTGCACACACATCTTTTTGAGTCCATTTAGTGTTGCTCATATGTATATGTACTTAGGGTTGACCCCGGGGATTGGATAATGCATGAGAGGCTCATCCAGGAACAAGACAGATTCTCTTGCTCTCAGCAGGCATTAATAGTCTGTAGCTTTTCATCTATGGGTGGGTCCTTGTGAAACTTCCTCCAGTCACACTGGCATGTCAACTGGTGTTGACACGGCAGATCTTGCTCAGGTCATCATATCACAAAGGTTCCATAGGTGCGGCTTACCTGTGGCATGGATAGAAGATAGTCTTTCACAGCAGAGATTCTAGGACTCTGGTGACTTACAGACTTATACACTCTTCCAACTTCTCTTCCTTGATGTTCCCAGAAACGTAAATGTGGTGTGTGTGTGTGTGTGAGTGTGTGTGTGTGTGTGTGTGTGTGTGTGTGTGTGTGTGTGTTGCATTATACATGTTATCAGTTGGGGTTGGACATCCCATGGTCAGTTGTTCTCTGCATTTTACCAGTTTTGGGTTTCTGCAATGGTCTTTATCTACTGCAGAAGAAGCTTCTTTAATGAGATGCGAGAGCTACACTTCTCTGTGCGCATAAGAGTAAGTCTTTAGAATGCGTCTAGAATCCATACCAGTTTAGGAAGGTGGCGGTAGTAGCTTCTCCTCCAGGATTCATGACCTCACAAGCCATGGGTCATTGGCTAGGTTTACAGAACCAGGCACAGGTTTCCTCCTATTGACTGAGTCTTCAGTCCAATTAGATAGGTGCTGGTTACTCCTAAGATGTAAGTACAACTATTTTTTCCTTTTCAGGTAGTTTGTCATGCTGGGCATTGTGATTCATGGGCTGTAAAGCTCTGTAGGACTGTGGATCATTTTTCTCCTGTGGTAGCTTCCATACCACCTTCCTGTACTATGAGAGTACTTTTGCAGTACTAGTCCTGAGGGTGAAACTTCTAGGCAAGTTCCAATTTTATTCCTCTGAATCTTGTATATAAAAGGTGTGGTACCGTCAACAATATGGTCTTGCCTTTGAGTTTTGGTAGGAAGCCAAAGGCAGAGGCAAAAGACTATATTGTTTTGGAAATCGTTTGAACTCCCCTGACCAAAAACTCAAAGAAAAGGCTTCACATGCCTTCTACTAGGGTTTCTGTTAATCTGTGGCATTGGTGGAAGCATTATCATTCCAAGTGTCATAACTTTATTTTATATATATATATGTATATATATATATATATATATAATTTACACAGCCATTATATATTACATATATATTTTAAAGTAATCACAATTTAATGTTTCCTTATGACTTTTTAAATTGCAGAACTTAATCTTGAATGAGATTTGCATAAAACTCAAGATACATTGGAGTTACTTTGCACTTTGACATTTCTTCATAGCTCTGCCGGAATAATGGGGAACTAACACCTGCTCAAACAACACTGTCAATCACGACAGAAGCTTGCAAGAGTCACAATTAGAAACCCTATAAAGTAATGGGTAGTGAGGGCACCATAAACCCACCTGAAAACATATAACATTGCCTCCTCTTCACAGACTCTATTCCTGTGCAGAGCACATACTTCAAGCTTTGCTATTAAATGGTTTCATGTGTTGGGTCCTTCTAATTATTGTTGTTATAATGTGAAGTATACAAGAGTATGATTGTAATATTCTGAATTGAAAGAGTAAGTTCCTAGGTTGAAGTCATAAAGTAGAGAGACACTAAAGGAGGAATGTCAGAAGCATAGCATTTGTAAGAACCATTATTTTGAAAAGGTACATTTAGAAAGCAAACTTGAAGCCAGATGAGGAAGGACCCTAAGTTTCTGTCTGGGGAGAATTTGTTTTATTTCTTTATTTTCTCCAGACCATATAGAGACACCGAAGACTTCTAAGTAGATTACTACCCAAATAGCTTATGCTTAACCAGACTGAGCCAGTGCAGTATAGGAACTAATAGCTCATTTGGAACTTGAAGACGTGGACTCACATTTCTGTCTACTATTTATTCACTGTAAGGCTTAGTTTGTGTGTGTGTGTGTGTGTGTGTGTGTGTGTGTGTGTGTGTGTTTGTGTGTGTGTTTGTGTGTGTGTGTTCATGTGTGTATATGGAGGCTGACACCAGGCTGTCTTCCTCGGTTGCTTCTCTACCTTATGTTTGAGGCAGGGTTTGCCACTGAACCTGTAACTCACCCTTTCAGGTAGACTGGCTGGCCAGAGAGTCCTGCTTTCATCTCCCCACTGCTGGGGCACAGATGTGTACTGTTTCTACCAAATGCAGTAAAATAAACCAGAAAAGATGACCTGTTCTTCATGGAGGTCCATGAGGGCGTTTCAGCAAGAGAAAAACCCTGACAGGGATGGGTGTTATAAGTCCACATAGTCACAGACTGAAAAAAAAAAAAAACCAGTAGGCTTTGAGACTATGAAGAAAACAGTTTTAGTGAAAGTTTAAGACAGAAGCCAAAAGGCAACTGGTGAAAGTGGACAGAGGTTGCCAACTACTCTTCAAAAGGGCCTGACGGTAAAGAATGGGAGGGAACAAGGATTTAGAAAAGACTGGGAAAATGCCTAAAGGGAGACAATACTTTTTGAAAGATTTTATTTTTTTTAAACTATATGTTTCTCTAGAAGAAGGCATTGGATGTCCTGGAGATGGAGTTACAGTGTGTGCACCTTGATGTGGTTGCTGGCAACCCAACTGGGGTGCTCTCTGGAAGAGCCACAAACACTCTTACCTGATGAGCTATCTATCCAGATCCATGATTTTTTAAAATAGCTCAGTGTCCTGGATGCTATGATCTTTATTGCTCTGTCTTCCAAGTTCTGTAACTATGAGGCAGATTACCATAATATCTGGTTGAAAATGAATTTCATTAAGAAGTGAATAAAATAGGAGATAGATGAAAATGACAAACGTTCTGCATAAGATGACTTTGATCTACCAAAAAAAAAAAAAAATGCTCTAAGTATCTGCAGAGCCTAGAGTGAATGCAGACTGGATTTTGAGTATAGATTTGGAAAGTCTTTATGGGTGATAAGGAGGCATCCAACATAAATTATACATGTGGCAGCAGCAATGTGCCAGCTAAATTTGGCTAGGATGATATTTTCTACTGAGGTTTCATTAAAATGTGTCTGGACAATACAGGTGGTAAACTTTAAACCCCTACCCAGATCTAGCCAATGGTCAGAACATTCTCCACAGTTGAGTGGAGAGTGGGATATGACTTTCACACGAACTCTGGTGCCTCATATTTGACCATGTCCCCTGGAGGGGGAGACCTGGTGGCACTCAGAGGAAGGACAGCAGGTTACCAAGAAGAGACTTGATACCCTATAAGCATATACAGGGGGAGGTAATCCCCCTCAGGAACAGTCATAGGGGATGGGAATAAGGGCAAAATGAGAGGGAGGGAAGAATGGGAGGATACAAGGGATGGGATAACCATTGAGATGTAACAAGAATAAATTAATAAAAAAGAATTCTTGTTTGAATTTCAAAAAAAAAAAAAAAAAAAAAAAAGGTGTCTGGGGGCAGAACTAGTCCTAATTTTCTGAGAATCTTCCAGATTGATTTCCAAAGTGGTTGCACAAGTTTTCACTCCCACCAGCAATGGAGGAATGTTCCTTTTCATCCACAACCTTGTCAGCATGTGCTGTCGCTTGAATTTTTGATCATAGCCATTCTGATGGGTGTAAGATGGAATCTCAGAGTTATCTTGATTTGTATTTCTCTGATGACTAAGATGTTGAACAGTTCATTAAGTGTTTCTTAGCTGTTCGATATTCCTCTGTTCTCTGCTTATAACTGTATCCCATTTTTAATTGGGTTATGTGTGTTTTTGGTATCAAATTTCATGAGTTCTTTATATATTTTGGAAACTATCAGATGTAGGCTTGGTGAAGATTTTTCCCATTCTTTTGGCTGCCATTTTGTTCTATTGACAATGTCCTTTGCCTTACAGAAGCTCTTCAGTTTCACGAGTCCCATTTATTAATTGTTGATCTTAGTGCCTGAGATGTTGGTGTTTTCTCATCCACAAAACAGTAGACCCCAAATTTGTCTTGCCTACAAGATATGTAGGGACAAACATGGAGTAAATATTGAGGGAATGGCCAAGTAAAGACTGGCCCTACTTGAGACTCACCCCATGGGAGAGAACCAACCCCTGACACTATTATGCTCTTATGCTTGTCGACAGGACCTTGCATAACTCCTATGAGAAGGTTCACCCAGCAGCTAATGGAAACAGATGCAGAGACCCACAGCCAAACATTAGACAGAGTTTGGGGAGTCTTATGGAAGAGTTGGGGGAATAATAGAGGGAGTTGGGGGGATCAAAGGCTCCACAAAAAAGACCTACAGGGTCAATTTTAACTTTGGCCCCTGGAGGCTCATAGAGGCTGAACCACCTACCAAAGAGCATGCATGTATTGGTCTCAGGCCCTCCGGAGATGTAACAGATGTGAAACTTGTTCTTCATGTGGATTCCCCAAAAACTGGAGCAGGGACCCTTTCTGACTCCCTCTGGATTCTGTCCCACAAACAGGGCTGCCTTGTCTGGCCTCAGTGGGAGAGGATGCACCTAGTCCTGCTGCAACTTAATGTGCCAGGGTGGGTTGGTACCCATGGGGGGGGGCTAGTTCTGTGAGAAGGAGGAAAGGGGAGAGGGAGGAGGGTGGGATAGGAGTGGGGTGGGAGAAGGGGGGCCGCAGTCAGGACGTAAAGTGAATAAATAAACACATTCTTTAAAATGTGTCTGGGAAATGTCATTCCTGGATCCAGGAAAATGGTTGCTGGGTACTGTAGGGATAGTCTCAGTCTAGAATGGATAGGGAAATGTCCTAAGATAAAAAAGAAAAACAACAAAACCTAAAAAGCAATGAGATGATCTTTCTTCTCAAGACGTTCGGCTTCAGACGGAATATAAACATTTACACCAAGAGTTCCATGAGGTTGCTTAGTAAAGGTTACATCAGACACACACTTTATCATCAGGGTTTGCAGGCCCCTTTACAGCTGCTCATGACTATGCAAAGAGCAGCAAAGTATTTGAGTCACTTCTCACCCCGACACTCAGAGCCATGCTTTTTTATTATGGGTTTTGTTTTGCATACTCGAGTGATTTCAAGTTTAAGAAGGTCCACAGGAGCTGAAGAGATGGCTCAGCAGAGCTAGTAGTACTTCTTTTACAGAGGACTCAAATTTCACTTCCAGGCACCCAGATCAGGAGGTTCCCAACTCCAGTTGTGTCTCCAGTAACTTCAGTTCCGGCACCCTCTGGCCTCCATAGGAGTCTGTGTCTATGTGGTGCACCCAGAGACATGCAGACATACACATAAAATAAAGAATCAAACAGAAATCTTTAACATTGTCATCAAGTTCAGTTGTAACCTGCTGCCTGGAGTTCTTAAACACAAGGAGACAAAAGACTTTAATACCGCTCACAAAGTAAGTGTGTGTGGTTGCGAAGCTTCATTCACAGGTGTAATAAAGTGTGGTGGGCATCGTTCAGTGTTAATGAATCCCAACATACACTAGATGGCTTTAAACATAAACACATATAGAACAAGGATGCTTTTGGCTAGTTGACAAGAGCTTTCAGGGACACACCCTTTCGCCTGCCTAGGGACAGACTTGGTATTTGTTAGGTCAGCAATTTGTGGATAAGCAGTGAAAGGAAAGAGACTTGAGCAAGCAATGGTGACAGGACAAAAAGTTGACATTTCTCTCAGGGAAGGGGAAGGATCCTAAGGGAATACATTTTATTATTATTATTATTATTACTTTTTTATTTAATTAATTTATTCAGATTACATCTCAATTGTTATCCCATCCCTTGTATCCTCCTGTTCCTCCCTCCCTCTTCCTTTCACCCTATTCCCCTCCTCTATGTCTGTGACCTAGGGGGACCTCCTCCCCCTCTATATGATCATAGGCTATCAAGTCTCATCTTGGTAGCCTGCTTATCCTTTCTCTGAGTGCTTTTCTAAAAGATCCTAAGACACTCATTGGAAGAATTCCTCTAATGTGCTAAAGGCAGCAGAGGGAAGAGGGACTGACTAACAGCCAATTATTCCGTTTTAAATTAAACTTTTTGCCACATGAGAACTCTTTGTCACAGCACAAAGATGCACAACATTGAAAACACATGTGTCACTTAATTGCACAGAGAGCACTCACATTTTAGGGACGTGCTGAGACACTGGGTGGCTTGAAAAGTGTCTCCCTGCCCTGTTGACAGCTCAATTCCCAGGGAAAATCTCTCAGTTCTGTCTAAGGAAACAGCCTCTTCTTCAACCCTATTAGTTTCAACCTTGCTTGGTCAGAATGACAGGCAAAGAGTGTTTCTGAATAACCACGTTATGTGCAAGAGAACATTAGAACACTGGCTGGTGGCTTTGGCGGAGCCTTCACTGGAATCTGTGGTCCTAATGATAAAGGAACACTGGCTCGTTAATACTGACTTATATAATCTGTTTAGTGTTTGGCATGCTTTCAAAATAATTTGCATCCTAGCTATCACGAAGATGGTGTGGTTGCTGAAATTCTCAGGTGACAATCCAAAGCTCAAAGATGTGAAATTGGTGTGGTGGTTGACCCTGCAGTCTTCCTGGCTGCTGGTTTATGCTATGCCTTGGTGTAATTTGAATGTGGAATGCACCCCATTCCCCATAGGCTCATGGTTTTAAATACTTAATCCTCTGTTAAGGGCACTGTTTGGCACCTTCAGAAGCTATAGACTTGTCACTGGGAGTGGGCTGATAGCCTGCTCTACCTCCCCTTCTCTCTTTGCTTCTAGACTGACAGGTGGTCTCAGACTTCTGCTGCCATGTCTTCCATGCTACAACAAACTGTATGCCCCTGGAAGTGTTAGACAAAATAAGCCTCTTTTCCTTTAATAAGACTTTTATCAAGGTAATCTATCATGGCAACAGAAAATTAACTAAAACATTTCTGATACTCCAGTGATTTTTTTTTTTGGAGTAGACATTTAGGATGTTTCTGACAGGTGTTGAGATTCCTCAAAATCAGATGAGATAGGGATGACAGTCAAATGCACTTTGTGTATATGTAGCCAATGGTCAGCTTAATCCTAATGTGGGTCCCCTAGTAAGGGGTGTGGGGGCTGTCTCTGATATGGACTCTGTTGCCTGCTTTTCCTCCTGCCCTCCCTCCCCCTCCCCTTTTGTTCTATGCTGGAGTGGGTTATGGTGGGGGGGAAGATGTCCCCTTTTCTGAGGAGTAGTGGAGGGGGTGAGGGGAAGGGGGATAGAGGGTGAGACTGGGAAGAAGGGTTGGGCTATGATCAGAATGCAAAGTGAATAAAAACAATCCATTTTAATTTTTTATTATAAATAACACTTTATTATTCTGTAAGGCTCATTGAGTTTCTCCTAATATTTGGCCATGAATGTCAGCATGTGTTTTGATCCAGTGCTGAGTAGAGCCTCTCAGAAGACAGCTATGCTAGGCATCCATCTACAAGCATAGCAGAGTGTTTTTAATTGTGTTGGCAGTTGGCTCTCTCCCATAGCGTGGGTCACAGGTTGGACCAGGCATTGGTTGGACAGTCCCTTGATCTCTGTTCTATCTTTATCCCTGCACATCTTGTAGGCAGGGTAAATTTTGGGTTGAAGTTTTTGTGGGTGGGTCAGTGTTCCCCTCCCTCCACTAAAACTCCTGTCTGGTTAGAGGGTAGCCTCTAATTTCAAACAAAAAAATCAAAACATTTTAAAAGTCATTTACAGGAAAAAAAAATCACTTTTTGTAGATTTTCATTTGTCGTCTTTAATTTGTTTTTATTTATTTTTAAATTATTAATGCACAGTGTTAAAGTTTATTCACATTCATACATAACATTTTGTTTTAGAAAACAATGTTGCCTCCCCCCACCCCTGGAGTTTAATGAAGGGACTCACAGCACTGACCAAGAACTAGTATGAAATGAAGAAAAATGTCCGAGAATTCCATTACTTTGTGTATGTGTCTAGACCCTTACATATTAGAATTAAAATGTACCCCTGGGTTATGCCCCCAGGCTCTGACCTTTGATTTTTCTGGACACAGTCACTCTTGGTCTTTCAATCCAAACTCTTGCTTTTTCAGATGTAAAAGCCAAAAGCAAGAAGAATTTATAGCTTCTCACTGTTCTGTGTGGAGAAAGTTGGAAGTCCATAGTCACCCCGAGCGGCAGTCCAGGGTGGCTATTTGACCGGGCTCAGAGGCCCAAAGGCCTGTCCATGCTACCCTTGTGGTCCACTCTCTCTCCTTCCCTGAGCAATTTACTTAATGTTCCTGAGCTTCAGGTTCCTTGTGCAGTAAAATGGGAATGAAAGTGTCTGTTGTCAGGGATTAAGGGGCTATTCTCAATATTTACCATCTCTAATATATCCGGGGTGCCTTGAAAGATAGCTAGCTCCAGGAATTGCACATGGAGTTGAATCACACATGCTTTATTACCTATAAGGCTGAGCTGAGGAGAGGTGATGTGCTTTTGCAGCCATTCAGGTCCCCTAACTACTCTCAAAGAATCCCACCTCATTCCTGGCCTCAGTACCATTTCCTGTTTGGTATGTTAGCATACCAAATTGAGGATCAAAGAAAGCAGCACCTATTAGTGGGAGTGGAGACATGAAGTCGCTGCTGAATTCTTTCTCTTGATACCATCCATTAGTGAAGCCTTTCTGACTCCCCAGGGCTGGAGGGTACAGCATGATTTCCCTCCCTTTTAGTATTGTGGAGGAGATGCTTAATGCAAGTCCTTGGCTGGTACCCTGTGCATTTTCTATTCTGCATATGTAGGGCATACAACATCTGCAGAAGCAAAGTCATAAACCCTGTCTCCTATTCGATTATTCTTTCATCTGTGATGAGCAAAAGGCGGTTCATAGGACAAACAGCCTTCAACATAGCTTTATTTCCAATCATGTCCAATATTTTGTGTCATGAAATTTATCAGAAACTCAAGAGACAAAACAGTTAATATTCAGAACTGGAGTGTGTGTGTGTGTGTGTGTGTGTGTGTGTGTGTGTGTGTGTGTGTGAGAGAGAGAGAGAGAGAGAGAGAGAGAGAGAGAGACAGACAGACAGACAGACAGAGGAAATAAAGGATAGCTGAGTAAAGTGGAGTTAAGAATATGTCTAGATGCTATTGCTTAAGTACCTGGTGTGTATTTAGGAGCACTGTGCGCAGAACAGCATGCACATAACCTAACATCTTCAGACCAATCACGGAATGAGCACTGTTCTCACTTTACAAATAATAGGCACTTGGAATTGAATATTCCTGTCTGGCCTTGTTTCAAAGCCTTACCCCCTTTGCACTGCAGGCCAAGGTGATTGCTCCTCCTCCCGTGTGTGGATGGATGGATGTGGAGAGAGAGTAGACTGTTCTCTAGGTCTAGTAGCCAGTCGGCAGGAATTCCACATGCTAGGAAGTACAGTGAGGTGACACGGATCCTGTATGCCAATATACCCTGGATGAAGAGTGTAGATGGAAGGGAAGTGATGCCAAGTGCCCACTTACGAGTGGCTTTCCTTATCTCCATAAACAGATAGCAGTATACCAGGCCCTGAAGCCTCACCCCATTTAATGTCTTGTTGAGGAAAGTCAGGGTCGAATGGAAAATTACATAGACCCAAGTTTTCAGAGGTAAGCCCAAATGACCGCGGTTAGCATTCCCAGAGCTCATGCTGACTGCTGAAGGCCAGAGAGCAGCTGAGCCGGCAGGCTGTCCTTGTCCTTCCAGTCTGGCTCTGGAGTGAGCTGCTTCTTGTCATTGCACACTTCCCCTGGTAATTCGTCTTCAAACGGATTCACTCAATTCAGGGTGCAGACTTAGTTCTCTCTCTTCCGAGCTCCCTCTGCTTCCTTCTCCCAGTGGCTAGCACCAGGTCCTCATACTACAGCCCTGCAAGTCAGGGAGCGGATCAAGAGGCAGCAGGCAAAGAGGTCTGAGCAGCGTCCTGTCCAACTCAGGACCTCCACACACTCAAAGCAGCCGCTCCCTTAGCAGGACACATCTCAAGACTCTCTTTGAAGAGTTTATTCCTTCTCAAGTCTCTGATGGGGTTGAAGACCAGGTAGCTTAGTTTTACAATGAAGCTTAGTTGTTTAGGGGTTAAGTGCTTTTAGGTCTAGATAGATGTTTTAAGATGATAATGACAAGATGTGATGGAGATTGATCTACACTCAGAATTTTAGACGCACCAAGATAGGAAAGATGTTTTCTTCAAGACTGTCAACTACAAATAGCCAAAACACTAAGGTTGTAACATTTTTTATAATTCCTATTGCATCGTGGTTCTCCTTGTTATACGTAGTTTATTGTATATATGTGTAATAACATAAATGTACATGTAAAAAATAAAAAAATGTTTAATTAATAGAAAAAGAAAAGAAAAGTCAGACTTAGTGAGCCCTGCCAACAAACCACTATTATACTGACATGCTTGTTAATAGTGTTAATGGGAACATTTGTGCAATCCTCTCCTTGGGTTACCATGTATACAAGTGGCCAGGAGGTTGTACGCTCATTTAAATATATTTCCAGGGTCATGAAACTAAAATTCAAGCAACAATGTAACTTCTTGGAGTCTCTCGCTCGCTCCCAGTGAGAATGCACTGGCCCCAGCTGTCTGGCCAAATGGTATTTTGTCTCCCACCCACTGCCAGCTGCTTCTTATCTTGTGTCAAGACTGCGAAGATGGGGATGCAGGGAAAACAGTTTTATCTGGGGCTGGGAGAAGGTTTTCTATCTATTGCTAATTAAAGCCTGTTGGGAGCAAATTCAGCTTGAAGGGGAGGTGCTGAGAAAGAAACTACTTTTCCAGCTGTTGCTGTGAGCCAGGCCAGACCATGACATCAGATGGTGCTCTGCTTTGTGTCTGGGCTGTCTTCTGTGTGCCTACCTCTGCTCATCGTCTCCTTCTTCAGAATGAATTGGAATGACAGGCAAGGAACGACACTGGAGATCTTACAGGAAACTCAAGATCCTTACCTTTTCCCAAAGACATTATATACCCTTTTATTGTTTCACGACGCTTCTTCTTGGCTTCAAGTCTCTTCCTAATGAATGAAGGCTCCTAATGTAGCCCGACGAATCTAGGCCCCAACCCCAGCCCGTTTGCCATGGCCTCTCACAGGTTTTTGGAATAAAATGATTGATTTCCCAGCTGTCCTCGGAACTAGAATAACACGATTTGACACATTTCCAGCAATGCAAAATAGGTTGAGATCTGCACAATTTATTGTGTATATTTCTCCTTTTCTTCTGCTTTATATGAAGTTTTGATGCCTATATCTAAAGCCATTACTGCATCATCTTGAGATGACATAGGGAAAGACCAAGTGGGTATCAAAGGGCCTAGGGATGACATCACATTAGAACTAACTTTCCCCCCATCAGTTCCTGTTTACTTGTCAGTATATTTTTACCATTTGTTAATACACACACACACACACACACACACACACACACACACACGTGTGCACACATGCCTATACATACATTTACTACAGCAAAACACTGCTCTAATCACTAAAAATTCACCAGTAAAACTAGATCAAGATTCCTGTTATTAATCTTATGGTTTAGCTGACAAAGGTGGACTTTTGTTAATAGACATAATGAAATAATGTAATTTTAAGGAGAGAGATGGTCATGGTTTGAATGAAAAATGTCCTCCATGTGTTTGAATTCTTGGTCTCCAGTTGGTAGAACTGTGTTGGGAAAGACTAGGAAATGTGGCCTTGTTAGAGGGGGTGTGTCATTGGAAGTGAACTTTGAGGTTTCAAAGCCCACATCAGAGTAACTAACCACTATCTGATTAAATTTAAGGCTCACTGCATGAGATGCAACCCATGCCTGACACTGCTTTGGTGGCCAAGGGCCTGAGACTAGGTAGGCTATGGACCTAACTGAAAGCAAAATACTGCTATTCTGCTAAAGGGACCTAGGAATAAAATATCTCCTAATGACACTCTGCTATACTCACATATCAAGGTCTTGCTCAGCCATCATCAGAAAAGTGTATCTCTTGCAGTCGATGGGAACAAATAACAGAGATTCACAACTGGACAACGTGCAGAGGGTGAGAGACCTTGGGATACTCAGTCCTAAATGGATGTCTCCATCAAATTCCTCCCTGTTGGTTCAGGGGACTCTGCAGAAGAGGAAGTGGAAAGACCGAAAGAGCCAGTGGGAATGGGAGACACCAAGAAAACATAGCCTTCTAGACACAACAGGACTGACATGCATATGAACTCACAGAGGCTGTGGCAGCATGTACAGGTCCTGCCAAGTCTATACCATATGGGGTCCCAGTGCTGAGAGGAGAAGTGGACACATGCCCAGCCCCAAGCAAGAAGCTTTCGTTAATTGATTACCACTCGCAAAGGAAAACAGTCTTTTTCCAATAGCATCTCACTGAGTATACAAACCACACTTAAGGGCAGGCCCCATGCCCAACAATAGATGTCCAGCACAAAACACATTCAATGTTATTTTTGTAATTTAAAAAAAAATCTCATAATGTCTGATCTAGGCTTTTTTTTTTCTTATAGGTTTTTGACTTAGATATTATGGTTTCTTGTTTTGTGTTTTCAGGGGATTTCTGTGTTTGCAAATGTGTGTGTCTTTGCATCTATTCATGTTTTTTACTATTTCCTAGGCTCTTTCTTTTTCTTTTTGTTTGCTTTGTCCTATTATGGTTGGTTTGTTTTTTTATTTGATCTTATTTATTATTTTTCTACATGCCTGTTTATTTTCTAATGAAAGAGACCAAGACCTAGAGTGGATTTGAGTTGGTGGGAGAGGGGGAGAATCTGGGAGTGGTGGGGTGGGGAGGGAAACCAAAATCAGAATGTGTTGTTTGAAAAAAAAATCTATTTAAAAAAAGCCCACACCATTTCTAGTTAACTCTCTCTTCCTCTGCCTTGTGCTTGTGGATCAAATGTACACTCTCAGCTGCTGCTCAAACTCATGGCTGCCTGCCTGCTGCTGTGCTCCAACCATGATCATCATAGACTCTCCTCTGAAACTGTATGCTCCCATTAATCGCTTCCTTCTATACACTGCTTTGGTCACGGTGCTTTTTCAGAGCAATAGAAAAGTAAGTAAGTCCAAAATCGATGTCAGGGAGGGAAAGGTGGAGGTTGGGTCACTCAGGCACCTCGTGCATCCTTCAGAACCTCTAGCCCATTCTCAGTGGCATTGGGTGCTGAGTATGGTGCAACCCTGGTGCGCAGTTGCCCTACTATATCTCATATTGAGTAAAGGTGGTAGGAGGTAGTGTACGTTCAGTATGGATGTAATTTGTTTTCAGATGGTTTAGCTCTTGGACACACAGATATAGAATAGCTGGTGTATAGAAAGGATAGTGGACCATAACTATTCAGTTTTAGATTATCTTATTCTTTTTTATTTTAAAGATTTATTTATTATTATGTATACAGTGCTATGGCTGCATGTACACCCGCAGGCCAGTAGAGGGCATCAGATCACATTATAGATGGCTGTGAGCCACCATGTGGTTGTTGGGAACTGAACTCAGGACCTCTGGAGGAGCAGACAATGCTCTTAACCTCTGAGCCATTTTCTTCAGTCCCCTAGATTATCTTATTTTCAAACCTACCTTCTCTGCTCTTCAAAAGTGATAACTTATGTTGATAACGTCATTTATTTGGGTTAAAGTAGTTCCATAATCCACAAAACAGGACATATTGATCTTTCATTGCCATCAGGAACTGATGTCTAATTAATAACAACATCCCAGATCCTGATCATGTGCAACTGATAATCCATGCTAATTTATAATCTTTTTCTTAATAAGAAAAATATGCACTTTAATATTGTGAACTGAACTCAACTAGTAATGAATTTCTAGAGCACTCATTTTTAATTGTTTTCTGTTAAATTTTATATAAGACTTTCATTACTCTCCAGCAGGGACACATGAATTCCTCAGAACACTAGTCTCTAGAGAGGATTGCAGAGCAAAAGGCTGCAGGCTTGGCTGGACTGGAGTGATATGGATTTCTGTCTCTGAGATACATGATAGAGGCTAATAAAATGGGAACAATACCAGTCCTCCAAGGAAACTGCTCTGAGGAAAAATTTACATGGGCCGACACCCCTAACCCAATTGCTTATACCCTAAATTCCTATAGAAATGTTCACAAAACATCCCTGTGTGTGAGGCTCTGTGCTGGAGTCTGGGGAGAAACAAATGATCATGTGGTCCCACTGTGAATTAAGCTTGAAAATCCTGTAAGTACCATGTTCTTTCAACAAAGAGTTCCTATTTGTGATTCTGGGAAGAGGGCATTCAATGGACAGCCACTTTGATTGATGAGCTCTTGGTAGGTTTGGAGTCCAATGCAATCTGTTTCTTGATTCTCAAAGTTGTTCGTTGCTCACTTTCCAGGCATTTCCTGAGAGGCAAGGAAGAAATGAAAAAGCTACATCACAATGCACATTCTGTGCCCCTTGAAGGAGAAGACACATTCTAATAACTTTGAAGCAAACACTTTGGGTTTTGTTGTTGTTGTTGTTTTCAGGATGATGATAGAATGTTAGTGGACATTTGTCTTTTTCCAATCCAAACCTTGCATGGCTTAGCATGAAAAATTAATGCTGATTTTTTATACTTAGCAAAGCATGAGACACTGCATACATATTTGCTAAATTAAGGACTAGATGCCACTGTTGGGATAATCTGATGTATTTTGACGCTAATAACTGCTTGCTGTCTGACCCACCTTTTGTTTAATAAAAAAGCCATCCCACCCGGGCAGGGCAAAGGAGCTAGGTGGGGCTAGGAGAGAGAGGAATTCTGGGAGAGAAACCTGAGGGAAGAGAGGAAGGCTGCCATGGGTTAGTTGGAGGAGAAGCACATGACCTGTGGTGTGGATAGAGAATCCGGCCCAGATGAAGAACATGAACAAGTATTTGAGATTATGCTCCACAGTTGAGTGGAGAGTGTGATATGACTTTCTCACGTACTCTGGTGCCTCATATTTGACCATGTCCCCTGGAGAGGGAGACCTGGTGGCACTCAGAGGAAAGACAGCAGGTTGCCAAGAAGAGACTTGATACCCTATGAGAATATACAGGGGGAGGTAATCCCCCTCAGGAACAGTCATAGGGGAGGGAAATAATGGGAAAATTGGGGGGGGGGAAGGGAGGAATGGGAGGATACAAGGGATGGGATAAACATTGAGATGTAACAAGAATAAATTAATAAAAAAACAAAAAACAAACGAACAAACAAACAAAAAGTATTTGAGATTATGGATGGGAGGTAGCTTGATAGAAGTTATTAGAAACAGACGGCATGGGATTGAGGCAGGGATCCTATGCCTGCCTCACTATGGGAGGTAGTTTAGAGGATTGCTATCTGCCCTGCCCCAGGTTAACTAAGGCTATTTTAAAATATAACAAGTGTCAGTGTCTTGATTGATCACTAGCAGGGCCTACAGGCAATACAGAAAAATTTAAAAACAATATGCCACCATTACAACACTTCCTGCCCTGGTCATGATGAGAATGTGTTTTCAGACTCCCAACCATAGAAAGGTGACTCCAATGGGACCCCAGACAGGGGACTTTGGATTCAGGGTGGTATTTGTTGTAAGGCTGTGTATTCCATATGCGTCTCCTGACAAGGACTGGGCACTCTGGGAGCAATAAGTAGGCTCCATGTTGTAGTTAACTCTATGTGCATGACACAACCTAGAGCAGCAAGCAGTTCTCAACCTGTGGGTTGTGGGTCCTGACTCTTTTGAGTGGTCGAACAACCCTTTTTTCCAGGGTCTCCTAAGACCGTCAGAAAGCACATGTATTTATATTACTGCCCATAATAGCAGCAAACTTATAGTTACGAAGTAGCAAGTCAAATAATTTTATGGTTAGGGGGTCACTACAACACGAGGAACTGTATAAAAGGGTCACAGCATCAGGAAGGTTGACAACCCACTGACGTAGAGTCACCTGAGAATGGAGTTTGAATTGAGGGAATATCCACATCAGATTGGCCTGTGGACAAGTCTGTAGGGGACTGTCTTGGATGGTAATTGATGTAGCAGAGCCTAGCTCACCATATCTGGCGCCACTCCCTGTGCTCATGGTCCTGGGCTGAACGGAAAGCTATCCCAGCAGGGTGCTGTCCCTCCAGCAAGCAGTCCCTCCAGGATTTCTGCTTCACGTTCCTACCACCGTCTGCCTGATTTCCCTCAGTGAAGGACTGTGACCTACAAGATGGAAAGAACTCGGCCCTCCCTGAAGTTGGTTTTGAGCTTTATTTTTGTCACAGCAACAGAATGAATCCAGAACATTAAGGACCTCTCCAGCAGTGCATTGCATACAGACGCAGCAAGATCGTTGCTGAACTCCACATGCTAGGTAGGTATTCTATAGACTTTTCACTCACCTCACCGCCCTGTTCTCCTATCTTGTGTCTTACCATATACCAAGATTCGCTTCTGTTAGAACAATTCCCGCAGCAGAAGGAAGATGAAACGTAATTAGTTAAGGACGTGCCAGCCACCAGGAAGGAAAGGAATGGAGACAGATGATACTGAGTGACTAGGAAAGCTAGCCTTCCATGACAACCATCCATGAACACACAGGCAAGGATCTAAAACATATTTGGAACCCAGATTTCAATACACAGTAATGATCAAGATATAAAAAAAAAAAAAAAGACACAGGGCAGCTATGGGAGTTTTGAACCAGGAGCTAGACCATGGGTCTGCTGAACATATTCAAGTGGAATGAGACTTCGTCTATATTCAGGATTCTATCATTTGTGAGCTACTCTGGGCATTCAAAAGGAGCTCACATGACTTTCATTTAAAGAAGGAATCTATTGTTTCTGATGCCTGGAAGTTTAAGGTCACTTGGTCTCTGTGGCTCAAGTAAGTGGCCTATGGTATTTATCTCTCTCTCTCAAGCTTAATTTACTCCAGATTAGGTTCCCATGAGGAGACAAGGTGGCTAATTGACCTCTCCAGGTCTATATTGTCTTCCTGGAGAAGACAGGATATCTGTTTTCAAGTCGCTTGGATTAAACAAGTAGGAGAGCCTTGCTTGCTCTGTCCTAGTTCCAATGTCTGTTCCTGAGCCACTCCTGAGCCAGTGACCTGAAATGCACACAATTAGCCAGGCCTGGTCTGGTGTATATCTTTAGAGCTCAGGATAAGAGAAGGGTGAAAATGTTTCTAGAAACTTGTGTGGCCAAAATCATATGCTTCATATATCTGCCCAGCGCGCATTCCTTGACAGTTCATATTTTAGTTCTGTAAAATAGAATTTGTGTTAAGACTTGCTGTTTTTAAATTGAGCTAAACTATCTCCAAATCAAGTGAAATTATACACATGAAAATTAAGAATACACACACACACACACACACACACACACACACACACACACCTTGTGGGATTCAGATAAGGAGGACTTAGACTTCATTTCCTTTGAATTTTTCCCATTACTGAAAAGACTATGTTATTTCATTGCTAGAGGGCAGCATGTATTTACAGAAATAGAAATGTGCTTACTAGCTCAGAGTCATAGGTTACTCGGGAATTCTTGTGGAATTTGAGAGAGAAGGATGGTTTGGCCTGTATGTTAGAGATGCCTGTGGGGTTGGAACTTTTGATCATGGAGTCATCTTTGAGGGACAACTTAGAAAGAGAATCTTGATTTAGTTGCAGGAATAGTCAAATCCTCTCAAACATGCTGGGGCTTGAGTGACCAAAGTGACTCATGTTATTTGTTAGCTCCTGTGACTGAAAGAGCACAAAGATCCTGGGGGTGGATCCCTCCCCTTTGTCCCCTCTCCCCTCCCTGCCTTTCCTTAGATGAGTTATGTAAGAAGCAATGGGGGACTCTCAGGGAGCAACTACTTCTAGTAGTGATAAAATTTTTTCCAACAAGGAGGATGCGGGGGCACATCTGTGCTTTGTCAGATAATAACACATTGGCACGACAGAAATGTTCCCGATGATGCAAATGCATTTGGCTGCTGTGGTTCACTGCCCCTGGCTTCAGGTCTTCCTTAAAAACAGATTATGCAACACCTCCTTCATTTATTTAATTTATTTACGGTTAGGAAGCACTCCTTTTTAAAAACCAAAAAAAAAAAAAAAAAAAAATCAGTCACAGTGAGATATCTCTTGCCATTGTTTATGCTTAAGGCAAAGGATAACTAATGTTGCACAAGTGGTAAAAAGAAAATGTATTGAAACAGAAAAATAAAAATAAAAATAAAAGCAAACAAACAACAAAAACAAAACAAAACAAAACCATGCAGTAAATATGAAGGAGAGAAAGAAACTGCTGCTCACCCTTTCTCCTGCCACAGAACATCGCTTGTGCTATCCCGCCGTGTTGGTGTAATTCCATTTGATTTGAGGGATGAATTCCTAAGATTAGCTCTGCTCACCGAAAGCTAGTAAACATCAAAGCCATTTAGTTTGCACAGGAGGTTAGCAGAGAGCATCTTTCTAAGAGCGCACAGACACCCAAATCCTTGATGAAGAACACCTTTGCCAAATGCATCCTAAAGCTGCATCAACAAGGTCTTTACATCAAGGTTTTCATCATCCATTTTGGATTTTAGAAAATCATTATTTACTTTCACTTTTTTTTCTTATTCCGTTGTTCGTACCCTCGTGTATCATTCCAGGGAGTTTTATGGTTTTCGTCAAAAGCACTTAAAAATAAATAGACCGGTGTCTGAGCACATCTATCATTTAGTTCCAAAGTTATTGATTTTTAGAAAGGTCTTTCTCATTCTAGTATCGTGAGTTAATGGATTTTTTTTTGTTGTGTAGGGGGGTTGTAAAAATAATAAAAACTCAAAAGATAAAAAGAGTGAATCTTAGGACAAAAATCAGGTTGCTTCGAAATTACCCACACTGAGCCTATGTATACATCCGCATGGCTCTGGGGACAGTGTGTGTTCCTGACTGTTAGCCATGGGGCCCCTGGAAATAGCATGCGTATCAATGAACATTCATAAACACAAAGTCCTTTGAATCTTGAGTGCTTTAATGGGTGGATGTTATTTTGGTTTTAGGATGAGATTCTGAAGGTCCCTGTATTCCCCTACTAAGACCTAGGAGACACTGTCTCCTTCCTTTGTCTTTGTGGACCCATGTGTGTGGATATTGTATAGTACACAGTATTTGGTGCCTTGCTCTTTTGAATTAACAATATATTCTGCTTTGCAGTTTGTGACAGTGACAAGAACAGACTCAATCAGAACAGGCAACATACATCGCAACAGTCCTGTTGTGTCCCCTGACAATAAGAGGACAGATGGCTGCAGATAACTATGCTTTTGAGAGGTTGTTGTTGTTTTTTTTTTTAACACTCTGTAGTAAGTTATATTGAAATCTAACTCATATGTGTGAACTCCATGATTCTTAGCCAAAACCTAGAGCTTTCCAAAATACCACATCTCAGAGGAAATTAAAGCAATACCCACCACTGCTGTGAGTGCTGGGATAGTACAATAGGCATTGGGGTCAGCAATCCACTGCCAGTGGAGCTTGCTGAGACAGAAAATGAAGCAGAACCAGTGTACATGGCTGTTGTAGATCACAGAAAAAAAATCAGGAAGAATCTCATTGAATTCAGGGAGTGAGGAAAACTACCCCAAAGAATGGATGTGTCCATGGAGGTCTAAGGTATCCTTCTGCAGTGTGCGATGCTTGTGATGGGGATGAGAGAAAGAGGGCAGTTCTCCAGGAAGACAGACTAGAACAGTCAAAGATCTAGAGACTGGGCAACACAACAATCAGATTTCTGAGACACATCCAACTCCCTGGACCTAAAGACAGAAATGAGGGAGAGCTGGTGAGAACAGGCAAGACACAAGGCTTCAAACGAATATAAGAAGATATTCAAGGAAGCCAGAGGTGACCATTGTCAATCAGGAGAAGTTCTGAGTGTTTGATCCCAGCAGAATTTAGGGAAGTTGGAAGAGAACTGGGGTTTGGAAGGATGAAAGGCTCTGATTGGATCAAATACACTACTCCCCAAATTCACAGGCCATCTCCAGAGCCTCTTTTTTCATTTTCACAGCTGTGTGCTTTCCCTTTGGCCAAGCACTAAAGAATATTTTCATGTCCCTATAGAGCTCTACTTGCAGTCCATCTTACGCTCAGTACAGACTTCACTCATCTGAAGTGGACATTTAACTGGCTCTTGGGCATTCATTTATTAGAAAATACAAAAGTTAAATGTATATGAAAATGTATATTTTTTGAAAAAGCTTGTTAAAGTAGCAAATAACCATAGGAGAGTTTAAAAATACCAAGGGATGTCATTGATGAAGTCTGCATCTTCATTTTATAGATAAAATAGAACAGAGTGAAAGTTACCCTATGGCCTTGGTATCCTCTTCCACCAATGGGAGGTAGGCAGATTTAGTGGCGCAGACCTGCTAGCTCTGCTTATTTTCTTTTCTCTGGGAACTTCTAGAAGCACTCCATAGGATGTAGCATATGTATAGTTCAGTTATATTGAAGCCAAATTCAAAGAATGCATAGGATTCCCCATGGTCCTCCTGTCTAGGTTGCTCCAGTGTTCACTGAATAGTTCCTTCTTAGCTCTCAGGTGTCAGCTTCTATGTCACATTCACAAGAAGATTATGAATACCATGAATACCATGCCCTTATTATCACACGTAGTGCTCAGCATTTCCTTCATAACTTAGAGAATTTCATTAGGAAGGGCACTTATTTCTCTTCTTTCTCTCACTGCCCTGTGAATTCTATGACACTATGGACCAAGGCTGTCTTAGTAACTCTTCCACATTCACTGATGACAAAAAAGAAGCTTCTCTGATGAGGGTCGAAATATGCACATATCTGTGGATACAAAATAAGAAATGAGAGGCAGGTTTATTACTATTTCTGCATATCAGAATATATGGTATTAGATTCTCACTTATGGCCTGTGATGTATCTAGTCATGGATTTTGGCCTAGTTAATGGCACTTGACATGGGTTCTGTCTTGTGGGCCTTAAATCCAAGCAAAAAGTGGTTGGCTGTTTCCATGACATTTATTCCAATATTACACTAGTGAGCATATTTTGCCGAGCCATTCGTTATTGTAGCTCAGAGTGTTCACAGCTGGGTGAAACTGTTGTTGATTTTACTCCCCTAATACCATACATAGAACCTTCCAGAACTCTGAAAGCTAGCCAGTATGGATGGAGATTCTATGTTGGTACCAGTTTGGTTTTTCCACATGACTTGAGTATATGTTGTGTCTTCAGCAACGACATCTCACTATCAAGTTCTGGAGAGTAACAGACGGCAATGGCAGTAGCCTATGATGTTTGAGGGCAAATAAGATCTCTTTCACCACCAATTTGAAAAGAAGTAACTCTTACTTAGCATTGGGCTGTTTATTTGACATTCTGTGTTGTCTGGCATAGATGTTGTCTATGGCTAGTTTCCTGATTCCTGTGGGTACTCCAACTTAAATAATTAACCCTGAGAATGCCATATTACATGACCATACAGTACAAAATTAAGACAAGTACATTAAGGGCCTTGTCAGAAAACACTTAACATGCTGTCCTATTTTCAAGACGAAATTCATTTACTAGGTAGAAATAGATCTACCATATGATTCGGCTATCCACCACTGAGACCAATACAAAAGGACTCTCTATTCCACTAGAGAGGTATTTGCTCATCAGTGTTCATTACCACTTTATTCACATATCTAAAACTGCAAAACTAGGATCCACATATGAGAAAGAATACATGGTGTCTGCCTTTATGAGTTTGTGTTACCTCATCCAGAATAATTATTCCTAGTTCCATCCACTTATCTATCAATTTCATTTTTCTGTATAGATGAATAATATTACATTATCTATAGGTACACATTTCATTATATATATATATATATATATATATATATATATATATATATATATTCAGTTTATAGCTATTTAGGCTGTTTCCACTTCCTTGTTATTGTGAAGAAAGCAGCAGTGAGCACAGATGAGCACATATATCTACAGTGGGACATAGAGTCTGTTTGGATAGTTCTCACGAGAGAGAGGTATAGCTGGATCATATGCTAGGTCTATTTCTACCCATTAAATGAATTTTGGCTTGGTACTAGGATATCACTACCAGTGATTTTTGACATGGCCCTAAATGCACTTGTCTCATTTTTGTACTGTACATTCATGTGATGTGGCACGCTCAGTATTGATTATAAAATTGAAGTATCAACCAACTCTGAAAAAAATTGTGGCTGCCCTCTCTTAAAGCATGAATATCCAGCCAGGGTTCGATCATTTATGTAAATATGAACATGGACAGCCATCTCTTTAGTATGCAGATGCCCCTTTTATTTTAACAAATATATTCAAATTGTATGCTAAAGAACTTTTAATTCATTATGATTTATTATCAGTAAATGTTTAATTTGTATAGTAACTTTATGTACAGATGCACTGGAGGTTGAAGTAATTTCTTGGGTAAAAATGGTTCACAAGTGTAAAAAGTCTAAGAAGCCCTTCCGTAAGGTGATAAAGGGAGCAGTGGCTTATCCCTGGTTATGAACCACACTGTATTTTACTCTAATCCTATAAGAACCTTTAGAGATGTCTCCATTTCTATTAAATGTTTCTCAATGACTCCAACCAAACATGTGCTCTTTGTCTTCCTGGGACTATAATGGGTATAGTAGTTGCTTAACAAATCTCAGTTAAGCATATGAAAATGGAGGAAAGATCCAGTGCATTCTGGTGGAACTTCTTGGGGGAGAATCTGAACCACCTGGTGAAACAGTGAGAGAGAAGTATGGCATGAGAGAGATACAAAGCCAATTACCCCGCGTGATGAGTGACTTACAAGAGGTGGGTGTTATAGATGCTGGTTAATTAACTGATTACTTTTTACCACTCTGCATAGCGCTCACACCAAAGGGAACAGCCCAGACTTGTTAGGGGTTGGTCTAGTGTTCTGGGTATACAGATGCTGAATTCTGTGCCCCAAGATCTGGTTGCCATCTGGATGTGGGTATTGTCATGATCATTGGTTAATGTGTAAACATTGCTCCCCAATTATCTCTGGTTTGTTAATAAAGGAGCTGAAAGCCAATGACTGCAGAGAGAAGACAGGGAGACTAGACTTCCATTCCCAGTCCCTGGGGTCTCAGGTAAGGACAATGAGGACAAGAAGGAACATGGCCATTAGGACTGACCTGGTGCAGCAGAAGCAGCCTAGACAGGACCAATATGGCAAGTAATTTGGGGCATGTGTCTGGGAAGTAGCCAGACTAACATAGATGGATTAGAATAAATGAATATCTACCCAGTTCCAGTGCTTTCAATCTTGTTGAAGAAATCTAATAGGACCTAATCTCATTATTTGAGAGCTACAGTGGGTGATTAGAAAAAGTCCCCCAAATTATATTATATTTTTACAGAGACTTCATGTGAAAGTCCATGTTAAGGGTTCATTACACATTGTCCTATGGGGATTGCTGCCTCACAGCTTTCCTTTCCACTGCTGAAAAGCAGAAAGGTCACACCGAGTGATGTGTAAGACATCTGTCAACTCTGGAATTTCCCAGCTCATGTTCCCATGATATGGTCTGACTATGGAGCAACTATGGAGCTTTTTAAAAGGAAGAAGTCAACATTGGAAGGAGTATATGCCTCATATGGGTGGAGGCATCTTAGCAGCCTTGATGAACTTCTGCCTCTCCCTTTGACTGTGGACTTTCAGGTCAGCCATACCCACCCACTCACAAGTGGTCAGTTCATGTAGAGAGACTATCAAACCCACTGGAGGCAAAGATGGAATTTCCTTCATTTCCCGATTCTCCAGTGTGGAACCTGGCACAACAGTGGTGCTGAGCAACACAGAATGTTGAGGAAATGGGTTTGTGGTGAAACACTTTGGCTTCTCCTAGTGACATTCTTTATGCTTACTTAGAGTCGCTATTTTCCTGGCTCCTGATTGCTTTTGACTAAATACTGTGTTCCTGGCTTGGAATGCAAGGTTGTTTTGACTTTTCTTCCAGTTGTGGGGGTTGATTCTGCCCTGAATGTAGTTTGCATTCACGCACTTGCTATGCACTTGAGAAAACTCCATGCTCAGACACGCCTTTTAGATGCTAGACTTCACAAACTCCAGACTCTACAAAATCGCCGAGTATGGTGTAACCAGTCCCCTCTTTGAGCCTCATCTGATTCCTGACCTGTACTTGATCCCTCATGCATGTTCGCTTAACTCTTATTTGTAGGGACAATGGTTTTCTGGGAAATTAACGTGCTTTGAATGTCAAGATGTTTTATATATCAGTAAAATAATCCAGAAAATTTTAACAAAGAGATATGTATTTTCAGCAAGATTAAAATAAAACCACAACATGGAAAAGTGGAACAATATCCATTGTTAGTCTCACAGGGCCACTACCATCTCTACCACCTTAGGACAGGGATTCTTAATGTTTACCTACCTGTGACCTATTTTGCTCAAGACATTTTATATGATCCCAAGTTTGGGGATATAAAAACAGGAAGCTTGTAGTTGTTTTGACAGCATGCTATACACTGGCAGTAGCTCGCTTTGTTTGTCAGTTCCTGTTTCCTTTGTCTTTTGGACACTCAGCTAATTTTTTTCCACATTCTAATACAAACTGTGAGGCTTCTCAACTGATTCCTAGCAGCACACGAGTGTCCTAGATTTCGGTTCAGCTCTGTCACTACACAGACACCACAGCCTCATCTCACAAGACTCTCCCCACTTCAGATATTGGTCACAACTTCTGGGCTACTTGCACTTCTGGCTGGAAGATGAATGAAGGTTCTCTTTCATACCTCTCTTTAGGCTCTGGCAACTTGAAGAACAGACCACAAGAGTCAGGAAAACACTTTACTTCTGTTTATTGGCTTCTAAAGACTATTACCCACGGATAGACAATGGGAGGTGTGTGGAGAGGAAGAAAGGAATGGGGGTGGATGGGTCACAGTGCCTCCACACTCTCTGAACATTTACCTTCCATTATGTATGTCAAATGCTCCGCCAACTGAGAGTGCACTGAGCCCAGGCATTTGGGACTTTTAGGATGCTACACTGACACTACTGATTATATCCTTCACCCTTTGGTGACTGAACTCATAGTACAGTTCTTCTCGTGTCCTCAGAGATCTAAGGGGTCTGAACATAGCCAAGTCTGTAATCTCATGTTTGTCTTGTTGGGAACTGGGCCTCGTCTTGAAGCAATAGAGATTGGACAAACAGTTATCTCAGTCCATGAAATACTCACCACTGCAGAGAACCCAAGGACTTTAGGATTTGTGTACACTGCACAGACTGAGAAGGAAGACCACACACATATCTTGGACACGTTAAGGTGGCCTTACTTGGTCTCACTGCACTCAGATAGTCATGTGACTGACATGTGGACAGTTACCGCCCTTATCAGGACAGTGGAATGTGTACATAAGAGATAGATGTCACTAGGCGTGCTCCTCTCTAAAATCTATGCTACCATCTACACTCACCTCTTCTTCGTCTTCTCTTGGGAGACAATGTATCCTTCACTGAGTGGTACTCTTGAGTATGTTGAGTACAGTACATGAAGTTGTCTGAAGCCTTAAATAATAGCACAGTGTCCAGAATAGCCTGGTTTCTTGAAAGAAATGAGCATCCTTTACTGGTTGGCTACACTGGAATATGGGATTAAAATGAAATAAGCTCAATTTGCAATTACTTATATATTCTAGATATTAACTATTGTCTGAAGAATAGCTGGTAAAGAGTTTCTTCCGTTTTATAGTCTGGCTGTTGACTCTGTTGATAGTTTTTTTTTTTTTTTGTGTGTGTGTGTGTGTTTTTCAAGACAGGTTTTCTCTATGCTATCTTGGCCATTTTGGACTCACTTTCTAGACCAGGCGGGCCTTGAACTCACAGCGATCCACCTGCCTCTGCCTCCTGAGTGCTGGGATTAAAGGCATGTGCCACCACACCCAGATGTTGATAGTTTCTTTTGCTGCACAGAAGCTCATTCATGTTCATTGTTCCTCTTCCTATGATTGCAAGGAAACGGAACCTGCCTAGATGTCCATCAACAGAAGATGGATGATAAAATTGTGGCACAGACATGTAGTGAGACTTGATTTACCTCTAAAGAAAATGTAAAACTAATACATTCATAAGAAACTAGTTGGAGGCTTGAGAAATGGCTCACACGTTAGGAGTGCTACTCTAGAGGATCTGGTTTCAGTTCCTAGCACTCACGTTAGGTAGCTCACAACAGTCTGTTACTCCAGCTAGTGAGAATCCAATGCCTGGCTTCCAGGAGCATTTTCACTTGCGCATACCTACCCACATGCATACACATTTACATATAATTAAAAGTAATAAAAATAAATCTTAAAAAAGAAAATAGATGGATCTGGGAAATACTAGCAACATAACCCAGGCTCAGTAAGACAAACATATGTTCTCTTTCAAATGCAGAACTGACTCTCTGACTGTTAAAATGTGTGTATCAAGTGGGAGAAAATGTGGGTGAAGGTTAGGAGACTAGAAGAGGCCTATGACCCTGTTTAAAAAGACACTATGGGAAGGAGCGAAGAAGACAATAAGGCAAAGAGAAATGGGGATTTTGGGGGTGAAGTGGTACAGTGGGAGAGCAGGGCCAGGGGGATGAGAGAGAATTAGGTTGATGTTGGAATCAACCAGAGTGAAACATGTGTGAAATAATCTTATGTGGATTCTCAGTGTATAGGACACACATCACTCTGGAGATGAGTGGATTTTTAGGAGCTGTGTGCATTGAAGGAAAAATAGCATCTTAGAGAATCGTGGCCATCGTCTCCAGTGTCCATTGATAATTGTGCCAATTATCCTCTGAGAGGCTATTGTCCTCTTCCTCAGACAGTGTTGTCTTTGGCAAAGTCTTCAACATGTGACCTTTCTAAATTAAAAATTTTCCCCCAGCAAAGAATTTTGAGAGAAGAATTTAACAGCTAGGAATGAACACACAGGTTTCTTCCCTACCGAGTGGCTCAGACATGTCGTACACAAACCCAAGACGTGAACTGTTCCCTTGATTAGTCAATGACCACATATATTTCAGCACCTCAGTTCTCTTCAACCATCAGCTATTGCTCAGGGAATGTGAAATGTCAAGTTGTTTCTTAGTTGGTTTTGGCCATGTCTCCAAGAGACATTATCAAAAATAGAATAGGCAAAACGCCAAGGCCAGAAGCAGTTCATCTTGCCCTCTGCTTTGCTAGATCCTATTGACATCTGCTGTTTCTTCTGCCATATGCAATGAGCTTGCGGGTGTTGCTACAGCTGGGACAATCAACAGAACTATGGAAAACCCATCGTATCTGGGGACACTTCCAAAGGCTATTTGGAATTACTTACAGAAGGGCTTATTCTTAAATGATTTATTGCTCTATAAAACCAATATGGCTAAACTGAATTGTAAATTAGTCCATTGCCAGAGGCTGGGAAGTTTCTTTTTTATTTGTTTCCTGCTTGAACATTCACAGTGGAGTTGAGGAGGTGTTCGGCTCTATCAGTGGTCCCTGTGGTGAATTTTTCATAGAGCAGTGGTTCTTGACCTTGTAGAAGGAGAATATATTTAGAGCCTTGGGATCATCAGGGTTAGATGAAGCTCAGACAGATGGAGTTTAAGTTTGGGTTTTGCTACTGTTGGTCACTGGGAGTCAGAAAAAGTCACAAACACCTTCCCAGACTCCGGTTTCCAAGTGAGTGTTTAAGAACTACTTTTTTTTTTTATCATTAGAGCTACATGATTGAAATTCCGTGGTTGCTATTATTGTCTCTCAGATTCCAAGAGAAAATGTGCGTCCTTGATGGCATGGCCACTGCAGAATGGTCAGAGATTGTGCAGAGGGTCATATTTCGATCTCTAATCCTCCTGAGGAGGAAGACGAGGCTGCTGGAAGGAAAGAAAGACGTTCAAAACACAAAGCGAGCAGGGCACGGAGTCAGGCCTGTCACCTTTACACATGTTAGGTCCTCCCTCCCAGTATTGAATTGGTTTGCTTAGCCCCTATATCCTGCCTGAGAGAACCTTCTATATGTATCCCATTGTATGGATGAGGACACTGGGCCTCAGAGGAGCAAGGCCATTTCTGAAGCATCACACGGCTGCTATGTGAGAAGCATTTCTGGTTATGGGACCCATAGTCTTTCTTCAACACTGTGTTTTATGTCACCAGAAAGCGGTTCTGAAAATGACTTGTGTGTACGAGGTTCAGAGGTCAGAATGTGCATTTGCACTCAGGATGTGAGATCAGCAAGCTAACTCTTTCCTGTTATTTGTTTCCTTCCAGATAGATGTAAAGGTTCAGTGAGCAAGAGCCCCTCCAGCCAGTACTAGATCCACCTCCTGTCTGTTCTTTTAGATTGTCTTCTCTCTGTGACTTTCAGGGGCTTGGAGCCCAGATTTGTTTGACAGGATAATAGGAGAATCTAACTCATTTCCGACAACTCCATTTTCGAAGCACTCTGAGGTAACTCTGGCTTACTTTCCTGTGTAGACTGAGATACGCCTCAGAGTGCCCTCCACACCCACAGCAGACCCTAGCATCTCAGTGCCTGGACCAAAGGGTGGAGCAGGAAGTCCTGCCCATGCATCTGACAGCCATAGCTTTTCCCAGTGAATGGGCTTCTTAGAGAATTCGGTGTGAGCAGCTGCTGGAGCTTGGAAAGAGGCAGCAGATGACACAGAATGGGAGCAAAATGGGAGGAAACTGCTTGCAAGCCAGGAGGCTTTTGCATTTTAAACACACACACACACACACACACACACACACACACACACGCCCCTCCATCATAAATTCCTAACAAGGTTTATGGTCCAAACCTGAGGCTTGATCTTGTTAAAATAAAAGCACAAATATGGAGTCAGCATGTATACTCCATGTGATCTTGCTCCAGGGACTCCAGCTTCGGCCAGTATTTTGTATGTGCACGTAGAACGTATGATGCTTTTCCATTTCCCGTTGATTTGATGGGGGACATGCTGCTTTCCTTGTCTTCACTCCAGTGTCCATATCTATATCATAAAACCACGGAAATCTCCAGGAGCTGGCAGGGGAGTCAATGCAGCAGTAAACATGGAGCCGCCCTTCCCTTGAAACATACTGAGTCCAGCCAAGCACCCTGTGCTTACCATTGGTGCTACTATTATAACTATTATATTTTTTCCCTTTGGTGAAATGCGGATAAAACCAGCATTGGCATAGGGCTGTGGTAAAGAGCCAATGACTACGTATCCCAAGGGAATTAGTTAGTACAGGGAAGGTGCTGGGAACACAGAGGAGAAAGGTCTGGCCAGAGAGATTCCCCAAGAGGGCAAGGTGGTTGACTCTCAATACAGATAGCTAAATTTCATCCTTGCTAATTACCAAGTGAGTAGATCAGGTGAACGTATGCAGTTTATTCATCTAGGAAGGGGATTTGGGGGGAAAGGAGAAAGTTGGACGGTAGCAGCATGTGTGGAAAACATCATGGCTGGAGTCAGAAGCCCTGGCTCATGCTCCTGGCTCTGTTGTCAAGGTCTTTGCAGTTGTGGGCAAGGTTTTTCCTCCTCTTCCTCTTCCTCCTCCTCTTCCTCTTCCTCCTCCTCTTCCTCCTCCTCCTCCTCCTCCCTCCTCCTCCTCCTCCTCCTCCTCCTCCTCCTCCTCCTCCTCCTCCTCCTCCTCTTCTTCTTCTTCTTCTTCTTCTTCTTCTTCTTCTTCTTCTTCTTCTTCTTCTTCTTCTTCTTCTTCTTCTTCTGTAAAGAAAGAATCCAGATGATGTCCCAAGTGATGCTCTGTTGTTGGGCAGCTCTCCCACCCCCTGCTGGTAGGAGTAGAGATGGTAAAGTTATCGAAACAACTAATTTAGTGCCGTCTAGCTGAGATGATATCAACCTCCATCATGACATTTCTTGACAAGCCTAGACTTGTTTGTATGACAGATATTTATTGAGCCATTCCTGTTCTTCCGTTAGTTGGAGATACATCGATGAACCAAACATACAAGTACCAGTCCTCAAGGAGTAGGGTAGACAGACTAAAAACAAGATGAATATGTATGAAAGAAGTGCTTCAGACTTAACGTGTGAGCACTGTGGTATTAGGTATCTGTGTGCATCTGACTCTACTGACTGCTACTTGTCCTTGCCCCCATGCAGTGTCTGGCTTATGGTGGAATGACCAAACACACGGAGTCTGAATCCTGATGATGCTTTCTGATTCTGATGAATTATTTCTGTCAGGCCCCAGAGCAGTCCTGACGTGATCTCCTTAACATTATTTTTAGTTCTGAGAAGTACAAGGAAGGGGAGACACAGCTTCCAGTCACACCAACATAGCATGTCCTGGAGAGGAGTTATTTGCACATTGCTGCCCCCTGGTGGTACTATGAAGTGTAGCCATGACTTGACGAGAGGGTAAAATATTACAGAGAAGCCGTATCTCTCAGACCCCAAAGTCTCAACAGTACAGCCTTAAAGAGATTGTAACTCGACTATGAGGATGGTTTCAGACAAGTAAATACAACTATAAGATGACTTTTCACTCTGGTAGGAAAGATATCTGCTCAAATGTTCCACTTCAGGAGTGAATGGCCAAGCCACGGGTGTGTAAATGATAATCCAATTCTGAGATCCCAGAAGTGCTACCCAGGGAATCTGTGTGTGGACTGTAGGGAATATTTTAATTTTAGTTATGAAAGATCAGTAATCCACACATGCCTAGGAAGTGTTAGATTCAGATGTGCCAGCAACTCTAGGCAAATGCCCCAGGCGAGTCTGTGGATGGGGACCTCTGTGTTTACTTATTTATATACACATTTCATATTTTGTATCTTTTAAGGTGACAGATAACCAGGTAGGCTATTGCTTCTACACATAGCGGATGGGAAAAGGTGGTTTCTGGAGTCTCTTTTCAAAGGATGCTAATCTGAAGCTTGGAGGGTAAGAACTCTTGCTGTGTATACAAACATGAGAACTTCAGTTCAAGCCCTCAGCACCCCTATAAGAAGCTGGGCATGGCTGGTTGCAAGCCTGTAACCTTGGTGCTGTGAGAGGTGATCAGTCTGGGTATTTTGACATATTTAAAAAACATCTTTTAGACCTCTCTGTCCTCCTCTTAGGAAGGAAAAACTATAAACATGGTAGAGTTCACCAAGGCAAGGTAAACACTAGGTATGTGAAGGACACTGATAATAATGCCAAATGCCCACTAGATGCCTCATATACACAAGCTTGTTGACCTTGACAGTCATATAAACCTACAAAGCACCTCAGGATTCACAGTGGTGTGAATTAGGTTACTAGTAAGCTAGGAGCCATCTTCAAAATAATAAGAGATTCTAAATACACACTATGGCCATTTTTATAGGGTTATTTCTGTCAGAAAGTGCTTTGAAGGTCACTATAAGGACATTTCTGTCTTTGGGGGACTTAAAAATAACATAATCAACTCTATTTCTCATTGAGAATATCATCTTATTATAGAAGCTAGTAATTTTTATTTTGTGAATTAAGAAAACTTCCCTGTATCTTGCTATAGTTGTGCTTGAATATTTGTGCCCCTTTCTCCAATTTAAGCAGTGAAATTTAATCACCAGTGTGAGATAGGAAATAAGGCTGGGAAAGCGGTTATAGCATGAGGGCAACGTCCCATGAATGAGATTTATTTTTTTTTACATATCTGTGTATAATTGCTGGTGTGTATATGCACATATGTGTATACGTATGCACATATATGGGTATGTATATTTGTACATGTGTGTGATGCACAAGTGCGTGCAGTTGTCAGAAAAGGGACCTAGGTATCCAGTTCAACTCTCTGTCTTCATCCTTTGGGATGGGGTCTCTCACAGAATTTGGAGCCTGCCACATTCCAGCAGTCCTTCTGTCTCCATCTCTCACAGCTCTGCAGTTCCAAGTTTGGGCTTGGCTATGCCCAACATTTTCCATAGGTGTGAGGAATTTGAGTTATGTCATTATGCTTGCACAGAAAATGCTCTTACTCACTGCCCTTTGCTTTGAGAGGCTCCCTGGAACTTCACTAAATAGTCTAACTAAGCTTGCTGCCCAGAAATATGTAGCTTCTCCCATCTCAACCTCTTATCTTGACATCTCTGGGATTACAATTGTGTGGCTTTCTGGGGACCCTAGCCGCACCCCATGCTTGCAAAATGTGCTACTGATGGAACCATCTCTCCAGCCAGTTTCCTCTTCCTTCAGCCACCCACCCTTCCTTACTGTTTCTCTTTAGTTTCTCCCATTACTTCTCTTTCCTTGTTCCTCTGTCTCAGAAGAAAACAGGAAGAAACCATTTCCTTTGTGTTTGTTGTAGAGTTATGTAACTTATTCCTAACTTGAATCCTCTGCTTCAAGCTTATAGACTGGAGTGTCCGACCCTGTTCTTAGTTGCAGGCAACAACCTAGGACTCAAGATAAACTCACCAAGATCTACTGACGGCTGTGTAAGAGCTCAAGAGTAGGTGAGTCTGCTGATCCTCAGGCCCAAGACATGAGAAATCGAGTGACAAAACTAAGATGAGTCATGTAGAATTCCAGGGTAGATCCTCACTGGATACTGGATGTCTTAGGGGACACCACCACCACCACCACCATGTGACATTCCGCACACATAAGGAGTCAAAATCCCAGAGAGCCAAGTGTCAGGCACATGTTCATCACAACTCAAGATGCCTTTGTAAATGAAGTGGTGTCTATTCTGTATGACTTTCTTTTTATCTATCTATCTATCTATCTATCTATCTATCTATCTTATATCTATTTATCATCTATATTTACAAATACATTATTTGTGAAATTTATACATTCATACAATGCATTTTGTCATAGCAACTTCTCACTCCCCCTCCAAATCCCTCCAGATACCTCACCACCATGGCACATCTCTTTCCCAGCTCCACATCCTCCTTTCTTAGCTCACTGAAGCTAATCAGTGCTATCTGTATGTACATGTAGAGTCATCCACTGGACTATGAGCAACTTTACAGGGGCCACTTCCATGAGGGAATGTGCCCCTCCTTATCCCAGAGGTATTCATCTTTTTTTTTTCTCTCCTGCCACCTGGGTCTCTATAAAAGGAGCTGCTCTGAATAGAACTCCACCATTGCTGAATGTATTACTAATTATCCAATCCACCACCCTTCATGCTCACTATCTGCAGAACCAGTCATCCCTTTTCTCTCTTGCAGTAATTTCCTGTTTTTAATTTTGCTCCCTATGACTGTATTTTCACCCATTTCAACGGACATGAAAATGGAAGGTATCTACTAATCTCTATTTTACAGTTAGAAAAAAGACATCTAAGCCTTGGGGACACCATGTGACTTAGAGAGTCATACAACTAGAACATAGGGACAGCATATAAAACTCAAGACTGTCTGACTCCTAAATCCATAATCCTATTTCCAAATTTAAGTTTTTATTTTTTATAAAATTATGCCATATGTTGTTTACTAATCAGCTTTCAATTTTGACTAGATTGAGTATGTTCAGGGGGATGTGCCTTTAGATTCAAATTTTGACTACTTCTGTATCTCTATATGAATAGGTTCTCTTCTAGCTCTTGATCTATTCTGACCACCACCTTGTTTCCAAATACTGAATATGGGTATTCGGCTCTATTTCCAGCTTGCTTTCTTGCTACCATTGTTCTCCTCCCCTACAAAAATCCATCACAATTCGCTTGCAGCTTTGCTTGGAAATGAATACTAGCACTCAGACAGTGGATAATTCCTCATGACCATCTAGAGTACTGAAGCTAAGCACGGGGCATATGATGATGCTAATGTTTCTACTGAATGGAATTTCCTCTTTGTGCTTGGCATCAGAAGCAGAGTGAGGTGTTACATTGGTGGTATGTGCAGCATTCTCGCTTTATTAACATTGAGTTAGTGACCCCGATAGCCTATCCTCAGTACAATTTAGCTTCTCTCCATCCAACAGTCACAGGAACTTTTAAATGATAGATTTGTACTCATTTCCAATCCTTGTTTCATTCCTTCTTGGAATACATTGTATCAAGTCAATATAATCCATAGATAGTAAAATTATGAGCCCTAGCCGTATAGCTAGCTGATTTTGGCCAAATGTGTATGTACTCAGGTAAGCACTGCAATCACTGTGAGTAAGAACTTCCCTCTTGAGTTTCCGTCTAGTCACATCCCACATCTTTTTCTTCAGGCAATCTCTGATCCTATCATTTTTTTTCCTTTTTTTTTTTTCTTTTCTAAGCTTTGGTTCCTTCTTTTTCATTTCTGAGGCTGGTTATTTGACTTTATCTCTATATTCACAATTTCTCCCCAGGGGTTTATCAATCATATTAGTTTCTTCAAATAGCCAACTATTTTACTAGGTTTTTTTTTTTCCTTCTATGTGGATTTAGTTAATAGCTATTTAAAAAACCTTTGCAGCTGAGCAGGACTATTGATTGCTCTTTTCTCTTAATAGCTTGCATAGCATCCTCAGATAGTGTGAGAGTTAGTGTTCATGGAGGGGACTTCCAAGTTAGTTCTAGTAAGTCCATGTCCCAAATGTGTCCTGTCTTCAGCAACAGGCTCATATCTTCACCTTCTTGGAGGATAACCACAGGCAATGGCAGTAGCCTATGTTGTTCTGGGGTGGAGGTGGGGGTGGGGGTGGGGGTGGGGGTGGGGGTGGGGGTGGGGGTGGGGCTCTCTCATTATAAAATGATCCTACTCTTTTTCAGTCATGTTCCTTCTCTTAAAGTCTACTAGACAATATCAACTGTTTTCTTTTTATTCCAATTTGTTGAGGTATAACTGCATATGACAAAAGTGGTTCTTTGTAAATGTACAGTTTAACGAGTCTTGACAAATGTACTCATTTAGGTAGGCAATACAATGACCCCAATATAAGCTGCTTTTCTTACTCTGTAATGTTCCTTTTGTCTTGTGTCAATGCTCTCTAACTCCTTACCCAATAGTGAGGTTTCTTTGACACCTTTTTCTTATTACCTCAGCCACCACCTTGTTACATTTTTATTTTTATTTTAAAATTTGACGCATCATTCATGTTATAGCTTCTGTAAAACATGCATAATAATATTTACAAAACCACCAAAATTATTGTTACAGTTTTTAAGTCATCACCTCCTAACAGCTCAAGCAGCTTTGAATTTATATGTAGCCAAGTGTGCCATTGAGTTCCTGATTGCCTTGCTTCCAAGTTGCAAGTGTTGGCATTTCTTTAATGGCTATTCTAGATTTCACGTTTTCCTGAATTGTTAAATTCTTTGACTATGTTCTAGTCCTTTCACAGGTGCGAGGATCTTTAAATTACCTTTTCCCATGTCTCATATACCCAGCACTCTTATTTTGTTTGTTTGTTTCATAGGTTCTCCTTATGTTTCAAAGTTTATGACGAGTTTTGTATTATGTTGTCAGTACTAAAGGTCCATATATATTAATTCGCTTTCCTTCAGTATGATTTTGAAAGCTTCTATCAGATACCATTTTCTTTTCTCCAGTATTCATTTAGTGTACTGACAAAAATTCTTTCTTCTTTTCTGTAAATATCTTTCTTGTAAGGCGCTTTTCTGTATAAAGGTGAGTTAACAGAAAGTTTCTCAAGCTCTTTGACAGCAGTCTGTAGGCTTTTGTTCCCAGTGTTTATGGTAATCATAATGTCAGTCTTTATCCGCCCATTCTTTAGTTTCATTTGCTCTTCACCCATTTTATTATGACGGTATGGGTGAAAGTCATAATGTTTTTTCAATTTGTTCCCTTACCTCTTTTCACAGCTCTTTTTTTTATGAAGTACTTTTAGTTATTACACCTTCAGCTACAATTCCTATCCACTCCTTACTTAGCTGCAGTCCCACGATCTTGGTGACTTCCCTTATACTCTTCAATGTCTTCCTGCTCTTTTTTTTTCCCCCCCACTATTTTTCTCACTTTCCTTCCTTGTTATCTCTCAGGTACCATTTTCCTGAAGCTGTTGCCTCTTCACCAATTTCCCCTTCAATTTCACAACCTTTAGTCTGCTTATTTATTGCTCTTTATTTTACAGTACTGGTTGTTTTGTTTTGTCGGTTTTGGTTTTTTTTCGAGACAGGGTTACTATGTGTAGCCTTGGCTGTGCTGGACTCACTTGGTAGACCAGGCTAGCCTCGAACTTACAGAGATCTCCCTGCCTCTGCCCTGCTGGGATTAAAGGTGTGTATCACCACACCTGGCTGTCCTCAGGTTTTTAAAGGTTATTTTTCCCAGCCCCACTTCCCCATTCATAACTGAGGTCACACCCAGGATTTTGAGAGGGAGGTGCGGATATGGATGGAGACCTCAGGCAGTGGGTGAGAACAGATCTCAGGAAACTGACTTCTGTGCTACTGCTCATTTAATTGGGGGAACTACTGCTATTTAAACCTTTGGGCATGGTGGCACACGTCTCTAATCCCAGCACTTGGGAGGCAGAGGCAAGTTGGATCTCTGTTAATTCGAGGCCAGCTTGGTCTACAAAGAGAGTCCCCGGACAGCCAGGGCTATTACTCAGAGAAACCCTGTCTCAAAAAAAAACCAAAATAAATACAATAAAATAAACCTTTGGGTGGTGGGTAGGGGCTATTGAGGTGAGTGTACATTACTGTACACTCAAGAGGCTAAGATGCTGGGAATGTCTCCTATGCATGAGGAGGAGTTCCGGGTGCTGTTGGACACGACCTTATAAGGGGAAAGGATGTTGAACCTGGCTATGTGAGTTCCTCCAGTGGGCCAAGGGTGGAGGGCACAGGACTATTTGCCCTGGGACATAAAGGCCTGGGGCAGCAGGGGAGTAATACGACTTCTGTCAATCTCAGGCCAAGCCTTCTGGGGTTTGGACACACCTCAACTCCTCCCTTGATCCAGGCCTGCTCCCCCTCCCCCATCCTATGGCTCCCTGGCCCCCAAGAGTTCTGTGGTCATCTTATACTTGTGTTTCCAGTTGTTTCTCTACATCACGGATTCAGAGTTGGCACTTCCGCCTTGTTGAAACCTATCAGTGAGTGGCAAGAGATCTGATGCTGGGGAGTTTAACATGGATACAGGTCCCTAGTGGATCTGGGGGTAGGCATTTTGCCAATTATAGGGCTTCTACATTTAGACATTTAAACTGGCAGGTGATTGGGGTTTATTGGTCTTGTTTTAGGTTTTAGGTCTTGTTTCTCTGACTTCTTATTGGAGCAGGTGATGATAGTTAGCAATGTGTTTGCAATTACCAGTGGCTCGGGGGCTTGTCTTGCGTGTGCTCAGCAGTAACAAATTATATGGCTTCTCGGTTGCATGGGAGGCTGTGTGCTCATGCATACACACCACCAGAAAAGATGATTCTGGAAAAAGCTCACCACTTTATTATGCACAATATGTACTGGACACTTTAACTTTATTCATATTATTGAAGACACAACCTTGTCCATTTAATTATACTGTGTTTTATTTGATTTGTATCTTGACCATATGTGGATATGTGCAATTGTAGGTGAAAGACATGAGGTATGATGTACCCTCTAAGTGGATTTTGTGCCTCAGTAATGTTGTGCAGTCTTCAGTCTAGAAGGATTGGGAAAAGAATTGCTAACAGGTGCTGGTTCATTTAGTATTTGTTTGATAAAATCCAGCACTGAGAAGTTTGATACCTTATAAAAGCAGTATTCATATGTAAAGTACTTTTTGATACTTTAAAATATTCAATTGAGAGATAAAGATTGAACACATTCAAGGTGTACAATGTCCTGATTAGATATACATATTCATTGCACCGTGACAGTCATAGCCACAATCAAGCTAACTGACACCTCCACCCCCTCCTGTGCTCTCTATTAGAGGCTTAGAACATGTTCATGTTTCAAGTGCATGTTTGTACCTTTGCAAACAAGTTTCCATTTCCTCTGTCTCAGCCACTGCTGGCACATCATGATAGCAAACCCCTGTATATGCTATGTGTCTCTGAGTATGATGTCTTTAGGTTCTATGCACAAGTAAGACTATACTGTCTTTGAATATTTCACTTCCATAACGAACTCAGATTCATCCATGCCACCAGGGGCAGGAGTTCTTCCTGATGATGTCAGATGCGTAGAATGTTTTTTTTCTTTTTAAGTGAAGACTTGCAGTAGTTCCAGCTTATAGCTGACATTAGGCTTGAGCATAAAGCCTTTCCTACCTCTCAGAAGTGCTCCTTTAAAGGGATAAAGGAAAAACTAGAATGGAAAAGTTAAATGGGAAGGAGAGTGGGAAGACAGGGGAAAGAAGCGAATATAAGGAGGAATAAATAACATTAATGGCATTTTGAAAAGTCGTGTGGAAATCTAGTACTGCATATATATGTATGCAAAATAAATGTAAATAGATTTACAATATAACAAAGGAGACAATGCCCCAAGTATGCATCACATAATACCAAATAATACCTTCAGAGCCCGGAATGGGTTACATATTGTTGCATCTTTGGCCAAAGGGGTCCCATAGACTCACCCAAACATTATAAGTCATTGCCAGTGCTATTAATTACGTTCTACAACCTGATAATAAGATGCTGTTGCTGAAGACACCACTTACTTATGTCATCAAACATGGAGAAATCAAGCTGATGACCAACTAGAAGTCGAATCCCTAATGGTTATGGTGCTGGAAAGTACTTCTTTATACTAGCAGAGAAGAAAATTGAACATCAATATTACTCAGCTATGAACCCTGCAACTTTCCTGGTACAATAGTGGCACAAAAAGTCTGGGAGTAACCAACCTTGTTTTTTTTTTTTATAAATTAAATTTAAGGCCAACTCTATGAAATGTAACCCACATCTGACACTGCCAAAGTGGATAAAAACTGATGTTAAATAGGCCATAGTCCCAGGAACTATTATTATTCTGCTAAAGGAACATAGTGATAAAATGACTCTTAATATCTTTCCATAACTAATGACTTGAGAGAGTGAGGCATGGCATACAAGTCTCCTGTGAGAGAACCTGATGTTTATGTGCTGGACACATTATTTATAATAAGTCATAAAAAGAAATCTTAGCTCCTCTTTTATCTCAACCAAGACAGCCTATTTCTCTCTAAATCAATAACAAATGCCTTTGAATGGAAATTCTGAAATTGTAAATCCGTCTTAATATTCAACTAGGAAAGAATCTGTACATATCTGTAAATAAGCTCAATAAGTTTAACTTATCATGCTTTTTAAAGAATTACTCCTAATGACACATTGCTATACCCACAGACAAGTGTATCACTTAACCCTCCTCAAAGAAGCTTCTCATAGTATACGGTAACTAACACAGAGATGCTCAACTGGACAGTGTACATTAAAAGTCTTGGGAGCACTCAGCTCTAAGTGGGATGTCTTTATCAAACCTTCCCTCAAAGCTCAGAAATCTATGTAGAAGAGGAATCAAAAAGATTTTAAGAGCCAGAGGTGGAGGAAACAACACCTTACAAATACAACAGGGCTGATGCACATGGAGGAAACAGCACCTTACAAATACAACAGGGATGGGGCACATGAGCTCACAGAGACTGTGAGAACATGCACAAGACCAGCACATATTCACGACAGACAAAATCCTAGCATGCAAAGATAGACTGGGAACTGGGCAGAAAGTCTCATCCTAACCAAGACTTGCTCTATGACAGATACCTGCTGGGAGAGAGAAAATCAATTGTCTCCAATAGAGAGACATTGGATATAACAACCATAATCTAAGCAGTCCCTATGTTAAGCAGTAGTTAGCTAAGACATGCATGCGCGCACGTGTGTGTGTGTGTGTGTGTGTGTGTGTGTGTGTGTGTGTGTGTGTGTGTGCACATGCGTGTGCACTTTTGTATTTGTTGGTTTGGTATTTTTTTGACTTTTTGATTTATTAAAATTTTTTTTGAGAGAAAGAACAAGAATTTGGCTGGGTAGGAAGGTGGGAACACTAGGGGAGGGAAAGACCATAATATAATATATTATATAAAAAGTAAAATAAATAAATAAAGAGGAGTGCTCCTTATGCAGGAGGTTGGGGAAGAATGCTGTGAAGCTCTGCTATCACACCAGGCCACTGGAATATGAATGTATTATAGCTATATATTTCTGCAGAAAGCCTGCAGGGGACTGGATCTTTCAGTATTTCTTTGTGTTTATATATTCAGGGGGTGCTGAAAGTAATTCCATCCCTTCTTGAGGAACCACTAGCAGATGGTGGTTGCCATAAGTGTAGTATTTTTTTCTTCATTGATGTGGACACAGATGAGTGCTCACACTTTAGCATACGATGGCTTACCCATGCAAGAACCCCAACTAAAGTCAGCGAGTCAGTAAAGTCATCAGAAGGGAAGAAGTAGTTGAGGAAAAGGGATGATTTCAGAAGGAAGTGGTAAGGCAGGGTAATGGAAGAAGGGTGAATATGAGCACAGCGCATTGCATGTGTGTGTGAAATTGTCAATGAATAAATAGAGAATAAAAAGATTTTAACCATAAAATGAAATGTTCCTGAAAAGTCAGACAGGAAGCCAAGTTGTTCCCTGCCACCCATCTAGAAAGACCCCATGGGGAGTCTGCAACAGGCTGAGGCCTCATGCTCACTCTGATGTCATGGAAATGAGGATTTACTACTGTCAGGTGCAACTCCGTTTTCCTAGTGGAGAGACCCATTGGCATTTTAGGTGAGTCTGGTTAAAAAGTTTTCATGGATGCTGTTGACAGTCTAAGGTCTATTTACATGACTAATTTACTTATATAAAATATGAAATGATGTATTGTGAATAGTATATGTAAATGAAATATTAATTTGAAGTGTTTTTCTACCATGACGTCTCCTGTAGGCACTTTATCCCGTGTCCCACCTGCCTCCTTGGCGTCACTTTCTGCTCATCACTGAGCCTCTTATGTGAGTCACTGGAGTCGAGTTGCCTGTTCTGAGCCAACTGGCTTCCCATTGGCATTCCTGGGGATGGCTTTCGAGATCTATGCTGTTGCTTCCATAGATTTGATTCCGAGTCACCGCTTCCCATTTTCATATTTGTTTCTTTTATTCTTCATGTATAGCGCTCACATGGTGACCATGTCCTGAATTAAAATTTTATTAACAACCTGTTTGAGAATAACTTTTCTCAGCCTTTTCTCCCTATGGTGGCATCCATTCTCGCTAGTGTGGTGTGTAGGATGGACCCTGCTATCTGTTCCCACGCGTTAGCTCATGCCTCTTTGTTGGGTAGTTGAGATGACTAAAATGTAAAGTTATTATTGAAGTGTGTGCATTAGTTTCTGTCGTTTTGTTGATTTTGTAGTTTTGTTTTTGTTTCTGAGGGGGAGGGAGTCTCTTTTGACTTATCTTTCCTGAAATTTTTATTTTTTCCTTGTGGTTTCTTGGGAGCTTTTATACCTTTGTTTCTATGCAGAAAATGAGCCTCCAACATCTCAAAAGTCACGAAATTCTTGTGAACCCACCCCTTTTCCCTTTTAAAGAACGGACCGTCCTCAGTGACCTGAAGATCAACATCGAGCCGCTTCAGTCTAATGCACCTTGGTGAATAGTTCTTTGTTCTAAATAAAATAATGAGGGCTCCTGTAATATGAGTGTTTTAAGCCTTTGAAAATAAGAAAGAAATCTTTTGTTCCGGGAAATAATTTGGGGGGAAGCCCCCACGTCTTTGGTTATGTGTATTACAGAGTGGAAATGAAAGAGACTTTGTAACTTTGTAGTTAACAGGGGGGCACAAAGTAATGTTTCTTAAAAGCTTATAGGGACCCAGAGGGGCATGCTTGGTATTCTGCACACGTTTTATTTTCTCTAGTCTTCACAATACCCCATGAACCAGAAATACTATTTTCAATAAGGAAACTGGGCACTAGAACTGAGAAATGGTGAGGGGTGCTCATGGGTCCTATTTACCTGGTCTTTGTCTTTATATTGTTGTCATCATCATCCTCTTCTTCCTGATCTTTCTCTTCTTTCCCCTCTTCCTTCTTCCTCTCTTCTTTTTGTCATCTTCTTCCTCTTTAGGACTATGTATCTTATAGGCCAGGGTGGCCCAGAGCTCTCAATGTAGCAGAGGATAAACTTGAATTTCTGACCCTCCCACCTCTACCTCCCAAGTACTGGGATTACAGGCATGTGGCCTCTTGCCAAATTTTACATGGTGCTGGGAATCGAATCCACAGCTTCATGCATGACAGCTGAGCCATATTCCCAGCCACTTTATCAGTGTGATTTCTCACAGCATGCACTCCATTCATTGTCAGGCGAGGCTGATGCATTCCAAGCTTACATGTTAGAACTTAACTCTGATGTAATGGTATTGGGAGATGAGGAATTAAGAGGTAATTAAGTCAGGATCATGGATGGGATTAGGGCCTTGTTAAAGAGCTTGACAAAGTGAGTTTCTCTCTTTGGCCCATCCACTATGTGTGGACAGATTTTGTTCTCTTTTGACCTTGCCTATTTATCATGCAGAAGCATAGCAAAGAGAGCCCCCACCTTGTGCAGAACCTGCCAGCACCTGCTTCTTGACCATCCTAACTGTTAAAAGAAACAACTTTGTGTTCTTTATAAAATCTGTAGTTTTGTGCATTCTCTTATAGCAGCATGAATAAACTAAGACGTTCACCAGGACATCTACTCAACAGCTCTGCATCTCTACATGCTGCCTTGTGTGGTGTTCCCGCAACATCTAGAAGACCAGGAAAGCTTATCAAATACCCCCACATATTCTGCTTCAGTTTCCAGTCTTCTCTGTAACCAAACCCAAGTCATTTTACTTGCCCAAAGGGTTGTCAGTGATATCATAGGCTAAGATGACGTAGCCACATGACAGTGGTACATCCTTAAGAATGCATTCCAGAGAGACTTGGGAAGAGAGTTTGCCTGGCTAAGTTGTAGGAGACATACAGTATGCTCAATAAATAAAGGCTTGCTATTCCATGGCATTTCAAGGTTAACTTGTTATTATCTATATCACAATCTATTCATATTGACTTGTAAATACATTAGACATCATTTCTTTTTGACTTAATCAACTTTAACTGGGAACCTTCTATGTGGGCTAACAATTGTGGGATCTATGAGTGAATACTCTATAGATAGGCTTCATTTTCCTATCACTGAGCTCAGATGCAAATGAAAAAAAAAATAGGAGAATGGAATCAATAGACTAGGGCCGACAGAGTGTCACCACACTCTGATAGTGCTGACATTTGAAAGACCAGATGTTCCTGATTCATTTCTAAGATTAGAGAGCTTTACCAGCCCCAGAGACATCTTTGGCACAGAGAAGCAGGTGCTCATTGCAGACACAATCATATAAGAAAGCTAGGAATATGAACCTAAACTGCTTAAACCCAATTTCCCCTTCAAAATGCTCCTCTTCCTGATATTGTCAACCCATTTTCCCTTGGGGAGAGGTGAGAGGCTAGAACTCACAGCCCCCTTCACATGGGAGAGAATATCAAAAGTTTGGAGGGCTCTCTCTATCACCTGATATGATGCATATGATGCCTGGTACACCACAGGCTCACAATCCATTTTTAATGCTGTGGCTGTTATTTGCAATAGACTGTGGTAGGTTCTGGGACTATATGGCTGAAGGTCACAGAATCTGCTCTTAGGATACTTCAATCCTAATAGGGAAATGTCATAGGTTTAAAAAAAACCCTGGAATGCAAGTATCTAAGTGATCACCTTGGTCACTTCTGGCTTTGACAAGGCAGTCTCAGTATGTGGTGGAGAAGGAAGCATGCATGGGAAGGAGGTAGTTTAGCAGTGTAGACAAGACAGAGCTGTAGACACCCTCTGCGTGATGTGGAGTAGATAAACAATATTGGGAGAAGGTAGGTAGTTGGGAAAGGTTACTTGATAACAGGTACATATTTGAAATATTTATGTGTCACCTTGCAGTAGTCCTCCAAAGATCTCGTGGGTTTTGGAATTAGAATAAAGCTTTTTAAAATGAAATAGGGGGAAGGCTGGAGAGATGAGTCAGCAGCTAAGGACACTGGCTGCTTTTCTAGAGAATCCAGGTTTCCCCAGTATCCACATGGTGCCTCACAACTGTAGTCCTAGGGGATCTGACACTTTCTTCTGGCCTCTGTGGGTATTGCTTCATGCATGTGATGCACAGATATAGGCAAAACCACCGTGCACATAAAAATTAAATAAGATGGGGAAGGGACACCCACAGAAAGCATTGTTGCTCGGAATATAAGAACAGAGGGAAAGGTCAGAGGAGAACCTAATTGGCTTCTCTTCCTTAAACTCCCTTTTCACAGTGGCTCCAAACATGACTGTGGGTCCCAGGACTGTGACTCTGAGTTAGACAACACTGAAAGAAATGAATGTTATCTGTTGAAAGAATTTTCTATGCCTTTGATCTGGAGTTCTCTTCCATCAATTCCTATTATTCTTAGGTTTGGGCTTTTCATAGTATTGCAGATTTTCTGAATGTTTTCTGTCAGAAGTCTTTTAGACTTAACATCTTCTCTGACTGATGTATCTACTTCTTCTATTTTGTCTTCAATGCTTGATATTCTTTCTTCCACCTCTTGTTTTCTGTTGGTAATTTTTGCATCTATAGGTTCTGTTCATGGTCCTAGCCTTTTTTTTCCATTCCCAGAATTCTCTGTTTATTTTTTCTTTATTGCTTCTATTTTCACTGAGGTCTTAAACAGTTTTATTCATTTCCTTTGACTGTTTTCCCCCCCTTTGGCAGAGGGGAGGGAGGGAATACAGTTCTTTACTCTCTTAAAGAGATTTATGCATTTTCTCTTTAATGACCTCTATCATCTTCATAAAGTTGGTTTTAAGGTCATTTTCTTGTGCTTTAGCTGTGTTGGAATAGTCTGCCCTTGCTTGTAGTAGCTGTGCTCTGGGGGTGACGTATTGCCTTGGCTGTTGCTGAGTGTGCTCTTAAAAATAAAGTTTATTTATTTATTCACTTCAAATCCTGAATGTAGTCCCTCCCTACTATCCTCCCCATCCCACCCTCCCACCCTCCTTCTTCTCAGAAAAGGGAAGCCCTCCCCCAATTAACTCATGCCAGCACATCAAGTGCCATCAGGACTGGATGCATCCTCTTCCACTGAGGCCAGGCAAAACAGCCTAGCTAGGGGTAAGTGATCCAAAAGCAGGCAACAGAGTCCATGTCAGAAACAGCCCCCACTCCACTTGCCAGGGGACCCATGTTATGACTAACCAGCCCATTGGTCACATATATGTTGGGGGCCTAGGTCCAGACCATGGATGCCCTTTGGTTGGTGCTTCAGTCCCTATGAGCCCCATGGGCCTCGGTGAGTTGGCTGTTGGTTTTCTTGTGGAGTTCTTGTCCTCTGGGTCTTTCTAGCCTTCCCTACCTACTTCACAAGACTCTCCGAGTGCTGCCTTATGTTTGGCTGTGGATCTCAGCATCTGTTTCTTACTCTGGTTTCTAGGCATTTGCCTTTTGGGTGATTATAGGTCTAGGTGCCAATTTCTGAGTTTGTCTTTGTTGGATGGATGTTTTGTTCCTTGGTTTCTGTTTCCTTTTTAGTCTTGTGGCCTGTAGTTGAGTAGAGGGCTCCCACCCGAGTTGGAAGCTGCACCTCTGATGGCCAGGGTGGCCTCTGCTCAAGAAGGAAGTCTCTGCTTGGAAGGCTAGTGACATGTGAGGCCTCTGTAGAGCAGAAAACTTCTGCCAGGGTTGTGGGTCAGGATATGGTGAAGAGGAGGGAAAGGAAAAGTTTGGGTAGGCTGGGTGAACACTGAGAGAGTAGAGGGGGTGGTATATAGGTGGGCAGCTTACCTGGAGTTCTGGAGGATGGCTGGGCTTCTGGTGGAGCAGGGGGTTTCTGTGCAGTTGTTGGCCAGGATATGGTGACAAGGAGGGGTGAAACCCATGTCATCTAATGATGGCTGAGAAAAAACGTGAAGAAGAAAAAGCTGCTGCCCATATCATAATGACAATGTCAGCTAACAGCTGTGAAGCACATGGGACATGCCATGGTGCCATCTAGGCATGTGACATACTGTATCTCACCCCATCCTTCACAAAGCGTGTGAGCTGGGAGCTACAGTTACTGTTGTGAACAACCGACAGTATTGAGACTCATGTATTTGCGACTTTCCCCTTTCTTGTACCAGAATGATGACAAACCAGTGTATAAAAAGGAGGAGGGGCTGTTTAGACTCACTGTTTTGTGGTCCCATTCATCATGCTAGGGAAAATCAGAGCAGTTTCCCTCCGGATCAAAAGTGTCAGGCAGCTGGTCGCATAGCATCCACAGTCAGGAAGGAGAGAGAGAGAGAGAGAGAGAGAGAGAGAGAGAGAGAGAGAGAGAGAGAGAGAGAGAGAGAGAGAGAGATATGCCTGTGTCCAGCTTTTCACTCAGCTCAGAACCCAAGGCCAGGGCATGGTGCCAATTATGTTAAGAATGGTTCATCTCTCCTCTGGTAAGCCTCTCCTCACGTGCCCTCACAGGCACTCCCAGAGGTTTATTTCCATAAATCCCACCACGAAGACAAGACTAAGCACCACATTGTAGATATAGGAGACGGTGTTTTCAGGATGACCTATCTTAAATCTGGCAGAACAAGGGCTTGTGCCCATCTCTAGCCCCAGAACTTTGCACTTGCATTTTCTGAAAAAAAAAAAAAAAAAAAAGTACTTGAAAGGAGTTGGCCAAAGAGAGCATTCCTAAAAAGATTGTTTTTTTTTTTTTTCAGGAGACTGATGAAAAGGAGACCCCACAAGGAGAGCAAACCAAGCATTGAAGAGAAGCTTCAGCAAATTAACTTCCAGCTTCCCTGGCAAGCACTCTCCCCAACACAGATATTTTTTTCTCCATATACTAGAAGCACATGCACCATTCCACATTACTCTTCTTGACAGCAGATGATTCCACACTGGACTTGCCTGGGCCTCTGTCAAGGAGAATTTATTGCCATTTTGAAGATGGCTCTTAAAAGAGATGGCCGCTTTGCATTTTTTTTTTTTTTTTTGGTATAGGTCCTAAAAATATGTCAGGTTTGATCGTCTACAAAATCACCTTGTATGAACTTTTTGCCTCTCTTCACTACTCCCTACTCTTGCTTTCTCCTCTCCTTTCTGAAGCCTCTCCCCCAGAGTGTTTAGCTTCCCCACCCCACATTGGATAGGGCTTTGCTCTTCTGCTTCAAGTGGAATCTCTACTACATATTAAACATCTCCTGGAAGCCCTTCTCCACAAATGAGTGTCAAGCTCCTGCCCGGTGGTGCCCAAATAGATCTAAAGCCATGGAGACCCAAGGATCAGTCATTGTGGGGAAGATAGAAGCCCATACCAGGACTGCATAATAAGCAGAATGACAAACGTCCTGCTTACAAGCGGTTACCATTTACTGAGCTGAGCCGTTGGCTAAGTTACCACCAAACTGACATCTCTTTTCCCTGCATGCCCATTTTATGACATCTTGGGTCCTAATGATACAACTTTTGGGGAGTAGCCATTCTCAAGATGTTTGGCTGTTTCTGAGCGGTACAAGGTGCTCAGGGGCATGGCTCTTCCTCTTGTATTTCCTATGATCTAATCTTGCTGTTTACTTTGCGTATGATGGCCAGGGACATGGCCACCATTCTGGGAAGTATACATAGCATTTCTTCTTTTTACCACTTGGCCTCATGTTGGTATTGGTCTTCTTTTGCTTTCTATCTGGAGTATGTGACAAGACCATAATAAACACTGGGATTGGGCTGTGAGATAGCACTGCATTGAGATCCATGAGTAAGAAAAGGAATGAGTGATAATATACAGTTGGTCATGATTGGCTTACCATGTGGGGGTTTTATTTAGATACCCCTTCCTCATCTGGTGGCTTTTCCTTTACATGCTTGGTCTATCAGCTCCTTCTCATCGGCACACAGACCCTCCCTGTCTGCTAATTCCAGGCTCTGGCAAAACTCATCCTCATCTTCTATGAGATTATGCCTGGTCTTTATGTCCTTTTTCAGCATCCGCATCTTGAGAGTGGGACCTCAGTTCTTTGGAAAGGAAACAACTGTCTATGGTGCTAATAACACCAAAGAGAGAATCTCACATATTGAATACAAGTACATTACCTGAAGATGTAGGTAGTAGTCAGTAGGAAAATAATTCAAGAATGTAAGGGGTCTAATGAGGTAGCTCCCTTCCTCTGCTTTAATGCTGTCATGCAAAGTGTGCTCCAACAGAGCACGGCTCCCAGCCCCTCGCTCCATTTCACATCAGTGAAGAGAACATACACTATCCAACTAGAACACCTAGAGAAAACTGCAGTCTGCCTCTACGTTCCCTGTCTTAGATCAACAACTCACCACAGGGAAAACATTGTAGCCCTGGCAGTGTCTTGAGAGATGGTCAGCTTACTTAATTCAGGGCTGAAATGACAGATATCCCCATTTTGATTTGCCTGATAGCCAGGTGATTTTCAGATATGAATAGGGAAAGGTAGGGAAACTATTTTATGTCCTTGAACCTAAGCCTGGGTACCGAGGTTGGTGTCCCTCCTGTTTGGTCTTCGTGGGATTAAGACCTCCAAGGTCCTGTATGTTAGCCTCACGTCTCGGGTGCCGACAAAGGGTTAGAAGATGTATACACTCAGCTTGAGCAGGTCTTCAGTGTTGCTGTTGTATCATGTCAGAAAACAGTCCTCTTCGTTCCAGGAATGGACCGAAGGGTCAGTGTAGCACACACGGGGCCGTCTCTGCACTGTGTAGAGCCTTGTTACCTATTAGTCTGTAACTCACTAAAGAAGTTTACTTTCCTGTGTCATCTATTGTTTCCATTAGGGGACTGATAACAAAAAAAACTGTAGAGACGATGTGATTCAATTTCCTTTGCCTTTTTAGATTTGAGATGATGAGTAATTTTCTCCTGATCATGAATCCAGGCTTGAAGTCCAGCCCTGCCCTCTCTCACTCCGGTGTTCGTTCTTTGTACAGGTACGGTAACAGTCACATGAACGCTGAGCGTTAGGAATAGTTGTTGCACTGTGTCTGTGTGAGGGTTCATCATCCCAGGGCGAGAAGATTGAGATGAGGATGGATCACTCTGGCCCTGTTTCCTCTCCCTCCTTATATAGAGTAGAGCATGAGACATCTAGTATGTTCTCAATGTGCCTTATTGTGCCCTGGGAGGCTGGGCACAGCGTGATAGCTACTTCTCTATTCCAAAAATAGGAAGGGGTTATTTATGTTGGCGTAAAACGTGGGCCAACAGGGAGATGGCGTGTTGAACTCCACCACGGCTTTACTCTAGTAAACAGTTGTATGCTAGCAGAAAACCCTGATTACTCAAAGCGGTTGGAAATTACAAAGTCAAAGCAGCCATTCATCCCATCTTAAGGATCTCATGAAATTGCCTGTCAGATCCAAGTCTCTTCTAGCCGGGGCCAAGTATATGTGCTGAGGTAGCAATGTGCTCTTGGAGACAGACTGGCAGAAGGACAGTCTGAGGGGCAGGCTCTGCTGCCAGAAGAGTCCTTTAGGGACAGAACAGAGTGTACACAAGTAGATTGTGTTGGTAGGTGCTGCTTATCATCCTGGTACCTCTGGGATGCTGAGACTCACAATTCACAGCCTCCAAGTCAGAGCATGCTCTTAAGAAACCTGGCCCCTACCCCTCCAAAAAAGAATCTGGCCTAATAAGGACCAGGACCACATTTCTATTTAAGGCTATCATCAATTGTTTATATATACCCAATTTGTCAAAAGGACCTACCCAAATACATAGCATTCATGTGGAGAATTTCTATTTTTTAATATAAAACCTCCAGTTCCATTACATTATGAAATAGTATATCAATACCTTTCCTGATGGCACTGTGTGAAAACTTGCTGGCTCTGGGAGGTCAACGCTGGCCAAATATACCCAATAGCAAGTGGCTCCACATCATAGAAAAATCATTGCTGTGACAATTTTTAGAATAATAAATATTGCCAAATGTTAGTCTTATTTTAATATTAAAATGATGTTAACATCCTCCACTTATTAAACTCATTTTATTATTAGACCATACCCCCAGTCATTACATAATGTGCTTTAATCCTCGTGACAATGATACAAGATGGGTCATCTTTGTGAAGTCTAAAACACGTGTACATTTAGTCTCTGTCTCTGTTTGTCTCTGACTCTCCCTTTTCCCCCCCCCTCTGTGTGTGTGTGTGTGTGTGTGTGTGTGTGTGTGTGTGCGCGCGCGCGCGCGCGTAATTGAGGACAGGCCACAGGCCACTGTGAGGTAATTTCGTGACTAAAAAGACAGTATTGGTCTCAGAGCCCACAGCACTCACTTGTGAATATTAATCAGTGTCCAGATATGTGTCTCCCAAGTTTAGCTGTCTCAGTTCAGAATGAACCAAACTTCCTGGAAGTAACATCCAATTTGGAAAGGAGAAGGAGATCTTATTCACTTTTCTTACATGATCTTCTCAGCACATGCTGAGAAAGGCCTACTTCGGCAACTGTATTGTTACAGTACAAAATAAAGGAGGAAACACTTTTCTGTTCACAGATGGCTCAGAGTTAGCTCAAGACCAGCCTTCTTTAGCTCCCCATCTCCCACTTCTAACCCCGTTTCCTTTGCCCAAGGACAAGGCACCACTCCCTGGAAACTGAACAAAGGACAAGCAAGTGCTGAGCATGGCCAGCAGAGGGAGAGCAAACACCAGCCTCCTCCCTTCAGAAAATGCATGCTTTACTCTGACCAGGCCCAGTACTGTGTCCTGTTTTGTGAGAAGGTAGTGTTACTGTAAGAATGAAACCAAATATTGCTCACTGAGAACCCATTGTATGGCAGTGCCATTGCTGGATTAGATGTCTCAGCTAGGACCAATACTGAAACCAATGGAACAGATAAGTGTTTAACACTGGGCTGTGAACACCTATAAAGTGGTACCTAATGTGTGTGTGTGTGTGTGTGTGTGTGTGTGTGTGTGTGTGTTTAAGCAGATGTGATTCCATGTGCACAGCTGTGTATGCATATGTCTCCAATGTCCTTATTTTTATTTACTTCTGAAGAGGGAGAAGGCAGCTTCCAGAAAGGCTCCAAGAGGAAAAGGAGCCAGTATGATTTAGGAGCTTCCTTGGAAAGACAGGGTTAAGAAAAAGCTGCCTTGACTCCAGGGGAGTCTTGAGACCACACTGTCCTTAAGCCTCTGGCTTTACAAGTGGATAGGACAGGTTTCAGGCAAGTGTGGAACATTCAAGAGCATTGATCAGAGAAGGAATGGATTACAGACTCTTAAATCTGTGTTATCTAACCTCTGCTGGAAGAGAAGGAAACATCCTGTGCTGGAGATGGTGCAACTAGTTTTGTAAGCAGAGGAGGACATTTGTAACACCACGGGATGGAGGTGTGGCTAGGAGCGAGGACAATGTATGCATTTGTTTCAGCAAGAGAGCAGAGCAGGGGAGCAGGTAAAACCCTGAAGGTTATCCGAGAAGTGCTGTGCACTCTGCCTGGAGAGCACTCAACACTTTATGTTCTAAAGGTTTTCAGAACAGTCCTAGAAGGTCAATCAAATATGTTCCAATCCACCTTTGCCCTGTGAAGAAACCAAGAGGCACAGAGAGGGAAAGTGGTCTATCCAGGGTGACAGGGTTCATAATGTGTCAGAGTGTCACAATCGTACATAAGCTACCTGGATACATCTTTTGTCCTGCTAGCATAGAACATCATAGGAAGAAAGAGATTAGATTTTCAAGTTGGGACAAAACAGTAGTAATTCGTGGATATGATGCTAACTTCAAACTTAAGCTTTCAGTTGTTGTGGAAAGTATGGAGGGCATGGATTAATGAATAATATTTTGCACTGAGGTTGGACTGCCTGTTTTAGTCTCAGTGACACACCTGGGATTGGCTACTGTCCTTAGAGTGACCTTCACCTCGTCGGGGACAGGAATTTTAAGTCCGTACTCTAAGTCTTGTGCTCTTTTATGCTTTGGTGGTCACCTGAGCCTCTATATAGTTTCTCAGCAGGTCTAGCATGGAAACTCCATTTGCTAGAGGAGAAAGTTTTACTGAAATGATCAGATCGTTTCTTTCCATCTCTTCTCCCTGCTCTTTCACTGTGCTTCCTTGGGTCACTTTCTGTGTTACTTGTGTCTTCCAAAGAGAAAATGCTAAGAGTTTATCAACCATGCAAGGGAAAGGATCAGGCACAGTGGGAGGTTACTGGAATAAGCAAGCAGAGTCATCAAATGTGGATTCTGGTCTGACCCCTGGGAAAGAGGAAGGGAAAATAAGATTGAGTTGGAAGAGGTCTGGGCTACAGTGAGATTTTCAGAACGTTCTGTCTGGCCTGGTGGAGGGTTCCGAGCCAGTCATGTAGGCACGGTGAAGGATGTATTCTGTATTTGACCACTGGCCCATGAGAATCAAATCCTCACTGTGTTTGCTAAGACATGACCTGAAGAGCAGAGGCTGGAACAAGTACTCAATCACATGTCAGAGCTGATCTCTGGGTCTTTTTCTGGGTACTCCAAATGTAGACGTGGCTTAATAAGGAATGCATGCAGCTGAATTAAGGTCCCATCATTGACCCTGTGGTCAACATCTGTAGAAAGAGAGTGGCTTAGTTGCTTTTCTCTCTTGTGAAAGGACACAGTGACCGAGGCAGCTTATAAAAGAGAAACATGCATAGGGGCTTGCTTACAGTTTCAGTGGGTCAGTCCATGATCATCATGGCCAGGAGCATGGTGGCATGTCACTGGAGCAGTAGCTAAGAGCTTACATCCTGATCCACAGATAAGAGGGAAGGGGCGGGGGAGGGAGAGGGAGAAGGAATGGAGGGGGAGAGAGAGACTGGGTCAGGCAGGCTTTTTGAAACAAACTTCAAGGCCCCTCCCCATTGATACACCTCCTCCCACAAGGCCACACCTCCTAGTCCTTTCCAAACAGTTCCTCCAACTGTGGACCAAACTTTCAAATACATGAGCCTATGTGGGCCATCATTATTCAAACCGTCACACAGAGCAATCCCCACTCAGCATACATGAATGTAGTCTCCTTGAGAGATCCTGAATAGTGTTTGTTCAGAGGCCAGGGCCTTACCAGCATCTGGAGCAGGGAGAAAAGTGGGATGGGTTGGTGAAGAGGATGGAGCAGTGGACTCTGTAATCTCCCCTTCCCTGGGGGCAGCAGCAAGCAATGGAAATGGAGACCTCACAGCAATGGGAACCAAAACCCTCAACCGCGAGCTCTGCTGCCAGCTCTGTCAGTGGCTGCCCTTTGACTTTGAACAAGTCCTCTCAACCTTCCATGAACTGATGCAGAGTCTGTGGTCCTTGTCTTGAGTTACCAGGAGGACCAAGTGTGAGTCCAGAAGCAACATTTCAAACCCTAGACCAAATGTATGATACCATCACCCCCCCTTTTCCTTTCCCCATATCGTTAGAAATAACTCAGTGAGAACATTTTGATGATTGTCAATCTGAAAATTATTAATTCAACTTAAGTATTCAGGGTTACTATAATGCCCATTGGTTTTTCCCAGAGGGAGTCAAGCCTGAGAGATGGTAAATCCCAGAGTAAGCCGCACTCAGTAAAGCAGATGTGTGATTTTTCTTTTTAAATGCCATGGATAGGAGAGGCAAAGGGATAGGAGTCATGGGGAACGCATGCCTGGGTTGAGCTGCCCAGCCTTGCCAGTGGCTGCCTCCTAACAGCCTGTAGCAATGCCGGGCAGGGACTAGTATGCGCTGAGCAGCTGGGAGGCAGTGAACTGGAACACAGACAATGCATCAAGTGGCTGTACCCATCATGCCTTGCAGGTTTCCATCTGATAAGGGAACCAGTAGCCTGGCTTAGGTTTCAGAAAGTGAGGAAAATGTGTTTTCCAAAGATTGCCTTGCTTCCCAGGTAACTGCTTTAAGAGAAAACTGTCCCAGAAAATTAAAAGCCACAACCATCTAAGGCCTCTGTTCTGAGACTAATGGAATAGAAGTCCTTTGTGCAGCTTTTAAAAAAGAAGTTACAGATCAAGGGGAACGGGGAAGGTATCTAGGTGGTAAACAGTTAAGCTCTTGCTTTGCAAGTGTTCAGGCATGAGTTCGATCCTTAGGTGGGCGTGGTGGCACGCTCTTGAAATCTCTGTCTTGGGGTGTAGAGATAGATAGATCTCCGGAGCTTGCTGGGCAGGGAGACTAGCTCCTTGATAACCCCAAACCTGTGAGAGGCCCTGTCTTAAAAACCATGGTATACAGCATCTGAGGAATGACTTCTGAGGGTGACCTCTGGCTTCTATACACATGCGCGTGCATGCACTCACACACATACGCAAACACACACACACACACACACACACACACACGCACGCACGCACACACACACACAGTTGCTCATTAGAGACTTTCAGGGATCTCAACACTGGATTGCTGGGCTCCGCAAATGAACTCCCCCAAACCCAGATAAATTTGAATATTACAGAGAAATTTAGTAATTATATATCTCATGCAATTTTAAGAATGCTTGAATTAAGAAACAGCATCCCTTTTAGTATAGACATGCCCATGCCATAAAATAAAAACGGAAATATAAAATCTAAATGTTGTTAATTTTTTGTTTCACTGTAGTACAAATTTAAGTGGGAGGTCTGTATGCCCCCCATGAGACCCTACTGTGACAAGAACATGCAGTTAGTTAGTGTCACATGTAAACCCATGTTATTCAAGTCGTAAGGTTTTCTAACATTGCAAAATGATTCCTAAATAAATATGACAATAAAGCATGGATACTTTAATGGCATACATTGTACTTTCTCACATTATACCAGAATTCTGTGATAAACTCTTTGCCTCTTTAACCCTGTTTCAGACTCTTATTGTGGGGAAATCACACTGACACAATAAATGCCCACGGTTCTCTCATTCAGGATGAACCCCCAATGTTGAATGAAAAGCTGAAAGTCTCTAGAAAACCATGTCTGCCCTCCTTAAGTTTATCAGGAGAGACAGAGAGCAGCAAGGGCCCCATCTGCCTTCACAGGCTACCTAGATGGGTTTCAGCGATGAATTTAGCATCTGTCCTTGTGCTGCCTGGGACCAGAGCTCTGTGGCTGCATTTTCTCAGCAGTGCAGCCTCCAGCGTTGGTTGGCTGACATTTCTAGAGACTTGCATTAGCTGATGTCATTTGCAACTGATTGTTTCCTATACAGGCTAAGTATCATCATCTTGTGTGAAGAATAGTGATGGTATTGCCAATAGAAAAGGCGTTTGTGTGCAGTAGCAGGCACTCAGCAAGGCTGTAAAACCAGGCCTAGTTCCACAACCTGGTGAGAGCTACAAATGGTGAAAATTCAGTTCAAAATAAGGGAAAGGTTCCTCGGGCCTTGTGTTAGAGAGCTAGCCAAACAGTTAATCCTTATAGGCCACATAACCAACGGCAGGAAACCAGAGACTATGAGTAGGTGGTGGCTTCTAATGGATGTCGGTGGCTTAAAGAAAGAACATATTAATACAAGTGATGGGATAACAATTGAGTTGTAATCTGAATAAATTAACAAAAATATTAAAAAATTTAAATAAAAGAAACACTTGTTTAAAAAAAAAAAAGAAAGAACACATTGAACACATACTCATAAGTTCCAGGCTTAATATAATAAGATAAAGTGGTAAGGCCATGGATTGTCAGTAGCTAGAGACTAGTCTTTAGGACTCCAGGACTAATGAAATGGTCACAAGTAGACCCTAATCTGTTGACACAGTGGCTTATGTCAGGAGGGTGCTCTCCAGACTCTGAGATCATCAACGACACATTTCAAACAGCTACTCAAGGGCTGCCTATTCATCTGTGCTCATCACCTTTCTCCCCACTGTGACAATGCACTTGGAAGAAACAGTCTAAGGGAGGAAAGGCTTCTTTGTCACTGGTTTCAGTTTGTCACCGAGTGGGGCTGGTACATGCAACTGCTGTTTGTGCCTCACGGCTGACCAGTAACCAATAACACAGCTGGAAGCTGATCTAGGCTCTCATCCCCCAAGCTGCTCTTTACTTACCTACACCCATCAGCTAGGTCCCAAGCTCTAAAGTTTCCCAGCCTCCTGAAACAGGGCCGCAAGTTGGGGACCAAATGTTGAAACAGGTGTGCCCATGGGGGCTGTTTTGAGAGTCAAACAATAATAATGTCCTTTCTTCGAATCCCCAGAAGAAGTAGTCAGAGGGCTCTACACTTGGGATGATTTTGACTGATGTCCTAGGCTGCTATGGAAAGCAAACCTACCCATGTTTGCATGTATACAAGAAGAAGAGATGTCTGTCCCACACTGGTGCTGGCTTGCTTCCAATGTTTGAGTCATTCCACCCAGAGTCTGATCCAGTGATCCGGATCCTTCCCTCACGTAAAGAAAGGTACAAACCCCTGCTTCAGCAGATCTCTCTGAGATACACTCCCCCCCCCAACCCCCCGAGGGCTATGCAGTAATAGAATCTGTTGCTGGGACACATTATTAAAAGGCAGGGCAGAGAAATGTCACAGCTAAAAACATGCTCCAACAACCAAAGAAGAAGTCAAAGGAACTTCAAAACCGTTTCTCTCAAAGGACATTAAAGCTCTTCTCACATGCTGACATAGAGTTTTCACTCTTCTTAATTGCCTCTCTGACTCACCTTCCAGCTTTTTCCTCCTTTCTCAGTCCTCTCTCCCTCACCACAATCCCGTACCCACCACTCACTTCTTACTCCTGTCTGGAAACCTTACTTCCTGACTGGAAGCTCATCTGAAGTTGGATAGCTCACCTCAGCTTTTCTGTTTCTCTTCCCAGAGGCTGGAAAATAATGACAATACTATATTTTATATCCAAAGTATCCCTTAAATCACACTCTTGTGTTAAAGGCTCGGTCACCAGAGTGGAGGCAGCTGGGGAGAGAGTAGGAGTTGGAGTCTTTAAGAAGTGAAGCCTATTGCGAAGTACTTAGGTCAGCTGAGGCTTGCTTTCAAAGGGAATCTTGGGATATTGGCCTCTTCCTGCTCGCTTTCCTGCTGCTGGAGGTGCAGAACCAAAGTGATAAACCCAAGTCACCTTCAACTTCAGCCTTTGAAGCTATGGGGCAAAATAAAGCATCCTTCCTTGGAAGGTAGCTTTCACCCATATTTCATCACAGAGACAGAAAATCCGACTGAGACAGTGGGAGAACAAGAGGGACACATTCCCAGTGACTGTTGGTCATGCTTACCCAGATAAAGGACAGAGTTTGAAGAAAGCAACGATACATTTAGCCCTGTCTACACATAGTTTAAAAAATGTGGCCTATCAAGAAGGAATTTCGTTATGATGCAACCTAACAAAGTCCTAGGTTAAATTCCTCATCTCCAGACTTCTTGAAAGCACTTGAAGCAAGATCAGCAGGTAGGAACTACAGGTCTCTCCACCTCTTTCCAAATCATGCCTCATGCCAGTGTTGACAGATAGATAGTCTCATTTTTCAATCTTTATTAAAAATAATTTTAATAAGCCAGTCCTTAATAGTTCCTGCCTCATAAATATGTCCATCAGATATATTGGGCCACAAGGCTGAAGAAGATGCTCCAACACTATAGAGAGTTTTGGGTGACTATTAGGTAGAAAACTGTCTCTGTCATCTTCTCATTTGGAAAGCTACTAACTTGCACTCCCGGCATACTCAGATAATCAGTTTACTCCTTCTCATGTCTCTGAGGGAGTTGAAGACCAGGTAGCTTAGTTTTACAATGAAGCTTAATTTTTTTAGGGGTCTAGATGTTTTTAGGTCTAAATAGGTGTTCTAAGTTGATAATGACAATATGTGATGGAGATTGATTTACATCCAGAAATGTAGATGCACCAAGATAGGAAAGATGTCTTCTTCAAGGCTGTCAAATACAAATAGCCAAAACACTAAGAATGTAACATTTATATAATTCTTGATTGTGCTATGGTTCTTCTTGCCATAGGTAATCTACTGTATGTATGTGTGATAATATAAATGTATATCTACAAAAATAAAATAATTAAAAATTTAAAAAATTTTTAATTTAAATAATCTAAGAAAATATCCAGGGTAATTAGCCTACAGTCTAACATTCACATTTCACCACATCTGTTTTCTTATCTGTCTCTCCATCCATCCCCTTACCCTTTTAGCCATCCCTTCAGCTTGTTTGTAACACATTCCAAAGACATTTGCTGGCGTCAATAACTTTCTTTCCAGGCAAGTCTCTGTGCACAGTGTTTTATTTTTAAATGATCCCTGTGAAGGACATTGCAAAATAACCTCTTACATGTGATACAGATGCTGGTAGGTCTCCGTCGCTGACAAAATGTAGGTCAGCCTTTCTCTCTCATTCTCCTAAACTTGAAAGCACCATTTCTCAGTGTGTATGTGACAGAACCCTGGGCTGCAGCTACATGGGAGAGAAAAGTTTCTGTGGAAAAAAGAATGCTTGAAAGACTCTGGATTAAAAAAGTTTTGAAGCTTTTTGCAACTGAGGCCTTTATTTATTTTTATAGGATACTACGCATGTAAGCAGAAGTGACATCCTTAGCTTCCTTGGCACTAAGACCCTGTTTTCTTATACGAAGTAGTAGTGTGATAAATTTCTCAAGTACATCTATCCTTAAGCCCCACCCCCTTCTTTTTCTTCTTCTTAGCTCACACAATTTATAATTTCCAGTTCTTAGGCCTGCTCATGATTCTTTGGAAAGTGCCTCAATGACAAAGAAAACGAGTCAAGTCATTTCTGCCTTTGATTGTCATATTTCCCTCCACCGACTGTGTCTCTGAAACACGTCTCTTGTTAATAGCGATCTCACAAGCTTGGAAGTGTGGAGGGTAGCTTTGATCTGCATAGAATTGTCTTTGATATTAAGGACAAAAAGAAAAAAAAAATAGATCACACACCTCCCACGTGAAACTTCATTTAACCTTGAGGTCCGCCTGGGAGTGCACTTGGTCATCCGAGCTTTGTCTTCTGCACCAGCTGTCAGGGAAGGATTCTGGAAATTGTGTGAGGAGTCATTAGAGAAACAGGATAATAGGATCTGAGATGACCTTAATGAAGTCACTGGCCTTGAGTCCCATTCTCCAACAGGGACTGTGCATGAATTGTTGACCTGGCTCTCTAATTTCTCCCATGAAGGAAATTGCTCTCAGGTCCCCCTTACCAACTTGTCATGATATTGCAAATGCATCCCTTACACTAAAACAAACAAACAAACAAACAAACAAACCAAAAACAAAACACCCTGAATAAGTACCAGTTTTTCTTTAGCATTTGAGAAATGCCTTTATCATGTAAAGTGAAGGAGAAAAGAGGTATGGCCAGTCTTCATATTTATGAATAGTTTGCTAGTGATTCTGGAAGCCTTATGTGCAAGACCACAACAGGGATTGAGTGAGTGTAGCCTGCCTCTCCAGAAAGGAGCCCATGTTGTCAACCCAGTAGAGTGAAACCCAGGTGCACTGCTCCTTCAGGGCTCCATCCAAAACACAGAGAATTGAGGGAAGGCTCTACCCAACTAGTGCCCCCATAGTGTCACAGGCTCACCCTCTCTGGTCTGCATCTGTTTCCTTGTTCACTTCTTTTTTTTTTTTTTTTTTTTTTTTTTTTTTTTTTTTTTTTTCCTTATTTATTTATTATATAATTATTTAATTATTTATTATATATAGTAATTTTTTTTTTTTTATTATTTATTCTGTTACATCTCAATGTTTATTCCATTCCTTGTCTCCTCCCATTCCTCCCCCCCCCCCATTTTCCCCATTATTCCCTCCCTATTACTGTTCCTGAGGGGGATTACTTCCCCCTATATATTCTCATAGGGTATCAAGTCTCTTCTTGGCTACTTGCTGTCCTTCCTCTGAGTGCCACCAGGTCTCCCCCTCCAGGGGACAAAAACCCCACACATTCCCTCACTTGTGTGAGGCTCTGCACAGACTTGCCTTGACCAGCAGCACTTCAGCCATCCTGAAACACCATCCTGTAACAGCCAAGTTACATAGCATACTAGAGCTGTAATGAAATAGCACGAGAAGAAAGACTAGGCTACGTTAGTGCTAAACACAACAGCTTCAGTGTCACCCACAGACACAGAAAGAAGCCAGTCTAAAACAAGAATTGAGGATCGGAGCGGCAGCGGTAGAGGCGGCAGCACCAGCGGCACCAGCAGCGGCGGCTGAGGTTTGCAGCTCATAGCCTTCCGGTGGAGGCAATTGGTGTGGTGGCTGGTGGATTTGCTGCGGGAGAGGGGACTCGGGGCAGGATTTGGGTCGCGTGGAGCCTTTGGACCCAGATTGGACTCGGCGGACAGTTCGGCCCCAGAGTCCCGGGTATTGGCCCGGCCCAGCAAACAATTCTGCCTGAGGCACTAACTCAGCGTGGCCATAGCTCCCCTGCTGTGGCGCAGGCTTAGTTGAGCACGGCTGCTCCACACTAGGCACCACCTCAGCTCAGCGGCAGCTCCCCTGCGGTGACACAGTCCGGGCGGAGCACTTGGTTTCACCACAGCGCTAACTCAGAGCAGCCGCAGTTCTCCTGCTGTGGCGCAGGCTTGGTGACGTGCTCGGTTCCATCCTAGGCACCACCTCAGCTCAGCGGCAGCTCCCCTGCGGGACACAGTCCTGGGCGGAGCCACTTGTCCCACCACTGGCGCTAACTCAGAGCAGCCGCAGTTCTCCTGCTGTGGCGCAGGCTTGGTGACGTGCTCGGTTCCATCCTAGGCACCACCTCAGCTCAGCGGCAGCTCCCCTGCGGGGACACAGTCTGGGCGGAGCACTTGTCCCACCACTGGCGCTAACTCAGAGCAGCCGCAGTTTCTCCTGCTGTGGCGCAGGCTTGGTGACGTGCTCGGTTTCATCCTAGGCACCACCTCAGCTCAGCGGCAGCTCCCCTGCGGGGACACAGTCCGGGCGGAGCACTTGTTCCACCACTGGCGCTAACTCAGAGCAGCCGCAGTTTCTCCTGCTGTGGCGCAGGCTTGGTGACGTGCTCGGTTCCATCCTAGGCACCACCTCAGCTCAGCGGCAGCTCCCCTGCGGTGACACAGTCCGGGCGGAGCACTTGTTCCACCACTGGCGCTAACTCAGAGCAGCCGCAGTTCTCCTGCTGTGGCGCAGGCTGGACAGAGCTCTCGGTTCCACCAGCTCTAAGACTCTGGTTGGACACAGTGTACAGTTTGAATCCAGAATTCCTGGCTGAGATTGGTGTCAGTTCGGGCCCTGAGTCAATAACTGACCACAGCACGCACTTTGGGCCAAAAGGCCCTAGTGGAGCTTGGTGCGTAGTCCCAGCCCAAAAATTCTGGCTGGGCCCTGTGTGCATTTTGGGCCCAAAATCCCTAGCTGAGTTTGGCAGACGGTTCTGGCCCTGAGAATCTAGCTGAGTTCTGCCCGTGGTTCGGTCCCAGTGCTCCTGGCTGGACTTGGCAGGGAACACAGAAGGCTGTGGATACCTTGGCCTGACCCAACGCTCATTCAGAGACCCAGAACAATTGCAGGATCCACAGCAGAGAGGGACTGAGGATCACTGGCTGTGAGAGACCAGAACAACAGGGCTAACCTCCTAACATCCACACCAGTGAAGCTTTGAGCTCGCAGCCTAGGGAAATCGTAAGAAAACAAGTGAATCTATCATCAGACACCCTCCATTCAACTCTGGAAGCTACCCAACAAAAACAAAGACGGCAAGATGTCTAAAGGACAACGAAAAAGCATACGCAAAAACCCCAAACAACATGGCGTCTCCAGTTTCCAGCTATCCCAAAGAAACCACCCAGAGAACTCAAATACAACGGAAAATACAAGAAAATGACCTCAAATCCTTAGTAATGAGGATGATAATGGATGGAAACAAATAAAATTCGTAATCAAATGCAGGAAGACGCAGACAACAGGTGAGAGACATAAAAGAAGCACATAGAGTGGAACTGGAAAAATTGCAGGAAAATGCAAACAACCAGATGAAAGAAATAACTAAAACTGGTTCAAGCTCTGAAGACCTATAAAGAGGCAATGGAAGAAACTCAGGAATATACAAAAAATCAGATGAAGAAATCAAAAAATCAGTTCAAGATCTGAAAATGAAGATGGATTCAATGATAAACACACAGACAGAAGAAAAACGAGAACGTGAGACCTCAGAGAAGAAGGCGAGCAACACCGAGGTGAGCTTTTCTAACAGAATCCAAGAGATGGAAGAACGAATCTCAGGGCTAGAAGATACAATCACAGATATTGAATCAACCATTAAAGAAAATGCCAAATCTGAAAACTCCTGACACAAAACATCCAAGAAATTAAGGACACCATGAAAAGAAGAAATTTGCGGATAATAGGCATTGAAGAAAGAGAAGACATCAGACTCCAGGCCCAGAAACTATTCTCAACAAAATCATAGAAGAAAATTTCCCCAATCTAAAGAAAGAGATGCCTATAAACATACAAGAGGCCTACAGAACACCAAATAGAATTGACCATAAAAGAAAAACTGCCCGCCACATAATAATCAAAACACAAAACATGCAGAACAAAGAAAAAATATTAAAAGCTGCAAGGGAAAAGGGCCAAATAACATTTAATGGTAAACCTATCAGAATTACACCTGACTTCTCAGCAGAGACCATAAAAGCCAGAAGGTCCTGGGACAGAGATCCTGCAAACCTAAGAGAACACAGATGCCAGGCCAGACTACTTTACCCAGCAAAATTATCAATAACCATTGATGGAGAAAACAAAATATTCCATGACAAAACAAATTCAAACAGTACCTATCCACAAACCCAGCTTTACAGAAGGTACTAGAAGGAAAACTCCATCCCAAAGGTCAAGCTACAACCAAAACTACCCAGGAAATAGATAACTATCCCATGGCAAAAACACAACTACACAAACGCTCGACTGGAAACAACATCAAAATTAAGACTCTTAACAGTCACTGGTCATTAATATCTCTCAACATCAATGGCCTCAATTCTCCAATAAAAAGACACAGACTAACCGAATGGGTACATAAACAGACCCAACATTCTTCTGCATCCAAGAACACATCTCACCCATAATGAAAGGCATTACCTCAGGGTAAAAGGTTAGAAAAAAATATTCCAAGCAAATGGTCACAAGAAGGCAAGCAGGTGTAGCCATTTTAGTATCGAACAAAATAGACTTTCAACCAAAATTAATCAAAAGGGATGAGGAAGGACACTTCATACTCATCAAAGGTAAAGTCAACCAAGATGACATCACAATTCTGAACATCTATGCTCCCAATACAAGGGCAACCACATATGTAAAAGATCTCCTAAAAAAAGCTTAAACCACACATCGATCCCCACACAATAATAGTGGGAGACTTCAACACCCACTCTCACTGAAGGATAAGTCATTGAACAGAAACTAAGCCGAGAAATAACATCATTAAACCAATGCCATGGGTCAAATGGATCTAACAGATATCTATAGAACCTTTCACCCAAACAAGAAAGAATACACCTTCTTCTCTGCACCCCATGGAACCTTCTCCAAAATTGATCACATCGTAGGTCACAAGCAAGCCTCAACAGATACAAGAGGATTGAAATATACCTTGTATCCTATCAGATCACCATGCTCTTAGGCTGCAATTCAACAACAACAGAAATAACAAAAAGCCTACACGTTTGTGGAAACTAAACAACTCTCTGCTAAATGACACCTGGGTCAGGGAAGAAATAAAGAAAGAAATACAAGGAGTTTCTGAAATTCAATGAAATGAAGAAACAACATACCCAAATTTGTGGGATACATTGAAAGCAGTGCTAAGAGGAAAATTCATAGCACTAAGTGCCTTTAAAAAGAAATTGGAAACATCGCACATAAGCATCTTAACAACACAACTGGAAGCCCTAGAAAAAAAGAAGCAGAAACACCCAAGAGGAGTAGACGCCTGGAAATTATCAAACTCAGGGCTGAAATTAACAAATTAGAAAACTAAGAAAACAGTCCAAAGAATCAACAAAACCAAAAGCTGGTTCTTTGAGAAAATCACAAGATAGACAGACCATTAGCCAAACTAACTAAAAGGCAGAGAGACAGTATTGAAATCAACAAAATCAGAATGAAAAGGGAGACATAACAACAGACACTGAAGAAATTCAAAGAATCATAAGATCCTACTTTGAAGGCATATACCGCCACAAAATTTGAAAATCTAGGGAAATGGACGATTTTCTTGATCAAGTTCACTTGCCAAAGTTTGAATGAAGAACAGATAAACAAGTTAAATAGTCCCATTTCCCCGACAGAAATAGAAGCAATCATCGATGGTCTCCCAACCAAAAAAGCCCAGGGCCAAGATGGTTTCAGTGCAGAATTCTACCAGACCTTTAAGGCGAGCTAATACCGATACTCTTCAAGCTACTCCAAAAGATAGAAATGGATGGAAAATTACCAAATTCATTCTATGAGGCCATAGAATCTCATTGATACCTAAACCTCACAAAGACTCAACAAAGAAAGAGAATTTCAGACCAATTTCTCTTATGAACATAGATGCAAAAATACTAAATAAAATACTTGCAAAACGAATACAGGAGCACATCAAAGATATCATTCATCATGACCAAGTAGGCTTCATTCCAGGCATGCAGGGATGGTTTAATATACGGAAATCCATCAATGTAATCCATCATATAAACAAACTGAAAATAAAAACCACATGATTATCTCCTTGGATGCAGAGAAAGCATTTGATAAAATTCAACACCCATTCATTGTTTAAAGTTTTAGAGAGATCGGGGATACAAGGCACTTTCCTCAACATAATAAAGGCTATATACAGCAAGCCATAGCCAAAATCAAAGTAAATGGTGAGATACTCAAGGAAATTCCTCTCAAAATCGGGAACAAGGCAAGGCTGCCCACTCTCTCCATATCTCTTCAATATAGTACTCGAAGTTCTAGCCAGAGCAATAAGACACAAAAGGAGATCAAGGGGATCCAAATGGGAAAGGAGGAAGTCAAATTATCCCTCTTTGCAGATGATATGATAGTGTACATAAGTGACCCTCAAAACTCCACCAGAGAAACTCCTAAAGCTGATAAACACCTTCAGCAAATTGGCTGGATACAAAATTAACTCAAAAAAGTCTGTAGCCTTCCTATACACAAAATGACAAGCTTGCAGAGAAGAAATTAGAAAACCACACCCCTTCACATTAGCCACAAGCAATATAAAATATCTAGGAGTTACCCTAACTAAGCAAGTGAAGGACTTGTATGAAAAAAATTTCAAAACTCTGAAGAAAGAGTTGAAGATTACCTGAGAAGATGGCGTGATCTTCCTTGCTCATGGATCGGGAGAATTAACATAGTTAAAAATGGCCATCCTACCAAAAGCAATCTACAGATTCAATGCAATCCCTATCAAATAACTACACAATTTTTTAAAGACATTGAAAGTTCAATTCTGAACTTCATATGGAAAAACAAAAAACCCAGAATAGCTAAAACAATCTTGTACAATAAAAGATGCTCCGGAGGAATCTCCATACCTGATCTCAAACTGTACTATAAAGCAATAGTACTTAAAACAGCATGGTACTGGCACAGCAACAGGCTGTTGATCAGTGGAATCGAATCGAAGGCCCAGATATGAATCCACACACATATGGTCACTTGATTTTTGACAAAGAAGCCAATCCATTCAATGGAAAAAGGATAGCATCTTCAACAAATGGTGCTTGGTCTAACTGGAGGTCTATGTGTAAAAAAATGAAACTGGACCCATATTTGTCACCTTGCACAAAACTCAAATCCAAGTGGATTAAAGACCTCAACATAAAACCAGAGACACTAACTCACTTAGAAGAAAAAGTGGGAAAGAGCCTGGAACATATTGGCACAGGAGACAACTTCCTGAACAGAACACCTACGGCCCAGGCCTTAATGTCAACCATTAATAAATGGGACCTCATGAGGCTGAGAAGCTTCTGTAAGGCAGGAGACACTGTCAAGAGAACAAAGCGACAGCCTACAGACTGGGAAAAAATCTTCACCAACCCTACATCTGACAAAGGTCTAATATCCAAAATATATAAAGAACTCAAGAAATTAAACACCACCAAACCGAATAACCCAATGAGAAATGGGGCTTGGAACTAAACAGAGAATTCTCACAGAGGAGTATCAAATGGCTGAGAAACACTTAAAGAAATGCTCAACCTCCTTAGTCATCAGGGAAATGCAAATCAAAACAACTCTGAGATTCCATCTTACACCCATCAGAATGGCTAAGATCAAAATTCAAAGCGACACCACATGCTGGCGAGGATGTGGGGATAGAGGAACACTCCTTCATTGCTGGTGGGAATGCAAACTAGTACAGCCACTTTGGAAATCTATCTGGTGCTATCTCAGAAAAATGGGAATAGGGCTTCCTCAAGACCCAGCTATTCCACTCCTTGGAATATACCCAGAAGATGCTCCAGCACACAACAAGAAAATTTGCTCAACCATGTCATAGCAGCCTTATTCATAATAGCCAGAACATGGAAACAGCCTAAGTTCCCTCAGTAGAAGAGTGGATAAAGAAACTGTGGTACATATACACTATGGAATACTACTCAGCTATTAAAAACAAGGAATTCCCGAAATTTGTGGATAAATGGATTGAGCTAGAAATGATCATAATGAGTGAGTTAACCCAGAAGCAGAAAGAATCAAATGGTATATACTCACTTATATCTGCATACTAGCCCAAGGGGCAATGTCCCACGAAAGCCTTCACTTACCAGGAAACTGGGACAGAGGGGAAGGCATCCTATTGGGACTCTAAATGAGAGACGCATGGGAGAACAGCAAAATAAAAGGATACAGAGGGTCCTAGAAATCCACAAGTAGAACAATATGATAGGCAGATTTGGGCCCAGGGGTCCCGCTCAAACTAAGGCACCAGCCAAGGACAATACAGGAGGTAAACTTTTAAACCCCTTCCCAGATCTAGCCAATGGTCAGAATATTCTCCACAGTTGAGTGGAGAGTGTGATATGACTTTCTCACATACTCTGGTGCCTCACATTTGACCATGTCCCCTGGAGGGGGAGACCTGGTGGCACTCAGAGGAAGGACAGCAAGTAGCCAAGAAGAGACTTGATACCCTATGAGAATATATAGGGGGACGTAATCCCCCTCAGGAACAGTCATAGGGGAGGGGAATAATGGGAAAATGGGGGGGGGGGGAGGAATGGAGGATACAAGGGATGGGATAACATTGAGATGTAACAAGAATAAATTAATTAATAAAAAAAAAAAAAATAAAAAATAAAACAAGAATTGAGATAATCGCAAAAACGTCTAAGAAGAGATGAGGGTTGAGGAGATTGTACCCAGCTCACCAATGCATGGTATATCTGTAAACAGCACGGCTATTTCAAAACAGAAATGTTTCACTCTCCCTTTTCAAAAACTATTGCCACACTCATCCCAATGTACCTGTTTCAAATGCTTCTCTTTGGAGCTTATTGGTTTACTGCTAGTGCTCCTAATCAAGTATGCCCGGCAGATGTGTGCACAAACTGGCCTTTCTCAAGTCCATCCCTATGCGCATGGATGATAGGCTGAGTTCGATAATCAATATGCACACATTTTTTTTTAAATCAGAAAATGCAATCTCACATGCAGAGGAAGGTACTTAAATATAGAGGCACAAGATGATGTGCTGAGAAGCAGATCTGAATGAGAAACTACGTGCTCACCACGCTGTGATGCTTCATCGAAATGATAGCACCAGGGAGAGTTGTGAAAAGTTAAGAACTCCAGCAGGTGCACGCTGATTCTAAGCATCCTGACGGCAGGGTGATGCAGGAAGAATACGCTTTCCTCTATCTTCATCTTCTACACTGATGGGCTTTGGGTAATCTCTTGAGCATCACTTGTGTTTTGTATTCTGTAAAAGTCAAGAGGAAGGCTTCCTATCGTGTAGGTTTCTTTCATAGTTATATACATGTGCCCACTTTTTGGCAGAATATGCTAAGAATATGCTAGCTCAACTCCTTTCCAAACGTGCTTAAGCAAGGGGTGGGTTATTGGTGGTTGCCCTTTAAAACAGTAAGCACATTGGGTTGAAGTCACGACAGGGAATTTATCATGACTTAGGGCCTTCCTCCTTAATCAAGAAGGATCTTCTATAAAACAGGCTTATCTTTAAAGCAAGCTAATAATTAGGTGTTTTCTCCATCTTTTTCCTGCTTAAGTTTTCTGTACAGCAGTATCTCCTGCTGGATGAGAGCCACGGCATTTGAAAGAGCCAGATTTGGCTCTGACACACTGAGCTGCCGGATGGCTCCTTTTTTGTTTTTGCTTCCAGCTGCAGTTATTAAAAGGCCACTTAAACCTTGAGATCTATGTGTGCACTACAAAAAGTAGTGAGAGATCCAAACAAACTGTGAATAGATATGTACAGAAAGAAGTGCTTTACTTATTTTTTTCCCCCTAAGGTGAGAAGAGAATCCAGCAAGCCAGGCCATGAAAAGCACCTGAAAACGGCTAGCTTCATTTAAGCTTTGACTTTGTAGAATTTTTTTCTAGGTGACCTGATTTCAAAGCGCTCCATTTCCCCAGTGCGGCTTCTCTGTCAAACCATCCAGTGTCAACCTTGATATTTCCATATACATTTCTATGGGAACAAAGGCTTTCTACAAATGTCCCCTGAGCAAGGCTCGGATGGAACAAAACTGAAAGCTCATCAGATCATTTTTCTCCCCCCTCTCAACTTTTTGAGGAGTGAGATCATGTCCTTTGTGTTGTTGTTCTTGCCTGGGTCTAATCAGGTCACCCAGAATGACCTCGAATTCACTATGTAGCCTGGATTGGCCTCAAACGTGCGATCTTTCTGTCTCACTTTTAGAGTGCTAAGATTATGTGTGTGTGCCACACACTGACCTAAGATCTTATCTTTTAGAACAAAGCCTTGCCTATTACAACCTTGTCACTATTAAGGTATGCACTGGCTGAGGGTGCACTGAGAGCTTCAGCAAACACATCTCTACCTGTACCATGAACAAAGCATGGTAGGAGCTTATTTCTTGTTGGCATTTCAAAATGAGCATCAGCTGGTGCCTCTCTTTCATGCACTGATTCTGTTCATCTGGTGCTCTCTGAATCTTATTCCTGGCTTCTGAGTTCATCTCCAGTCAGCTGGTTAGAAGAAAGAGCCTGAAAGGGCAAGTGTGGCATCAGCATCCTCTTTCACAGTCTACTGGCTAGAATTCTGTCACGTGGCTAACTCTGCCTGTCAGGGGGCTGGAAATGTAACTTAACTACAAGTCCAGGGAAAAAGGTAATTGGACTCAGTTGTGTCTATATAACTTCTGATCTGGAGAAGGCCATTTGACAGGTGTCTAGCCTGTATTACAGGTGGCAACAGTGGTAGCTTTAAAGAAAGTGGGAGATATCATGACATGATGATACAGAACCTTGCTGTTTCATCTGAAAAATGAAAAGCTGGACTAAATTGTCCTTTAAATTTCGTTCACTGCTGGATAGAGACACTCTGTTATGCTCACTGGCCTGACAAGGCCCAAGAGAACTAGTGTATTTTAGGGAGAACACACACACACACACACACAGAGAGAGAGAGAGAGAGAGAGAGAGAGAGAGACAGAAACAGAGAGAGAGACAGAGAGAGAGACAGAGAGAGAGAGAGAAAGAGAGAGAGAGAGAGAGAGAGAGAGAGAGAGAGAGAGAGAGAGAGAGAGAGAAAGGGAGAGAGAGAGACACACACAGAGCGCGACATAGAGACAGAATGTTTTCTCTGAAATTTGCTTAGAAAATCTGACTCTCCAAAGCATCTTATTCCGCATGCGTTTTGATCAATGATTAATGCACTTTGTAGTGAATCATGTATTTTGCTGATGAGCAGGTGCCCATATCTACACACTGCAGAACCAAGACACCTGGCCATGAACTCAATCTACTAAAACAGTGTGTGTGTGTGTGTGTGTGCGCGCGTGCGTGCACGCGTGCCTGTATCTCTCTGTGTGTATGGATTATGAATGTTTCTGTGTGTATCTGTCTGTCTGTCTCTGTGTGTTTGTGTGTATGTATTTGTATTTGTAGATCTGTGTATGTATGTCTGTGTCTCTCTTTGAGAGAGAAAGGGAGAGAGGAGGGGGAGGGAGGGAGGGAGGGGAAAGAAAGAGGGAGGGAGAGCATAATACACACACTTTGGAGTCGATGCTGTCCAAGTTCCTTATAACTGTAATGTCTTGGAGATCTAAGTATCCGGCTGCTTCTCAATATGCAGGAAGAACTGCACCCATGGCCAGGCCCATCATTTAATTACTTTTTTAGTAGCTAAGCAAGCTGCAAATCAAAATAAAAAGACTGTATTAGGTGAGATCCAAAATAGACAGAGTCTTAAGTGGCAAGCTTTAGACTCAAACCTTAGATATATACACTCTGGGAACATAAAAGGGAGGACCTGGGCCCCTGCTGCTGTCCAACAGTACAGAAAAATGCTTGTGATTAATGGGGAAAATCCAGTTGTCTTTAAGCCACTGAAAGACTGGATTTCTTCTTATAGTGATAGCAATGGCAACAGTGAAAAGGCCTAGTGTGCATTCGCAGTAGATAGCATTTAGCTGAATAAAAACATTAGCTCTAAGGGGGAGGCATTTTTGTCATATTGCAAAGACAGAAAAACTAAGGCTCAAGGTCATACAGTTGAGGAAAAGCTGATCTAAGAGTGAATATGGCATCTCTGTCTCTAGAGCCATCTCTGGAAGCCTTGGCCTTATGGCCGAGTGCAACACTCAAGGTTTGCCTCCCCTTCAAAACTCACCTACTCTGGGAAGCCTGTGGGGAGCCATCTCTCTAATGTACACTCAACTGTGAGGCCTGTGCCACTAGCATGGTGAAGTTTTCTGATGGCAGAGTTTGGTAATAGCTGTCCCACAAAGATAAGTTTATTGACAGAGATCTCATCAATCGCTATAATAAATAACCCCAGAGCTCAGTGGCATAGGCTGTGAGGTCTTATTTGTCACATCATGGTCCACTGTACATTACTGGGAGCCTCAAAAGAGTACTGCAACTTGGAGGGATCCCATTCTATCCTCCTTGGCCTGCTCTACAGCTTCTGGAATCCTCCAGTGGATCCCCTAAGCCCAGTCAAGCAATAAAGGGAAAGTCAGAAAATGAGGCCCAACCATGTTTAAACTTGGGGTAGAAGGGTGTAAGGAGATTGGTCAGCCAGCAAAAATGGCTGCTGTGCTAGCACGAGGATCTGGAATTGGATCCTAAGTAGCTACAAACACATGTGAGGGGGCATGCATGTAAAGACCCACTGCTGGAAGGATGAGACACACAGCTCCTCAGAGGTCTCTGACCAGCTAGTGTACCCAACTGTGAGCTCTAGGTTCAGTGACAGACCCTTTCTTAAAACACAAGGTGGAAAGCAATGAAGGAGGACAGTCAGGAGTGACCTCTGATCTCCACATGCATGCAATCATGTACACACAAGCATTACACACAACAATAAAATGAAATAATAAAAAGTGGACTACACTGGAACCATCATGTCTACTTGCTTTCTATTGGTGAAAATTGCTCACGTGTCCTAGTCCAAAGGCAGGAACGCTGATAAGCAGAATTATTTCTTAGAATCACTTTCCTAATATGTTAACTGGAAATGACAGAGACATTATGACAATGTAGACAGGAAGTTCTTAAGAATAGTTTATTGTTTCTGAACCTAGGTTTGTCACATATAGGTGAAAACCATCACTGAAAGGGTTAATCAGACAAAGACTTGGAAAGAAGGATTTATCACCCTGCACAAAACTCAAGTCCAAGTGGATTAAAGACCTCAACAAAGAACTAGATACACTAAATCTGTTAGAAGAAAAAGTGGGGAAGAGCCTGGAACACATTGGCACAGGAGACAACTTCCTGAACAGAACACCAACAGCCTAGGCTCTAAGGTCAACAATTAATAAAGTGGGACTTCATTAAACTGAAATGCTTCTGTAAGGCAAAGGACACTGTCAACAGAACAAAGCGACAGCCTACAGACTGGGAAAAGATCTTCACCAACCCTACATCTGACAAAGAGCTAATATCCAAAATATATAAAGAACTCAAGAAATGAAACACCACCAAACCAATAACACAATTAAGAAATGGGGTCCAGAGTTAAACAGAGAATTCTCAACAGAGAAATGTCAAATGGCTAAGAAACACTTGAAGAAATGATCAATGTCTTTAGTCATCAAAGAAATGCAAATCAAAACAACTCTGAGATTCCATCTTATACTCAGCAGAATGGCTAAGATCAAACGCTCAAGTGACAGCACATGCTGGCAAGGATATGGAGAAAGGGAAACACTCTTTCATTGCTGGTGGGAGCACTTTCTCAGAAAATTGGGAATAGGGCAACCTCAAGACCCAGCTATTCCACCCCTGGGCATATACTTGAAAGACGCTCCACCACAGAACAAGGACATTTGCTCAACTATGTTCATAGCAGCTTTGTTTGTAATAGCCAGAATCTGGAAACATCCGAGATGTCCCTTAGTCAAAGAACGGATAAAGAAACTGTGGTATGTTTACACTATGTAATACTACTCACTACTAAAAACAGGGAAATCCTGAAATTTGCAGGCAAATGGATAGAACTAGGAATTGTTGTCCTGAGTGAGGTAACCCAGACCCAGCAAGACACACATGGTATATACCCACTTATAATTGAATATTAACCCAACATGGATGTCCTCTGAGAGTCTTCACTCAGTGAGCAATCCGGGCAGATGCTGGGACTCAATATTGTACTCCAGGTGAGAGTGGTATGGAAGAATGGGCAGATAGAAGGACCCAGAGGGTCCAGGAACCCCACAAGAAGACCATCAAGGCTGGTGGATTTGGACCCAGGGGGCCTGCACAAACTGTTGTACCAATCAGGGACAATGTATACAGTAAATCTAGACCCCCCCCTATTGCGATCTAACCAATGGACAGCTCATTCTCCATGGTTGTAGGAAGAGCAAGGACTTCCTCTGACATGAACTCTGGTACCCCCTATTTGACCACCTCCATTCAGTGGAGAGGACTGGTGGCACTCAGAGGAAGGGGGAGCAGGCTATCAGGATGAGACCTGGTAGGCTGTGATCATATGGTGGGGGAGGAGGTCCCCCTTCTGTCGCAGGTCTAGGGGAAGAAGATAGGGTGAAAGAAGGTGAGAGGGGGGAATGGGAAGATTCAAGTGAGGGGATAACAATCAGGGTGTAATCTGAATAAATTATTGAAAAAGTAATAAAAAAAGAAAATAAACAAAAAAGAAAATAAGACAAAGAGAAGAGAAGGCATAGGCAACAGAGAGTCTTGGTGGCACCTACTGTTTCATTTCTCCTGATGCTTCATCTGAGGGAGGGCTGCAGAGTGACAAAGCCTCGCTACTCAGAGTTCCCACAGTGAGTCACAAAGCAGGGTGGAGATAGAAATCAAGCTGGTGCTCATGCCTTCTGTGGCTAATTAAATTAGAGACCGAGTTGGGAACATGTGCCAGGCCTATGGAAGACAGTCACACTATTAATTTTGTTGTTGTTGTTTTACAAGAGCAGGAACACAGAGAACACCATTAATCCTCACCCTTCCCAGGCGCGGTGCTAACCTACTTTCCCACATGAATCACTTTCTTTGAAGGCAGACCCAGCCCACTGGAAACTAGGCACTTGCTCCCCATTGCTCCAGCTTTTGGTTTCGTCTTTCACCACACTTTCTCTTCCCAGCCTAAGGACCTGCTTTGGTTCCCTGCAAGGACCTGGCCCTCCTCCTACCATGGGTATGCACATGCTGTCCCCTGACCCAGTGAAGTTCCTCATTGGCTCCATTTGCTCTTGCTTTTCTCTTTGAGGCCTACCACAGGCGTCAGTGGTTCCATGGGGCATTCCTAGTTTGCAGGAATGCTCATTCTGTGTTTTCATGGCAGCTTGGTTTCACCTCTCGCAGCACCTGTCCCGGTGACTTGGTGCTTCTTCTGGTTATGTGTGTGATGGATTTCACCGTCATCTGCCAGGTACCTTCCTATAACATCACTTTTGTACCAGGCAGTATACATTCAGTATTCATCAAATGATGATTATCACATCATGGCTTTTAAAAATGTATATGAATGTTTTGTCTGACTTTGTCTGTGCATCACATGTTTCATGCCTGGTGCCCATGGAGGTTGGAGGAGGGAATTTGATTCCCTGGAAATGGAGGGACACATGGTTGTGGGAGGTCATGTGAGTGTGATAATCAAACCTCAGTCTTCTGGAAGAACAGCCAGTGTTCTTAACTGCTGAGTCATCTCCCTAGCCCATTATATATATATATATATATATATATATATATATATATATATATATATATATACATATATATATATATATTTTTAAGTATCTTGAGTTATTTAATATTCATAGTAATCCAATGATCTAAGAATTCTAATAACATGTCATGCGTACTACATTTCAGACATAAAATATGTTTAAATGTACTATTTGTAAAACTTTGTTTTCATGTATACATGTAATTATATTTATATATAATTATCACTATAATTAAAATGTGGAAGCCCTGAACATTTGGTAGCTGCTTATTTGGAGATGTGAGACTTAAGTTTCAAAGTGGAGTCTCTTTACTTCCCTCAACCCTCAATAGGAGTCAAGTGAATCTCAAGAACACTGCATTCAAGCTTCCTCAAAGACAGAGTTATTGCACTGGCCAGCTACAGTGATAAAAGCTGTGACCCCAGCACTGAGGAAGCTGAGGAAGGAGAATCAGCCATTTGACAACAGCCTGGGCTGTGTGGGGAAATCATGTAAATAAAATAAAGAACACCCAAAAGTTAGCAATTGGTTAATGTCATCCATACCGTAATCAATACAGTAACAATGAAGCAAATGAGGACTGCAAGGGAGCACTGCTGTGAGGAAAGACATTTTTCTCTCTGGGTTTTGGTTCCAGATTTTCAATATTTCCTCCCACTGGAATCACCTAAGATCAGATTAGTGTTACTCTATGTGGTGCGCGAAGCCGATGAAGGCTCACTGAGAATTCTGGGAACTATACCCATGAAGGTGAACATTCTTGGTGAGACTAGGGGACCCATCATCTTTCCAGTATCTATTGTGATGCCAGCCAAACTACATCCTTCAAATTCCTGATGCAGGAGTCTATACATCAGTACTTAAGCATGTGGCTATGTTTGGAAACAGGATCTTTATATGGCTAATTAAAGTAAAATAAGGTAATTAGAATGAGCTGTTTTCTGATAGGAAAAACAGAAGAACAGGCATGTTGAGAGGGAAAATAGTATAAGAACACTGGGAGAAAAGAGCCACCTATAAGATAAGGAGAGACGCCTCAGAAGAGACAAATCTCCCATTACCTCAACCTAGACTTTATGCAGAAGACACTGGAATATTGACTAACACACCTAAACCATGTAGAAGTCATGTTGTATGAGTAACTGGTGATATCTACTACCCTCTTCCCATCTGTTGTGTTTCCTTTAGATGGGTTGTGTCCTTCCACACAAAGTCACTGTTCCTCTCAAGTGATTTCTTCCCATGACCACTTCCTTCTGGGCTACAGTGGCCAAGGAGTTAGTAATGTGACATCTGTGAGCGGACTGACTTCAAGAGTTCTGTGACTGTTAATAGAGAAACTAAAAAACATGTGTTGATAATCACCACTGTCTAATTCAAACTGACAACTTCCCTCAGTGACCAAGGCCAACCACACATGGACCCTTCCCTATCACTTCACAGAGACACAGTCATTCAAAGTGTCTTTTATGCTTATCACTACTGTAGATGTGCAGTGGTTATTATACCCACCTCTGGATCGTGGTAGGCATCTATCAATACATGACAAAGTTTTTAATTATATGTTTTTCCTGGGATTTTAATACTATTTGCTTTTTTTTTTAAAAATAATTCTAAGCCCTTTATAAAATCCACTAAAAACATTATCTCAAGATGGATGGAATTTTAGCTAACAGCAGCTACAAAGTACCACTTCTTCTTAGGTCCCTCAATATGGTCTTGTCACTCTCCCACACTCACTGCATCCTGTATACCTTTGTAAACCAGTCCATAGTTAGCTAACGTCAGCACTGTGTCTTGTCCTTCTCAGACACTATCTGACTCACCCCACAAGCCATTTTCACTTTGTAGTCAAGAATGGCAGTAAAATTTGACAAGTCACTGCACCAAAATCAGCCCATTAAAAAAATATGTATAATACCAAGTTCACTGACATCCAAACACTGGGGATATGATTGGTCAATCCAAATCAGTAGACTACATGGGGATATTGATTAACATACTGAAAATACTGTAGAGGCCAAGCTGTACGCAGCAGTGTCTTCTGTCCCTTCCTTCTTCCTGTTCTGCTTGGCCAGTCACATGGCAGGAACACAGGGACTGTGATGGCTTCAAGATAGGAGCCATCTCAGAAGGGAATGGCGTACTGATTTTGTTTTATAGTCAGGACTTCATGGATGAGGTCATACTCTGTTTACTGTTCCTTCATCATTTTTTAAAGTAAGTCTAGACGAAGAAGGTTTCTTTGCTTGATTTGAGATAGGATATTTCTGTGTAGCCTTGTCTGGTCTGGAATATACCAAGATGGTTTTGAACTCACAAAAATGCTCTCAAGTGCTGTGACTGAAGGTGTGCACCACACTGCCTGACTTCAGATAGAGAAGGTTTCCATTTACAAGTTCAGAATGTTTCTAAAACACAGGTAACTATAAATACCCTTTCCAAGAAAAGCCCAAGAATGCCATGCTTTCTTGGTATTTTTCCACCGTTTTAATTGTAGCACTGCTTAAAGATGTTCAGAAAATTTGTATATATACACTCCATGAACACTTGCAAGTTAAATATAGGACAGGATATGGTATTGAGATGATAAATGGAGCATCTGCTAAAATTCCCTACTCTAAAACACATGGTCTGAAATTATTCATAACAGGGATAGAAAATGAGAAGGACTACTCTACATAGACCAGACATGATACAGAACCCTCTAGAGCTTTGCAGCAGATGGCATATGTATAATTGATGGAGTTGGAGTTCCAAGCACACCCAAGAGGCTATTGCTTCACTTGGGAGTAGCTTTGGATGCTGAAACTCAGGCTCAGGGCTGGATACTGGAAGAGGAGGAAGGTCCAAGGAACCTTCCACAGCCAAGGTGATTTCTCAAATGGTAGCAAGAATGGACACCTTAACCCCTTCCAGACTCTAAGCACAATGTCTGTTTGTGAAGGCCAGGAGACTATGCCCTCTACTCAAGAGTAGTAAGTAGAGGTACTGAGGGCTAGAATAACACTGAATGGCTGATGATACTCAATAAAACAGGAAGTAGCGATGACCAGAATACTAGCTACAGACCTTTGCAATGAAGAATCATGCATGCCTAATCACTAGCGGTAGGCAGTATATTGTAGATCACAAGTAGACAGAAATAACTGAAAACTATAAGGAAGAGTATAAGAGTCCTTTTTGTTGTTTTGTTTTGCCTGGCTTGGTTTTTTGAGACAGCATCTCTCTACATAACCCTGGCTGTCCTGGAACCCACTATACGGATCATGTTGGCCTTGAACTCATAGAGATCCACCTTACTCTCCTTTCTGGATGTTGGGATTAAAGGCATATACCCTCAAACCAAGAATAATTGAAAATTTCAGACTGGCAGTCTTAACAAGAGTTAGCAAATTCAACCAAACTTTAAATTTGTTCTTAAAGAACTAAAGAATCCATATTAGTGGATGTTACCTTCAAATAAGAATTGTTGGTATAAAGGAAAAGCTACCGTTCTGCACAACATCAGAATTTACAGAACCAACTGAGAACACGTAGCTGGAAGACTCTTGGAAAAATTTGCCAAGAACGTACAGTAAAAAGACAAAAGGTTTAAGAGGCTAGAACTTCTAAGAAAATTTATGAGTGTGTGTGTGAGTGTGTGCGTGTGTGTGTGTGTGCTGTGTAGGGGTGGGAGAAGAACTCAGAATACATGTAAATAAGCAATTAAAAATAGAAGAAACTGTAGATTTAGAAAGAAAACAGGTTTGCAGATTTGAGGGGATGAATAGATGTAGCCGGAGGATTCTAAATGGCTGATATCTAGACAAACTGTCGAAAATTTCAGACGATCAAAGGAAAAGAAGAAATGCAAAAGTACTTTAGACTGATTTTTTTTCCAAAGTTCGCTTACTTGGCTGGGGAGATGGCTCCTTAGAACGTACATAAAAACCAGGTGAGGGAGCATGCGTCACAGTATTCCAATGGTGAGGAAGAAGATGAGGACAGAAGAATCTATGGGAACTCAGAGGTTAGCTAGCCTGTCCAGACAGCAGTGGAGAACCAAAGAGAGACCCTGATCTTCAGGTTGGAGGCATGGATAGATAGCCGAAGTTGTCCTCTGACTTCCACCTATGCCACAGCAAGTGTGCACACACATGCACACACACACACACACACACACACACATGTGCTCACACATCACACACATGTACTAGTATATCATAAACACATGCAAACACACCACACATAAATAAAGTAAATGTAAAAGCTTGTCTACAAAGAAGTAGGCATAAACCCTTTCATTTATTACATTAGATGTAAGATGAAAATACAGCATTTGTATAAAAATTTTAAACCCAGAAAAACCGTTGTTCAATCTAAACAGGTTATATCGCAATCTGGACAAATAAGAGAATTATTACAGCAGGTACGTAGAAAATCAATCCCAAATAAATCAAAGAAGAAGATATAAAATAAATGAAGAAAAGAGAATATATTAAATACATACCAGTAATGACAGTGTTATTTGGTTTATTAAAATATCTAATGCATTAATTGCTAGATACAATGAGAAGAGTAGCTGAAAATGGATTAAAGGAAGGGAGAAATGAAAATGTGCTTAGATTTGTCTAATTTTGGAAGAAGGTATGAACAGATATTACCCTAAATATTTGTCTTAAAAACAATCAATGGACACAAGGGACTTGTTTAAAATGTACTCAAAGATCCTTGCCAAACTCTGTGCTGAGTGACTTGGATGAGCACCTGGCGAGGCTTCTTCCTGCCTCGATCCATTCCTTGAGATGTGACTGACCTAAGGCACAGGAAACAGTTCCTCCAAATGGAAAGATGCACTCTGTCCCAACACTCAGCACCAAAGCATTTTCATTATGTTCTGCTCGCGTCTCTGTAATCTTCCAATTCTCCACATCCGCTCCTGTGACTCCAGTCTCCCATTTACACTTCTGCAGCCACTTTTTGTTCCTCCGCCGTCCTCCCTTTAAGACTCTAGTCACGTTTGTCTTCACTGGAGTTGAATTCAGTCTGCAGTGGGATTTCTCTCCTTTGCTGCAATAGTTGGAATCTTGCTGCCTCTAACAAAGAGGATGGCCCTGTTTCTCACTGGCCATACTAAAAATATGTAGCTACAAATTAAGTGGGATAATGGAAGTAAAAATATGCTCTCTGAGCCTGAGGTGACCCACTTCAGAGAATATCGCCAGAGCTGAAGGAAGAAAATAAAGCAGACTTCTCTGAAGTGCCACAGACAGTTTGCAGGTAGAGGCAATGTGACTGCTTGCAGCTGCTGTTTGGACTAACAGCTATGAGACACATGTGAAAAAAAAAAACAAAAACAAAAAAAAAAAAAAAAACCACTGCAAGAAGAGCAGGTGAAAGAAAGCTTGAGATGAGACTCAGGAGGTGCCTGGGGACTTACAGGTCACTGGGCTATTTGGTACATTCAGCCATCCTTATTTCTGCCTGGAACTCTGCAATCATTCTGATGGTTCATAACTTGTGTTCATGTGTATCCAGCCCCCTTCCTAGGTAGAATCTTGAAGGAGGCAAAGACTGTCTTACTATATTTCGCCTGTGTTTCACACATAGCCAGCCCTCAGTAAGTGCTTTCTAGATAACTATTCATGCGCGTGTCTTCTGTTTTTTGTTTTTCATGCAGGTGTTTTTAATGTTAAGTTTCTTCCACAACTTGAAGGTTTTGACATATTTGAGATGTAGCAGATGTCCTTCTGTAATTCTCTGAAGAACCTTTGGGTGGTATGAGAAGAATGGCTGGGCTGTAGCTGTAGACACATTCTTAACACAAGGCCAGACTTCAGAGAAAAGGCTCTCCTCCAATCACAACCTCTGCTCCCAGCACCAATGTTCATCCACCTTAATGGGTAGAGCGCTCAGACTCAAGAACCCAAACACAGCGGCTCACGAGCCTAGGACACTGCAAACTACATGACCCCCAGGCCGAGCTCAGATATGAGTCCACACCATACATACTATCCCTTTGGTGCTGCCAGACACAAAGACTTAACCTATAGAGGTCTTAAGATTCTCACCAGACACAATTAGGTGACATGGGATGGAGGGGACAGAGGGATAGAGGGAAAGGGTTTTTACCAGGTTTCCTTTTCCCCTCGATAAAACAAAGTGAGCTGAACTAACACTGAGCTCAGCAGGGTTTTATCTTCTTGGAAGAAGGAAGCATGAGGATCTGTAGCTCGCTATTTTCTCTAGCCCTGAATGAGTTTGCTGACTAGAATCACTAGACAGAGGCCCAAACTAGGGCCCTCCAGAAGCACAGAAGATGCCAATGTATTCTTTAAAAACTGAAGTCTTTTTATATCTTAGCCCAGAAATTAGGTGTTGTGATTAGTGTGGCTTTGTATTTTGTATATAAAATAACACACACACACAGAGCTTGTGTATATGCTTTTTTATATATAATAGCATATGCATATCATATATATATATTTACCAGACACACACACACACACACACACACACACACACACACACACACACACAGAGAGAGATATGGTCAGTTTTAGGATTAAACCAAGGCAGTGCACATAGTAGGCAAGCACTTTAACACTGACCTATACCTCTCAACCTAGTTTTGGTATTTTGAAAATTAAAAAAGCAAAAAATATCCCCAGATGATTGTTACTTCCCCATAAGTTTGAAAAAGAACAAAATGTGTAGTGATGGTTTATTTTCCTTGTTTTATTTTCTAAATCCTGGAATAACTTGGTTGACAAGTGCTCAAGCTCATCCTCTTAAAAACTGGTTGCCTATCCCAGTCATGAAGCTATTTGTGATTTATCCAGGAAGATTTTAACCTTTCCCTCTTTTTGAACACACTCTAATGTCTAATACAAACAGACATTTATATCCTGTCTCCTCAATCAATAAGGACCTCCATGGAGTGTCTTAGAATACTTCAACTAACTCTTTCATAGATTTTTGCTGATTAAGTGAGGTTGAGTGGGCTGTGAAATATTACCCAGACCAGGGATTTCTGATATGTCGAATAGTGAAAAGAACAGTAACTGTGATTTATAAGCAATGTTTAATCTTAATTAATCTTAGTGAATACTGTGCATCTGCCCCAAAGAGTTTGGTTCTAGTTTCACGAAATTTCTTTTTGCGTCGTGGTTATTGCACCATTGATACTAACACTGCTGTCAAATGGGATATCACTGGCTACAATGGAATCAATAATGAAATTATTACTTAGTCAATAAGATTTTCTTAATGGGTTGACAAAAATCACTGAAAACATTATGCCTTTCTAGGGAACTACAAACAACAGAATAGTTTAGATAACTGAGGCCACTGAGCATTCGCTCACTAGTCCTGTAACAGGTTACAGGTTAGAGCTGGTAAGATTAGTCAGCTCTGGTATCTGAAATGAACTGGGGGGGAAAGACCTCTGGGTTTTAAATATATAACCTTCTTGATTTCAGTTTTACCCAATTCATTCCCAAAGGAAAATACAGTAGAACAAACAAATGTACACATGGCTGTTTTTGTGTTACTAGGAAACAGAGATATCACAGCCTTTGATCTACTTATAAGTAGGAGAAAAATTAATTTCTGCAGAATCCTCACCGGTGCCTAAGACAGAGATATAGAAGAGGCTTGTGAGTCCAGGAGAAGAGAAGAGGGTGGCAGAAAACTTACAGTGTAAGAAACCCAGGATGGAAAACCCAAGGTGCTAAAATACAAAGGGCAAGCAGCCACATCTGCTTAAACTACTATACATAATTAGAAAATGAGAAAAATAACTTATGTTGATGGAGTTCTTACCAAGAAACCCAACCAAACATGAAAGAAAACTCCAGGCTGCTTGGTGTAGGATAACTGGCTTCTGAAGATGTCATATAGCTCTGGATTTTGTTGGCTGTGTTTTTACACAGGCCTTTAGCCATCTGGCTGTCTATGGTGTTGGGTGGTAGAGCCTATTTTCTGCTGGAGTGCTGAGGAGTGGACGGGAGCAGAGGTCCAGAAGAGTCTTGGTCAGGAAACTGCATGCTTTGGAATGTGCTCTCCTCGAGTTGTTGGGAATGGTCTCAGATTGCGGGGTAGGTCTCAGGGACTTGCTGAGGGCTTGCTTCAGCTGTATGCTCCTGGGGGTCAGGTGGCCTCCTCAGGAGGCTGAAGGAAGGCTGGAGTTGGTTGCCTTGCTACTACTGGCTTTCTTGCTATGAGGTATTTAATGATGTTCCACTGGCCAGCCACTGTGTTGAGTCAATGAGCTCAGACACTGTGCTCACTGAGTTGGGGAGCCCCAGATTGGATCTGCCTGCTCGGGTATCAGAAGGTATCCGTTCCTCTACAGAAGGGCTGAGGCTGCACTACCCTGAAAGTTTCCTCCACCTGGTAGTGAGTGTGGGCACCTGAGGTAGATGCTGTGTGTGCCCTTCCCAGAAGGTAACTACTTCAGGGGAAGGTCTGAGGTTGGGGTCACCAGACGGCGGTACTCGGGAAAGTCTATGCGGTATGGCCGTAATGATGGGCCCCTGAGGTATGAGCCGTGTGTCCCCTTCAAGGAAGCTAACCACTACACAGGAGGGCCTGAGGTACGGGCCTGCAAGCTGTGGTATCTGGAAAGTTTCTGTGCAGTGTGAGTAGGCACCAGAGTTTAGAGCTGTGCCACCCAGGTACCGGAAGTTCTCAAGCTGAGGCCCTGCAGGTAGGAGCCAGGGAGTTTTCCCCATGTTTATCTGGTGAACTGGGCTTGGATCCACAAGTTTCCCACACTGTGGGCTCGTGTTTCACCTGCGAAAGATAGATTTTGGGGTTTGTGGGTCCACCTCAGGCCTGTGAGCTGTCCTGCTATTCAGTTTCGGTGTGTACTTGGCAACACCATCTTGGATCTCTAGGAGCTGCGGAAGCCAAAGCTATCCTCGGGAAAACCTTAGCAATGCCACCGATAAAGTAATATGCATATGTTGCATATACACATGTTTTGAAAAGAAGAGACCATTCTTTTCTAGAAGGATTCTAGAAAAGATTCTAGAAAGATAAAGAAGCCACATTTCTCTGTGTTCCTACCTACAGAAAGCTGACAATGGGAACATAGTGTTGAGAAGAAATGTAACTCGGAAGGTGCCCAAAGCTGAAGTTGTGGTGAGATTTTTGGGTTTTCCTTTTATCTCATATGCCCCTAACTCTGTAACGAAGAAGCTCACTGTCAAGGCTGCCAATGGACACGGACAAAAGTAGCCCCAAGAATAGTTTGTTCTCCAAGCCAATGGGCCGAGGACTAGACACCCACCAAGAGAGGAAATTTGGACCAAACCACTCGCCTCCAGCCATAGATCACAGAAAACACATTTCAGTGGTGACTCCCTTGATTACTTTTCACCCCACACACTGAGGCAGGGCCTCTAACTTGAACCCACAACTCACAGGTGGGCAGCTTGCTCCAGGGATCCCATGTCCTCTCCTCCTGTGATCTGGGGCTCCAGGCAAGCCATCATGTTGGGAATCGGAATCTGATCCTTTCAATTTGTGTTGGAAGTGCTTTAAGTACTGAGCCACCCACCCACCCAGCACCCTAAAATAGATCTTTCAAGAATGAATACATGAATGTCTTTCAAAGCTGACATAGAACTAAGTTAAGTAAGAACACAGAAAAATAGTGAAATGAGAAAATAATTACTGCTAGAACTATTGTGCTGTAGACACCCCCCCAAAAAACTCTTAAAAAACCATACAAATAAAGATGAAAATACAATCAATATAGTACAAAGGTATATTAATTATATAATACACATACTACACAATGTAAAATAGTAAGATAAAATTGATCCCAAGTACATCACTCATGTTATTTAAGCATGAATGGACTTTTCATGCTTATTTGAAGAACCTTATTTCAAAATGATTTAGAAAGCCAAACTCAACGTTATACAGTATGTGAGAGGAACTCTTTAAGTGAGTGATTAAATAGGATCTTACCTATAGGTAAGATTTATCAGGCAAATGAAAGTATTCAAATGTAGTCCTCCCCAGGAGGACCATTTATGAGCATAGGCTCATTCCATCTTCTGGTACTCCATCATTGTTCATTCTGTTTTAGTCATGCCAGATTCCCTACTGTTGTTTAGAGGTGGTCAATGTCCCTGCAATGCTCTCTTCTTCTCCAAGTACTCACTTGTTTTGTATTTCTTCCCTAAAAGAAAGAGACATGCCACCCATTTATAATGAAATGGCCACTCCTGACACTGCAGCACTGAAGCAATCTCTACAATGTTTGTCACCAGATGACGTACACTATGTATGGTTGTAACAAAATCCCACAGACTCTATCACACAAACAAGAGAAATTCATCCCTTGAGTTTCTGGAGGTTGAAAGCTTCAGATCATGGTCACCTAGTATTTCAGTACTGAGAAATACTGTTGTCCTGTCATGTGGACCGCCTCCATCTTATGACACATGTGACCTTTTCTTTGAGGGTACCTTCTCAATTTCTCCTCCTGTAAAGTCATCATTCCTTATCCATTGAGGATTATGCCACACCCAAGACCTCATTTAATCTTAATTTCTAAATGTCTGTGATGATTGATTTTAAATGTCAGCCTTATTTGAATGAGAAATGCTTAGATGATTAGTCAAGCTCACCTCTGGGTGTATCTGTGAGGAAATTTCCAGGCAAGACTAGGTCATGAGGACTCTGACCCAACATTAATAAATTAGCAAAAGGATGGTATTATTGGAAGATGGTATAAAGTAATTGGTAGGCCTAGTTGGAGGAACCTGGTCACTGAAAGCATTTCTTTAGGGACTACATCTGGGCATGATCCTTCCATGAATTATCCTGTGATGCAAATTGTAAGCAAATGATACAAAGAACACATTTCTACAGCCATGATGTTCTGCCCAAACCATAGGCTACCATGATCTGAACCATCTGAAAACAGCCCACATAAGTAAGCAATTACTACCTCCAGTTCTTCTATTAGGCAATGCTGTCAAAGCTCTTAGAAGTAACTTATGCAATTCCTGTCTCTAGGTGCATTCACATTGGGGGATATGGCTTCACACTGGCATTTTGGAAGAAAACAATTCGATCTCTGTCATGTTCATCACCTGGCTGATGTAGGCTCCACAGGTGCAGGACTTTGTGTTCTGCTCACTGCTTTTGCCTCTACTTCTTTAAATATGACCAGCGCTTCATTAAAATGAATATATTGAAAAAGTTGCTACATGACTGTGGTGTGTCCTTGTCCCTTGCTTATGTCTCTCTTCTTATCTATAAAACAGAGGTAATACGTAAATCTGATTCATAATTTCATTTTCAAAATAATGACATAATTCATGTACAAAGTTTCATACTTAATCTGGCATATTGCAAGGTCACAAGATATGTTAGGTTTTACTCTTGGTAGTGTCCTTAATATTAAAATTAAAGTATGATTGATTCTTACGTGTCTTCAGCATTATGAACAAAATGAATGATCAAGACAGTAGAGACTTGTTCTGGCTCAACATGATCTAGAGGGATGGTCACTGTTTCTACAAGATGTTAAATATAAGCTTCTTGTTTTTCCTTAGTTTGCACTTTTAAATGAAATCTGAGATGCTTATGTGGCTTCAGAACAAAGAGATCAATGTCTTTGGTTTTATGGGTTGTGTGGGTAGTTAACATCCTGTTCTGCCATCCTGTTGCAAGTTTTACAGTGTAACTGCTCTCTGACCCACACATGCCTCGGTTTCCGTGTTATGTGGGGAAACTCTTCTGAAATTGAAAGAAGAGAAAAATGTAAGGTCTTGTTCATTTCTCCAATCAGACCCACATTCACTGGGAAGAACACGCAAGTTCTAGATTCATCGTACTGTAATGTCTAGAGGCAGGCACTCCCTTGGGAGTCCCTCAGAAGAAGAAAATCAATTTGCTTCTTAGAATTCTCTTTATTTTATTTTTACCCTTGGGGAAAGAAAGCATTAGAATATACTCCTGTCACCACATCTCTGTTCCCCAATCCTCATGAGCACATAATGTCTCCAGAATTCTTAGTCCAAATTGAAATTCTAGTTGAATCTTGACTCTTTGAGCCTCTCAGATAACAACTAATCACCACAGAGCAATAGGTCATGCCTGTGGGCACTAGCATTCCTGCCAAGTTTAACCTGAGTCACTCAGTTGTGGTGGGGTTATGGAGAGGAGGCTGTCACTGACACTAACTGAGAAAACATCTTCACAGAACATTTAGGTCCATGGCATGTCTTCCAATCACCTAACTCAGAGCCGGAGGCTTCTTCTCTGTAGAGAAGGCAACTGCAGATGCATGGGCTGTCTACACAGATACACTTGAGATGTGCTTGACAAGCAATTGACAAGCTTCTGGATTCCTATCCAATTGTTTCTCTTCCTCCTCCTTTGGAAAATGGAAGTATCAATGGAGTGATAATATTCTTATGACGAAAGTCCAGAAAGACGACAAACCTTGAACAGTATCTTTAAAAGAAAAGGAAAAATGAATGAAACACACCTGAAAAATATTAAATAGGTACAGCTATTGCCTAAGTCTGCCAGAAGATGGGGCCACGTGTTACTTTTCTAATGTCCATTGCAAACTCCAGAGGGTGGAAGGAAAAACCTACATATGTCAAATTCATACCACAGAATGCATTTAGGGTAGGTTTTCTTTATTTACATTTTCTTTCTCCCTTCTTCCTTCCTTCTTTCTCCTTTCTTTCTTCCTCCTTGCCTTCTTTTGTTTTCTTCCAATCACTGTATATTCTTGGGAAACTATCAGAGGACCTCCACTTGCCTTTTATTTTCAAGTATATATAACAACAACCACCTCTCAAGTTTGGCTTTGAAAATGAATAAAGCTAAAGCCATGGCCCTTCCACTAGGGTGTCATTTCTTTCAGTTTTTTTAATCCGTAAAAATAGAAGTTTAATAACATCTGCTATACACATTTGGTGGAGCCTTATTTCCAGCCATGGAAAGCCTCAGAAGAAAGGCAAAACACCAGCCAACAAAGAGGTATTATCTATCCTCAGGGACTGGACTGAGAGATTTCATTATCACACCACTCCCACATCAGGGAGGGAAAGCAACAAAAGGCAGGAAGCAGGGGCCATTTGTGAATGAGCAGAGGAGGGGTTTTGAAAGGATGAGCTAGAGGCAGAGAGACATAAGAAGGAACAGGAAAATGGTATGTCTTATTTTCTCCAGCTTTGTAATTTACTGTATTCATCCTTTGAAATGCCCTATTAAGTATCTGTTTTCTTCCTTTATTAAAGGACTAATTTCCCCCTCTTACTCAACTCCTCTGCTTCAGTCTGAAAAAAAAAATTGATTGCCATAAAATACAACGATAATTTCCATGAGAATATCGAGAGTTTCAAAATCAAGCTCACAACTTCTGAGTGCAATTATGTCACAGCTCCTGAAAAATTGGCCTCACAGAACAGATCGTACTAAATCCTAAACTTGTTCCTAATCAGGGCACGGCACACAGAGCGCCTTTGTCAGTTGAGGGGGTGATTTTGATGAGCTCCATTGAGGGTCGGACCATCTTCACTCAGAATTCTTGGCAGTCCTGAATACCAGGAATTTACTGATTTTTGTAATACAATTTAGTATATGGTTAGGGTTCAAAAGCAAATGGTCTGGCCGTGACTAATCTTGCTTATTTTGGAACCATTCTCTGGAGATATCCTCTTCTTTGGTGGAAATTGTTACCTGGTTTGCGCTTATGTGCGTGCGCACGCGCGCGCGCGCGCGTGCGCACACACACACACACACACAAACAATTTAAGATACTCTGGTGTTTTTCAGTATGGCCAAGTATGGATTTGTGCAGTTGTATATAGGATATTTACTGGCTAGAGACACTTGTCTTGTGTTTTAATACGTAGATTGTCTGCAAGAAAGTTCTTTGGAGCTCAACTCAACACTGAGTTCTGAGTCATGCTGTGGTCTGTTGGTGAGATCAGTAGTGTTGCCAGATGGTTAGCTCTAGTGAGGTCCCTAGGAAGCTCAACTTTCCTCCAGCTTACTAGCAGCAAAGTCACAGTGATAAGAGCAGCTGTTACGCAGTCAGCGGTGTTTGAGATGTTATCCTTGTTTAAGACTTCAGATGAGGTGAAGGGCAGCCAGCTGGCTGAGCCATCAGCACCAAACAGTTATGGAAATGACCACAATCATTTTCATTGTCTTCTTTCTACTAAAAGGGTACAGAACATGAAGAGTGTTCCAGATACTAACCATTGTCCCTAAAGAATGCAGGGCAGGGTGGTGGCTTGGTTATAATAACCTCATCCCACATTTCAATTTCATTCAAAACTTCCCATCATGTGTCACTAATATAAGCCTGTATGTTTTCCTATACAATGGTAATTGCCAGCTTACTTGCAGATAGGACAGTGCCCAGCACAAGGCAAAAAGACTCAATATATGTCAATCATTATTACCCTTTGTCCCCTTCAACAGATTAAAACATGGACAAGCTCCAGGACACACGCCATCAATCAACTCCAGTAATTTTCAAGCGTTTTAAAGTCATGGACCACAGAAATGAAGGTGTGAGCAGAAAACCAAACCTGTAGAACAGACCCAGGAGAGATGTTTGTGATAAAGGATCTTTCCCTGTGGCATCCTTGTCCCATTTCCTTTGCCCTGCAAATGCTGCTGAGGTTTCTAGAACCTTCAGGATTCCAAGCTTTGGAGTTTTGAAAACCACTCATTTTAAACCTGGCCTGGTCTTTAAATCAAGAAGTTCAGAGAAAGAAAAAGATTCATACATGAAGTATGGAGAGGCTGTCATCTACTCTATTTTGTGATACGAACACAGAGGTGTACATGCTCTAAATGATTGGTCACAGGCAGTCTAAGCCTTTCAAAATGTATAAGCTGGTAGCAGAGACAGACATCTTCATAGAGATAATGAATAAGGCATTCTTGGCTTAGATACAGATGTGTGGTCTAGACAGTGTTACAGGGCTCAGGAAGAGCTAATAAACTGAACAGGTTTGTGGAGCAGGCTCCAGGGAGCTTATTATTCTCTTGAAGAAATGGTAGCACATCTCTGGGCTTGAAGGAGACATGGGAAATAAAGACTTTTCACTACAGAGGGACCTCTGAGGGAGAGAATGTAGAAAAAAAGAATCTGTAGACAGGTAAGAAAACTACCAATTTGTCAGGGCATTATAATTCCAGCAGAGAAGACAGGAGGCTAACATTGGCACTGGCAGGGCTGGGGAAGAGACGGGCTTCATCAAATGAGGTGCTCTTGGAGGATCAGGACAGAGAAGATGATGCTCAGTGAGACTCTGGGAAGAACAGTCAAATTCTAAGAGTACACTGAAGGGCTGGGGAGCCAACTGAGAGAAGATTATGATAGATCAGCAGGACATTTTGAAGCCCTGACTCCAATGTTGCAGTGGGGTGGGAAGGAAGGAAAGGGTGTGGAAGAAACAACTTGGGTGACTCAGAGAATAGAGTGAGGGGGGACAGAGAAGCCCTGGGGGTGAGGGCAAGCTTGCGCAGCAGGCCAGCAGGTGGTCCTGTAGTTTGTGCAGCGGGGCATGGAGGTGGGTTGGGTGTGGGGATTGTGAGATCCTAAGCAGACAGATGCAGAGGATTCCACCTGCAGGTTGTTTCCAGGGTCTATCAATCCCACCACTCCTGTCTTGGTGACTTTGGAGAGATCGTTTAATTTGGTTCTTCTGACAGCTGTGCAGCTGAACTCAGCAAGATAAGACTTATCAAATGCATAGCACAGTGCGCAATACTGAGTAGCTGGGGGTTCTCTGTCTCATATGCCCATTAATTTTGGAAGAATGGAATTATTCAAATTAAGTAAGGAGTAAAGAGGAACATATTTATATCATTTTAAAGATGACAATTGAAGGTATTAGTTATGCCAGAAAGGACAGAGATGACAAATCTTTAAATTATACAGAGCTGTTTATTGCTGCCAGGAGTTACCCATGGGAATCATCAGAGAACACTCTGGGCCAATCCTCAGAGTTTACTAACCCAAAGGAAGGAAGTGGTGTGAAGGACAACAGGAAGAAATAGAAAGCTCCAGTGACTGTGTTTGGGCTTCTATTCCAATGGGGACTTTCCACATGCTGAAGCATGACAGGCAGGAGTTTGACTTGTCCTATATCAAAAACAAGGAAAGTCAGCAACTAAATCAACTGAACATGTTCCCTTGAGCCTCTGTTTCAGGACTGTCCTTACTATTCAAATGGTAATATGGGTAAAGTACACTGAACCTAAGACCAGAGCTGCCCCAAATACCCAACCCTGTACTGGCAGCCAGTGATCACGCTAATCACTAATACCACTTAGGATTCAGGGGGTGGCAACTCTGGGAGAAACGGGGACTGGGATGATGTATACAGCTGAGAAGCTGTAAGAGACTTCTTATTCTTTTATATCAGCTGACAAATTATGTCCTAGGAACAAAATCATTTCAAACTGCCATCTTGGCACAAGGTAGAGTTGTGATGGTAGCAGAAGCATCTTATGGTGGGTTGTGTCACCAGGCACCAGGTCAGTGATACAGAAGAGCAAGCAAACTGTATAGCACAAATGACAGGAGTAGAAAAGAAAGTGGAGAGGTGGCCAGCATGGGCAGGAGAAAACTAGACAGGATTGTAAGACACCCCAGTACCAAAGGGAAACAAGAACAAAGAAATGGTTGCTAGGAAGCAATTACTGGTACCATATGTCCCCATCTTCTCTTCTTATGTACATTCAGGGAGCATCTTTTTAAACCCTTGGGATTATGGAACTTGAATGCAGATTACTATGACCCCATTAAATGAGATTTGGGCCTGAGTGTTCTATACCAAGACTAATTGAAAGCCAGATTAGAATCCTCTCATCCTCTCATGTTATTACTCCCCATATCTGGTCTTCTATCCACAGCCCATCGTGATGTGGATAATTTGAGTGCTTCCCCAAGCTTTCCTATTAAAAATGCAAGAATTATAGGCAAAACCACAGCAAAAAAAATCCCCTCATTATTAAGTTTTAAATAACATTTTAAATACAAATGTACAAATGACTTGGAACTTTCCCTCAGATTAATTGTAATTTTATTTATAGGTCATAAGATTTAAAACATGAAGTATCTGCAGATTTGGTCTAGGAGGAAGAATTCTAAACTGGGATTCAGAAAACTCAGCTCCCAAGGCCTGATGCATCCTTCTTGTTTTGTTATCTTGGACAGGTAAGAATTTCTTTGGGTCAGAGCTTTCTCCCAAATCAATGAAGTGGAGAATCATTCCCCTGTGTCTGGACTGAAATGTGGCGAAGAACAAAAGAAACAAAGGCATTGAATATGATCTAAGGCAAAAATTTACTGATTAGAAATATACAGGATGTACACAGGACTGTTTCTAAATTATGATTAAACTTTGTGAGTTCTTGAGTCTGGTGAGATGGTCCAGTGGTTAGAAACACTAGCTGCTCTTCTAGAGGACACAAGTTCCATACTTAGCACCCACCTGGTAGTTTAGAGCTATAGCTAACTCCATTTCCATGGGATCTAACATCTTCTTCTGGCCTCTGGTACTGGACAATGAAGGGGCCAGAGGAGAAGAGCTAGGCTCACGAACTCTGCGATGCTAGACTTCAGCTCTGAGCTCCCCAGAGCATCAGAGAATAAGGGGAGGCGCAGGTCACCTGTAGATAGTGGGAGAGGTCTGTTGCTGTTTCCACCTGCTTAGAAGATAGGCCTGGATTCAGCCTTCCCTCACCCCCCACCCTCCAATAACTGAGTCACCATGGACAAGCAATTTTCCTCTTTTGCACATAAGCATCTCCATCTTCAAGGTGAGAATGCTATGGTCAATCCCCTTTGTCAACTTGACTGAATTTAGAATAACTTGGATGACATACTTTTTGGGTGTACCTAGAGGGACGTATGTAGAGATTTAACAGAAGAAGGAAGACCCACCCTGAATGTGGGTGGCACCATGCCATCTTCTCAAGTCCTGGGCTGAGTAAAAGAAGAACACCTTAAGTATTAGCTCTCTGCTCCTCGACCAAGTCCATCACGACTGCTGCTTTGTGACCCTGGTTCCATGTCTTTCCCACCATGACAAATTTTAGCTAAAATAGAGCCCAAATAAATCTCCTTTAAGTTGATTTTGTCGCATTGTTTGTTACAGAAACTAGAAAGGGAGCAGCAATAGACAGCTAGTGTCTGAGAGGTGTTGTGCAGAGAGGTTGAGACTGGGTCTGTGGTATCCTGCCAGGGCTACAGAATGTGAGACCATGATCCTAGCTTGGTTCTGAGGTGTGGGGAGGGGCCTCCTGACTCTCCTAACCCAGCCTAGCTACCCCCACTAGCTGAAATGTCATCATAGGCGGCCTCTGTCAGAAGGCTCTGCAGAAAAAGGACACTGTGCATCCAGGGGACCTGAGCAGTGTCCTTTTCTGTTTGCCTCACATAGCTTCCTTTTCTGGTCACAGCTGGCCAGAGGGTGGGCGGGCTCTGAGTGGTGAGGAAGCGGGTTTTATTTTTTTCCCCTTTTTACTGCTGAGTCACCTTGCCAACCTCCCCTGGCTGGTGTGACTGAGCTCCGAATAGGAGGAGCCAGTTCTGGGGTAGAGAAACGGTAGACAGGGTGCTGCCTTCTTATTTAGTGAGGGGGAGGGGGGGGGAAGGAATTAAAAAGCCTCTGATGAAACAATAGAGGTTACCCTATGGGTAGCATAGGCCATTTGCCAAAGCCTAGCCTGCCAGAGCATGCCAGGGAAGGAGGGGCTTCTGTCACTGGGCATTTTGCCATGAGCTGACATCAGCAGTCCTGAGTGGGAGTCAACAGTGCAGGAGGGCCCAGGTGGCGGTTTTTATAAGGATGCTATCCCCTGCCCCATCCCCACTCTCTAACCCCTCTTCCCCCGCCCTGGAATTGAGATTCTGTCTCGGCCTCCAGTCCCAAGCTCTGCAAGCTGATGGAAATAACTTCAGACTTGTCCAAGCATTTGGCTCAGTCCATACATGGTGCATTCTGGGAGCAGGTAGCAACTCACAGGCTAGTTCTCTGAAGGTTGCTGTGACAGAGAGGACAGTGTGTGGTGGCAGTGAGTCTCACACGCAGTTGTGTGCAAAGTCATAGCCCCTTTTGGTGCTGTCACTGTTATTTAATTCTTCCAAGTCAAAGGGCGCCAACAACACAATCTAAGGTTGTTTGACTGGGCTGGCTTTACAGTATGAGTGAGCGGAGATGGCAGACACGGTAGTTTCCCTGGCCATAGTTACTTCTGAACTTTCTCCGACTGACCCTCTCTTGTGGCAGAATGACCTTTATTCTCTGCTGCCTTATTTTGTGCTTTAGAACTCCAGTGTGTAGGACACAGACATTTCACAAATTCCAGAAAGGCTTACCTCATTTAAAATACCACTTTCCAAGTGTATAACGCCTACTTTTTTTTTTTTTTTTTTTTTTTTTAACTCCATGTGGGTCAGACACTTATAACTCCCAGGGAACGAGAAGTTCTCTAAGGCAACCCAGAGCTGAGCCAAGTAGCTTGCCCAGCTGGTGCCCTGGTTCTACCAGCGTTCCCTTGGTACACCATCTTAAGAGTTTCGAAGAGACTTGTTTCCTCTTCCCACCAGACCAAGCTGCAGAAGCTCAGTGTGTGTGTGTGTACATATGTATGTGTGTGTGTGTGTGTGTGTGTGTGTATATATATATATATATTCCTTGCTTACAATCAAATTACAGAGAAAGCAGGTGCTGACAGACTGGCACTATACAAAATTAATTTTAAAAAAGAAGTGACCTAGTTTCCTGTGGCATGTCACTTTGGGACTCAGAGCCAACCCTTCCCCCAACCAAGTGAATCTGAGACTCTGAGGGTGATGTCAGTTCACTCTGCAAGTGACAGCGAGATGGGTTGGCAAGATCCGCAGTGTGCAGCCAGGTCTCCCGCTGCCATTTGGGCTCCTGTCAGAGACACCATCGAGACCATTAATCTTCAACTTACGGCTGAGGCTTCTTAAGGGCTTTTGAGTTTTCTTGTTCTGTTTTGTTCAGCGTGTCATTCAAGATTCCTTCAGAGAAACCTGTGTTGGGGCAGGAAAATGCTACGTGAATTATGTCCTCGTGAAGTCACCATCTGGCCAATATTCATCTTGCTTAACGAAATACCAAGGATATCTTTCAGACCAGCTGCTGCGGGGCCAGAATGCAGCACACTAGTGACCGCAGCCATAAACCAACAAGCAATCAAGTGTAATTAATGCACCTGGTACCATTTCCAAGCCCAACCCCCATGGTCCACTCACACCTTGCCCGGCTTTTCTTTTTATCAGATGCGACTTGGCTTTTTGTCTTTGTTTTACTTTTGTTCTCTCACTTTTCCAGTGGTGGTGGGGCGAGGGTGGAAGGCGCATGGAAATCCAGCTTTTTGGCTTCTATCAGTCGCAGCATCTAAGCAGTGAGTACCATCAAGGGGCTGGTGGAAATGGGAGTGTTTGTGTGCCTTCAACACACAAACAATACAACAGTGAGCTGCATTCTCTAGCCAGAAAGGGCTATTGTCCTGAACAGCCAGAGTCAGTTCTGCTGATGCCTCTCACTGGCTGTGCAAAGCCAGGCCCAGGTATTGGACTGCATCATCTTTTGTAGCAGATGGAAAAAAAAAAAAAAAAAAAAAAAAAAAAAGGAAGGACATGCCCCCCAGCTTGGAAAAAGATAAACCCCCAAACAACCTTGACATTTTTTCTTTTTCTAAAATATACAGGGGGAGGTAATCCCCCTCAGGAACAGTCATAGGGGAGGGGAATAATGGGAAAATGGGGATGGGAGGGGGAGGAATGGGAGGATACAAGGGATGGGATAAACATTGAGATGTAACAAGAATAAATTAATAAAAAAAAATTTATTTATTCATATTACATCTCAATGGTTACCCCATTCCTTGTATCCTCCCATTCCTCCCTCACTCCCATTTTCCCCTTACTTCCCTCCCCTATATCTGTGACTGTATATACTGTGACTCCGCCCCCTGTATATACTCATAGCGTATCAAGTCTCTTCTTGGTAGCTGGCTACCCTTCCTCTGAGTGCCACCAGGTCTCCCCATCCAGAGGATGTGGTCAAATATACCCCATATTTAACCTTGACGTTTTTATCAGCAGAATTCCACAGCTCTCCTTTTCACCTGGATGCACCCACCTGCCCTTGAAGTTGAGATAAAGAGGGAGTTAAAACAACCCGCCTCTGGAACTGAAATTCTGGATGCTGTAAATGTTTTCTTGGACAAGGATTAGTTAGCAAATGGAGTGGGCAGGGAGGCAGAAGGCACAGATGGGCCAGAAGTGGCAGTGGTGGCAGTTGCCTGCCATGCCCTGCCCCAGACCCTCCTTGGAGCCCTGGAAGGCCTGGAGTCATGAAAGGCTTTGGAGAGAAGAGAGAGAAAGCCCTAACCTGAGTTCAGGGACACCAGGAAAAAGACTTACTCCTCTGTAGCATTACAGATATGCACACCGGGAAAAGGAACACATGCCCCTCTAGTGACCTTGCTGTAGTCATGGCAGCCTGGGGCACATGGCTATTCGAGTTTATCCTCTATGTCATTTCTACTCAGAAATAGAATTGGAGGCAGCAATTAAAGGTTTCCAAGGCCCTTGCGTGTCGTTAGGGGCTTGTCACTGCCTTCCTTCAGCTCCAGGACGAATGGTTCCCAATTGTCTCCTATCAAATTAAAGCTCCTTATCAAAGGCTGTAGCACCCTCTGCTAATTGGCTCCTGCTTACCTAATTCATCTTTTCTTCCAAGCACCTTGTCCCATCACCCAAGAGCTGAGTCTCCAAAGCCTTCTTCTAATTTGCCAGCCCTCTTCAAATCTATTCTATTCAACAGATGTGCCTTGGATTTCCTCTGCAGAGTCAGGCCCTGATAGAAGGGGAGGCAGTTAGGTAAATGAGTCATGCGTCACAGGTGTTAAGAGCACGAGACACTTTCATATCGATGGAGTCTGGAGACTGCAGTTTTAGTCTTGGTCTGTCTTGAGAAGCTGAATCCTGAATTTTTGTTCAGGGAGCGTGGGGCCAACGATGTAGAATTGCTATAAGAATTTAAGGAGATTGTATGCGTGCATGTATGTATGTATATATGCATGCATGTATGTATACATGTGTGTCTATATCTACCATCTCAACTATCTCTTATCTATTTCTATGTATTTCACATGCATATCTTACAAATACATCTAATATACCGTGTGTGTGTGTGTGTGTGTGTGTGTGTGTGTGTGTGTGTGTGTGTAGCTACAAGAACATATCACCAAGTTTACTGGGAACACGAAGAAGGAATATTTATTGCTGTCTACAGAAATCTACTAAGCCTTCCTGGAGGTGGAGAGACTTGAGTGGAATTTTGCTGCTTCAGTAGACATCAGAGAAAAAGACAGGTTGAGTGTATGGAGCTACCTGCTGATCCAAGGAGGCAGAGAGCAGACAGGTGGGGCCAGGGAGATAGCTCAGTGGGTAAACACACTTGCTGAGAAGCCTGGGAATACGAGTTCAATACTAGCCCTGACACGGTAGAAAGAGAGAACTTCTAAAAGTTGTCCTGGCCTCCACATGCTTGCTCCCCAATGAATAAATATAACAAAATTCTTTAGGGAGAGGATGCAGTCTTCTATCTAGCCCTGGATGTTCTAAAACTTGGTATGTAGATCGAGCTGGTCTCACATGCACACAGATCTGTCTGCCTCTGCCTCCCAAATGCTGGGATTAAAGGCGTGCAGTACCACATCCCGAAAAAAAAAATTGTTTTTAAAGAGAAGAGCTAGCTTTGTTTTGGCTGGGCAGGTACTCCGTGAGGCATGTTTTTCATGGGCTACTGTGGGTAGAGACTTAAGAGGTGGCCCCAGTGAGGCAGTTGATAGGGACTCACTTTTCCCAGGCTCCAGTTCCCTTCCTGGTCACATAATACCTGTCTCTTCTACCTGTTCCAGGATATGGACCTTCTGTGGGCTTTCCCTTACAACAGCCTTTCAGCAGCCCTTGGTCTGTGGAGCAAGTTCTGTACAATTACGTGATGACTAAGCAGATGCATCATTAGCCAGTGTGGGTGAGGGCAGGAAGAAGCAGCCTTGGAGATGCGAACCCAGCAGCTTAATACAGGTAGGGACCTGACACCTATTTCCCAGGTGACCTCAAGTGAGTCATCAGGATCTTTGATCCTCCTCATATATCACAGCACAAGGGCCTCCTGTTCCTGAGGAGTTTTGGAGAACTAAGGAGCTGGCGACACAAGAACTTGCAGGGAAGGGTGCAGCCAAGAGAGAACCTTTACTTCCCTAACTGGAAGAGCCTGTCCGGTTTATGTTGGCTTGTTTGTCTGGAAGGGCCCAGAGCCTCCCAGAGCTGCACACCTTTCCTCTCCTTCCCAAGCAAATAAAACCTAGCTGGGCCCTTGCCACATGCCACATGCCACTGATGTCACCATTCCAGTTCTGTTTAGCAGGAGGTGGTGTGCACAGCAATAAGTAGCACAGCACAGCTCTAATATGATCCCTCAAAATTCCTGGGAGGACAGAGTAGGTTGGAAGATTGACACTTGCCAAAATCCCCCTGACATTGGTTACTGATCTGGGATTGAAGTTGAGCTTGCTTGCTCGCTTGCTGGCTGGCTTGCCTCCCTTCCTCCTTCTTCCCTCCCTCCCTCTCTCCTGTCCCTCCCTGCTTGCCTGCCTCCCTCTCTCCCTCCCCTCTTTCTCCCTCCCCCCTCCCTCCCTCTCTCCGTCTCTCCTTCCCTTACTCTCCTCTCTCTCTCTCTCTCTCTCTCCCTCCCTCTCGCCCTTCTCTCTCTCTCTCTCTCTCTCTCTCTCTCTCTCTCTCTCTCGCTTTAATATTTATTTATTTAGCCAGGTGGTGGTGGCACATGCCTTTAATCCCAGCACTTGGGAGGCAGAGGCAGGTGAATTGCTGTGAGTTTGAGGCCAGCCTAGTCTACAAAGAGAGTCCTGGACAGCCAAGGCTACACAGAGAAAATTCATTTATTTATTATGTATACAATGTTCTGCCTACATGTGTGCCTGGCCACCAGAATTGAACTCAGGACCTTTGGAAGAGCAGCCCGTGCTCTTAACCTCTGAGCCACCTCTCCAGCCCTGAAGCATTCTCTTAATTGAGGTTTCTTTTTCCCCTGTTGACTTTTACTTCTATGAATGTAAATAAAACATAGGAACAAAAAACTAACCAGTACAATGTTATTTCACAGAAACATCATGCCAGAATACAAACATTTCATATCTCACAATATAGACCTTCTATCAGCCAAGATGAAAATCCACAGTCTCACACTTAGCCACTTGACCCCATGGGGGTCACCTCTAATCTTAATCTCTAAGAGTACAGAATGTAGAGAGTAAGATTACCCCATGAATTTGTGGTGCACATTAGATGAAATTATCTATGTCTATACAGTACTGGGCCCATAGGAAATGCTCAACAACTCAGCTATCATCTTGTTTCTATGAGGCAGAGTGGGTATAGGGGTAGATGACCTTAGCAGTTGGGAGAAGATAACACTAAACACGTGCTATGATATCTTTCCATCACTATAGCAAAATACTTGAATTGTTTCTTTTGACTTACATGTTTGGGGATTTCAGTCAACAGTCAGTTGGCTCCACTGCTTCTGCAGTTATGGAAAGACAGCTCACAATAGCGGGGTCATGGAAAGAGAGGGAAAGGGGGTCAGGGTCAGCATCACTTTCAGGGTACGTCAACTATGACTGAACTTACCACTGGAGAGGAAGGTTCTATCTAAAGGTTCAACCCAGCTCCTAAAGGTTCTAACACCTTACCGTTAGAACCATGCTCTAAGGACTACATGGGGCTTTGGGTGTTATTCAGAGTATAGCACTTGTCACATCCTGACACACAGAATACGCCCATTTCCCTGAGTTCTCCGCAGAAGTCTGCAAGGAAGAAATTACTATTTCACAGGTCAAGTTGAACAGATGAAGACTCAGGGAACTTAGACAAATCTGAGAAAGGTCACTCAGCTAATAAGTCACGGAGCTCATTTTCAAGCTCAAATTTACTTGACCTATCAGTCTAGCACAGACAAAGGCTCAGGAGTGGGAAAGCCCAGGGTCATTAGTCTGTGCAACTAAAGACAGAAAGACTGTGAAGGGTGATGGATGGAAAACAATGGAAAGAATAGGCCGTGGGCCTGGGAAGTTCAGTGTAGGCTGAGGAATGAGGACTTTCTCCCACAAATACTAGAACATTCCTTCTGGAGTCAGTACAGAAGGGGTGTGGAAAATGCAGATTATATCCTGCTTATTGTCTCTGGTAGTTAAAGGCTCAATAGGGTCCCATTGCAGGGAGCAGGGATGAGCAAGAAGGGACTGGTGTCGGCCTGTCTGTTGTCTGTTATCAGTAGCAATATCTTTGTCATGTGTCCACTGCTGATGTTTGTAGGAATCCCAGCTCAACTATCAGTGTCTAGGCCCTCAGCAAACAGCACCTCGGTTCTGCTGGGAGGCAAATTCTGCCCAAGGGAATAGTACCGACAAGGTTGACACTCCTCTGAGAGAGTGTCCTGCGCTACAGACTGCTGCTCTGGGCTACCAACTACTGTTGGGCTTAATGCTCCCATCCCAAGAGGCTGCGGTTCAGATGGCTTCTCCCACAGCTGAGCTACCTCATCTATTTCTCTGTCCTCTTAGAACTTCCGTTTCCTTTTGCAAAGTAGGAAGAATTCAGAGAGATTTGCACAAACTGTTTGGATAGATTGAACCAGCAGCTGTTTGAGAACTGCCTGAGATCACTCTTAAGGCCTTTCTATTTGCCATCTCAATAAACCTTTCCTTCAACTCCTACCCAAAAGTAAACACAGTGAAACCAGTAATTAAGTTTAATTGGGGAAACACATGTAGGATACTGAAGTAGGCACTGTGTATTATAGAAGTCAGTTTTACTCTTGTCTCTTTCTTTTCTGGAGAAAAATCCAAAACAAAACCAAAAATGACTACAGTTAACTCAGATTGCTTTCTGAACCCCCTCAGCATTATCTAAGCTTCTATGGGGGGTGCTTTCTAAATATAAAGCACAGGTTTCTTTTAACCTTGTAATTTTTTTTTTTATTAATCTTTAGAACAACCCTGTCTCAGAAAAGTCCCAAAGCCATCTAGTCAGTGATGTGGCACAGTCAGAATTCCACCTACAGCCTCCAACCATGAAGCCTGTCCTTTCAGACACCCTTGTCTAAGCAGAGCCAACTTCATGTCAAGTCCTTTTATTTATCACAGTGACTTTTAAAGTTGCCAGGGTCCTGGCCTCCTGCATCTGTCTTGCTACTTCTGAACCTACAGCCATCCTTTTCATGGCCACCAGAGAAAATGTTCTTAATATGTCCCACCCCTTTCTGTGCCCTGCCTATACCTTCCAACTGAGAAAACAAGACTATAGATAATGTCTTTCTTGGGTCTCTGAATAGAGATTCTGTCCTCTTTCATTAGTCAAGGGAAATTCCTACTCATGCCTTGAAATCAGTGGGCTCCTACATAAAGCCTCTCAGAGCCATTAGAAGCCCACCATTAGTACTGTCCCCTGCAATTGTAGTTACATTAGCAGGAAGAGGATGTGGTGAGATCTATGACACCTAAGTGTCTCTGGCATGAGATGGAGCAAAGGTGGTATTTAGCCACCTTTCGTAAATACTGAGGTCATCTGAGCTGGATTTTCGAGGAAGAATTGAATGCACATAGCTCACAGTCCCCAAGAATCTCAAATGTCACCAAGGAAAATGTTGGTATTAAAGTCTGGAAATGGAAGAAACGTTTTCTGAATAAATCAGGCAAGGTGGTATCTTTTGTTTCTCCAGAGTGGGCTCCTGGCTGGTCGCTCATCTGACAATGATCCAGGCACCCGTCTGTGTGTCGACATTTACTTATTATTTTAAGAAGGTTTTCTTTCAAGTGTGTATGTAGCACAGTATGTGCAGGTGAGTGCAGGTGCTTTTGGAAGCCAAGGGCACCTGATCTCCCCAGAGCTAAAGTTACAGGTAACATGGATGCTGGGACCAATGTCAGGTCCACTGGAAGAGCAGTATGTGCTCTTAACTGCTATCTCTCCAGTGCCCCTTCCTTTCTTCTCTTTCTCCTCCCTCTCTTTGAAGAGAGCATTCACATTCTTAGAGACCTCGCTGCCTAACTGATGAACCCCACGTCTCAGCGAGAGATTCTGTCTGGGAAAACAACAGGGGCAGATCCTAAGGATTGACACTGGAGGCTGACCTCTGGCCTGCACATGCATCCCACTTACCATGCACGGACACCCAGCACCACCAAAGGAAAACAGACCCCCACACTCCCTGGATGTTTCTTGAGCAGCCTTGGACTCCCAAAAAATGCCATTATCAGGGCATTCCCTCTGGACCACCACAGTTGAGTTCTGTGCAAAGAGAACAAAGGAGCCATCACTGTCATGATTGTCATGATGTTTCCTAAGAAGCTCTGTATGGATGCTGAACATCATCTTCTCTTTGGTCCTGTCCAACTTTGACTGTGTCAGACAAGCCATGTCAGGAATCAGACTCTCCATTTGTGCAAGTCTTACTTTGACTTCACTATAACCCTGCTTTGGACCTCGCCCACTTGAAACTTCCCAACACACAACTTCCATTGCAGTCCTTTGTTTCAACTGAGGCCCTTCTTGCTTTTGATGCTCTTTCTGTGTGTTGGATACGTTGAATCTGTAACTGTGTCTTCTGCCTGACACATGCTTCTTGTGGGCCCTTATTTCTTTTCATTAACATGCAGCCCCAAGTTCTCTCATTGTATCCACAATGCTTCTGTCTTTTTTAGACTGTGGCTTCTACTAGAAGGCTTATTAATTCCCTGCTGCTAAGAGCAGCTTAGGCCATCTGTCATGGATGCTCACCTGAGAGAGACTAAGCTAACAACAGCAAGGAACACTCTCGATCGGCTGGTACTACTGTCCTGACACTGGATCCAATTCCAGACCCAAAGTCTCGGTTGCATTCATTGTTGGAAAAGCCCTGAAGGTTTGGTCTTACTATTGTTACCAACTCACAGGTATGAGGATGAGGCTCAGAGGGCCTGGAGGGCATGTTCAAGGTCAGTTAATAAACGAGAGAGCCTGCCTACCTCTGACCCACCATGTGGTATTCCCAGAGATAATTTACTTTAAACTTTTTGTTGAAATAAACATTCTTTTCCTTCTTAAAAAAAAAAAGCACAATAAATTTCCATAAGCACAGGAAAATAATATCTGGCAGTTACCCCCTCCCCAAATAAAACCAAACAATAACAACAACCCTAGTTATTCTGTAGTTTTCCTTCCTCTTCTTGCAGGGATGTTTTCTTAGTTGGATCCATTCACAGTCATTTTTAGAAACTCCAGTTTGACAGGCATCTCTACAACACATTTCAGTGGAGGTTGGAACTGCAGCCACCTACCAGGTCTGCCACCGCCTGACTCTGCTCCTCTCAGCTTTCCTGGCATGACTGTCCTTATAAACCAGCTTCGTCTGGAAATGGTGTGCATGTGTTAATTACCTTTGCAGAGCCAGCAGATGGTGCAGAAAGCACTGTATTGTCAGAGGACCTACGCCAGAAAAAGAGGTGAGGGAGTGAGGGTGGCATCTGTTTATTTGTTTAATTTCTTTGCAAGGCAATTGATGGGTATAAAAATAAAACTGGCCATCACTAGGCATTTCAAAATGAGGAATGTTAACCTTGCAGTTCCAAGTAAACTTCTTGTCAGTGCTGAAAGTCTTGGTGACCCAGAGAAATAGTTGAAACTCAGAACTGGCCATGCTGGAAATCAGCGTGGAGCTATTAGGCAGTCTTGGAATCTAGCCGAGTTTACCTGTCAGATGGAAACAGACCTGCTCCATCACATTCCAGACCTTCCTTCCATATGGAAACCACCCAGCAAAGCAGGCCCATGTACGAGTCTCGCTCCCTTCCCCTGCAGGCCAACTTAGTTTCAAATTAGAAGAACACTACCCTATCTTCCAGCAAGTATGTCAGTAGACCAGTTCTATTAATTCCTTACCAGTGTCCCTTGAAACAGAAGATTCCAGGTGGAAGGATTCTTAAAAGCATCCCTGTAGAACACCCTTATTTTAGTGACTAGGAATCTGGGACCAAGAGCACCAGTGAGCTTTACTCCATTCACCGATTTTTTGATGACTAGCTTCCTCCCCTCAACCTTTTCTGTTGCTGTGACAGAGGACCTGAAACTAAGTTTTTTTTTTTCATTTAGAATAGTTTTACTTTTTCATTGACAATTTCATACATGTATGTAATGTATCTTGATCACATCTACCCCAGCTTCTTCCTTCCATCCCCACTGGAAACCCTGCAATATATCCTATGTTCATGTCCTCCACATTTTTCCAACCCGCTGAGTTTTAATTAGTGTCAGTCACTGGAATGTTCACTGATCTTGTTGATTTGATTTGTGCAGGTAACCAGAGCTGTGAAGAGCTTGTGATTACAACAACCATGTCCTGTCCAGAAGACATTTTACAACACTCCTCCTTAACCTTCAGGCCTCACATTCTTTTCTCCCTCTCTTCCAAGTTCTAACCTTTGTGTGGGTTGATAAAGATGAATCATTTAGGAATAAGCAATCAACATGTCGCTTCTTCTGAGCACTTCGACTTTATGATTCTTCAGTCTCTGAGTTAAATGGTACCCTCTGCCGGGAGAAGCTTCTTTGGCCCAAGTTGAGAGCAGCATTAATCTTGGGCAGGAAATAGGATAGTTTTTAGATTCAAGACAGGGTCTCCCTGTGTAGCATTGGCTGTCCTGAAACTTGATCTGTAGACCAGCCAGCTTCTACACAGAGATTCACCTACCTCTGTTTCCCAGGTGCTGGAATTAAAGGCGTGTGCCACCACTACCCTGCTAGTAATTGGTAAAGATGCTTTGTAAAAGAAAATTCTGAAGGCTGGAATGCCTGAGAGCATGGCACCAGTGGCAGAAGGGCAAGAGCACACTCTTGAGAAAGCAGGAGCGAGTTTGGATAATAATCCCACATGTGAGATCCTGGTATCAGTCTTTGCAGGAATGTGGGGCCCTGGAAACCTACACGCTTCTCAGTTGGAACCACCTCCAACACATTGGGGATGAAATTCCCAACACACGATCTCAAGGGATACACTCAAACTTTACCAGTGGAAGAAATAGAAATGGAAGAGGAACTCTCCAGAATTCTAGATATTAACCCAGACCCACTCTACTGGAAAGCAGAAAGTGAAAAGATCCAGTATAGTTTAAGAGGATGCCAGCAACGTGTGTGAGAAAAATCTCAGAAAAGCTGCCTGTTGTAGGATAGAAGAAAACCACTCTGTCCCTGGAGGTGACAACTTCATGGCTTGAGAAACAAGAGATAAATTGGTACTCCAGCTTAAGGATCCTGGGAAACTGGGACTTGACTTAGAAGAGCATTGTTGTCAGAAGTGTGGCATCCACAGAACTAAGTGGGGAAAGGTATGGCTAAGTCTTGTATGGATCATAATGATGTGAGAGACAGCTTGTGAGAGACAGGAGGTTGGGCATGTCACTTGGGCCACAGACAAGAACCAGGGATTAAAGGACCAGTGGGGCAATCCCATAGGATCTTCTTTGCTCAAGGGCACCAATGGTCTTGTACTTTTCAAATCCGGTAGTTATTTTTCTGCCCTCATCTTCTTTGACACTGTTGTCATGACTACCTTCGTGGCTGTGTTTCCTTAACTCCCAAGTTGCTGCTCTTTTCTGCTCTCCTCCCTTCCCTCATAGCCAATTATCCTCCATTGTCTCACTGGCTTCTGTTGTCTCTAAATACTAGTGACCACAGGCCTCGTGTCCTGGCTCCTGGTCTTCATTTGAAACTCTTCTTAGAGTTTAAACACCACCAGTGTTGTGGTAACTCCAAAACTTAAAATTTTGTCTCTCTACCGTTATTATCTGTGATTTATAATATATAATTATGTATGAAAATTAGACCTGTAACATACATGTATAAAATTTATGGATGTATATATCATTCATACACACATCCCTTTGGGAATGAAGTGCAGCTCTAGAGTTTAGAGCTGAATGATCTAGGATGCTGAATTCATCCCATATGATCATAGCTGGCTGGTGTAATAAACATCTTCATAGGTGGTTTGTTTTGCGACGTTTTCATGTGGCAAATGGGGCTGCCTTTCTGACATATCTCATTGAAGAGATAAATTCTATTCATGAGAATTTGCCCTCATTTCCTAACCAGTCCCTAAAGCCCATTCTTCTAATACCAACACCTTGGATGTTAGGTTTCTCTGTATGTACATATTACTCTGGGATGGGCACGATCATTCAGGCAATAGCAGTGGCTACATCAGCTTCCGCACCTGTAAGCTGTGTACATGAATTCTTTTTGTTGCACATCCTTGCCAATACCTTGACCTCATTTGGCTTTTAATAAACTGTTCACTGAATTATATATAACAAACATATGGGCTTATGTGCTCTCTATAACCAACAAATTGCATTAGACCTTGGCTTGTATTTCTCTGAAACCTACCAACATTTTAAAAGTTTACTGACATTGAGTGTTTTTACCTACTCTTTCTTTTGGTTTGTTTGTCATATTATTACTAAGTGTCAACTATTTTGACATTTTATATGCTGATCATTTGTAGCATATATGCTGTATATATGCTATATATATTTCAGCATATAGCTGATATAATTTTCTTTAAGTATTCTTTGTATCAACAGAATTTAATTATAATGTACTTCAGTTTATCAATATGCTACACTTAGCGCTCTTTGTGTCTTAGAACTATCCTTCCCTGCCTTAATGTAAGAAATATATATTCTTCAAACATCACAAAAAGGTTGAGAGCTTTTAAGACAACGTTAGGTGTCAAATGTACCTGGATTTTATTCTAGGCCTTCTTCAGCGTCTGAGTGATAGTTTTATTAGTCCTCCTCATTGAATTTCTTCTTATTCCCTTGTGATTTGCATGTGCCTCCTCATTCATGTTAAGTTCTGTGTATTAGTATCTAGTTCTGGGAGGTAGGGGTATCTTTGTCTTGTCCAATTGGAAGTATACATTTTATTGTCTTGCTTCATCCAATCTACTTTTCCTTTTATTCTGGTGACAAATTTTTTCTTTTCTTCTTAGTGGTCACTATTCTTTCACTGCTATAATTCAAATGTGTTTCTTGCATGTACTGAAAGAAACTTATTTGTCCTAGGTAGTACAAAGAGAAGGGAAATTTTGAGAAGTGGGAATCATACCACTCTCATTGATGGAGAAGTGCCTTATGAAAAGACTGAAGGAGATGACTTCTGGTACTTTTTTGCATTTCTGACTTCAAGCCTGTAGGGAGACAGCATCTGTCCCATCTGAAGCACCCAGTAAACAGGGTACTATTTTGGAAACAATGTCTAGGCCTTTAGCAGGCATCCAGATTGCTTTCAAGTTGTCCTTGAGCTTTTAGTATCCATAGCTATGAGGAATATAGTTCTTTTTCAGTGAAATATTCAGTCTCAGGCATTTTATTACCGCAGCAGAAACAGGTCCTACCTGTGGCTTCATCACAGGCATAAACATATGAGCCAGGCTAATTAGGGTGCAGTCTTCATCCTTTTCAATAGGGGCATGAGTTAAAAGTTGGTTACCTGGCTTACTAATAGGAAGCCATCAAAAGACACAACGTGGTTGAATGGGGATAGAGGGGAATTATTTGATGCCAACGTTGAGTTGGATTTGGCTGTACCTGGGGCAGATGACCCTTTGAACTGCTTAGTGACCTAAACCAGTGAATAGCCCTCTTTGTTAAGTAAGTTAAGGAGGGCTTTAAACCTTTTGCTACGAACAAACACAGATGGCCAAGATAGGTCTACCTAGCAATGAATCAAGGGACTATTCATTGCCAGAGTCAATATTTTCCTCAGATAGTCTGTTTTCCTCTGTTCCCACCCAAGGACATGTGGCTACCATGATACATAATCACAAGCTTGGAGAACTAAAGCAACACAAGTGTATTCTCTCAAAGTTCGGTAACCTGGCAACAAGGTGTGGATGGGGAAATGCTCTCTATAGATCCTCTTCCAGTGAGTCTCTTCCAGCTCCCCGTGGCTGCTCTGCTTATGGCTCAGTTTACTTCATCACATCACTTATCACACCCCTGTCCCTTGTTACTGGGTTTGGGGGTGCACAGGAATAATTTAGAAAGCTATAATCATAGGACTTTAATTTAATTATATCTGGAAAGAGTCTTTCTGTAGTAAATAAGGATCAAGACACTCACATATCTCTTGGTGAGCCACTATTTGACTTGTGACAGAAACTGTTTCTACCTCCTCTTTACTGGCTCTCATAACCAGTCATTAGTGATGCTAGAATTCAAACCCCAGGCAGCCTGACTCAGTGTGATGACAGAACCATCACTTTGTTGTTGTTTGAGACAAGATCGCAATATGTAGCCTTGGCTATCCTGGAACTTGTTATATAAACCAGGTTGGCCTTGAATTCTATTTATTTGCCTGCCTTTGTGTCCAAAGTGCTGGATTAAAGGCATGATTATGTGTGTGTGTGTGTGTGTGTGTGTGTGTGTGTGTGTGTGTGTGTGTGTGGTGTGTGTGTGTGTGTATGTATGTATGTACATGTGTGTGTGTAGCATTTGTTTGAGAATTTCATACACATATACAATGTATTTCAATTAAATCTACACCTCTCCTCTCATACTCTCTCACCTCTCTCAACTTCATGTACCCTTTTTTTTCTTAACCAGTTGAACCCAGTTAGTATATGCCAGTATGTATGTGGATTTAAGCTTACCTCCTTGCTCTCCCTCTATTGTCTTCCTTCACTTTAAATATTTTTCTTTTTAAAATAATTGTATTCATAAATTTATTGAGTATGTGCATGTGCCCCATGTGTACTTGTGCCCACGTGCTGACACCAAATGTGGAGGCCAGAAGACAACTTGTGGAAGGCAGCTCTCTCCTTCCATTGCATGAGCCCTGAAGATCAACCTCAGGCAGCAAGCACCTTCACCTGCTGAGCCACCTTGACAGCCTTGCCTGCATTCGTTGCTATGACTTAGTGAGACCATCAGACTCACCAAGTTTAGGATTTGTGTCTTCAGAGGTGGTCAAGCATGGAATTAAAGGCTGGCCCTGTCAAGAGTGATTTTCATAATCTGTATCCCTTGTGAGATTCATGGCAATCTTCCTCTTCTGGTTTTGCTGTCTTTCATGTTTAGTGAAATGTTTTAGTGAAAGCATGACTTTGTTGGTTACTTTGTTTTTAGTTTTTTTTTTATTTTATAACCTGCTAGTCAAATTGGTGCTGCCCATGTATAACTAAGTATGAGGTCATCCTCTGGATGGTCAACCTACTAGGGATTACATTTCACTCTTCAGTTTTAATTTGTTAGAAATGCTGGTGATTATGATAGAAATAATATGATGAGTTGTTTATAAAATATACTCACAACAACATGAAAAGTATAGAAAATATAAGAGAGCTAATAAAACAATGTTGCCAAAATGCTAATGATTTTGAAGGATGAGATACTTGGGGGGTATATATGCTATACACTGACCTTTGTGTGTACTTTCAACAATGCCAGAATAAAGCCAGGAGTGTGTATGAAAAACTGAATATCATGTTCTCCAAACCATTTATAACCATAAGTCTGAGGTGTGTACTTAACATTCATAAAAGCCGTACCCTCTCTAAATTCCCCTAGAAGCCACTCTGCTCCATATCTGGTGTTTTTCTACTAATCTAGGTAAGTGTGTATGTTAAGCTCTATCTCATTCCTACACTAGTACTTCTATAAGGTAAGCACTGGCTTCTTCAACTGGGAAAGTTTACATTATGAGTACACGGCCTAGCTTAACTTCTGCATATAAAGCAGCTCTAAGGAAATAGCAGCACATGGTCAGCATGGTCGGCGCTCCATAAGCAGAGTTAGCACAGTGAATCGAGACTTTCAACACCCAGAGACTGAGCCCCACACTGTACACTAATGTAATGGTTACCAAGCATACCTGTCCTGAACTTTGGGTTAATGAGTGGATTGTTAAATTAATTCTCACATGCTCCGGGCCACACTTTATAGCAGGCTTGCACAAATCTCCTGCTTAGTCTGTGCTGTGTGTGCAAGCAATTTAGAAATCACGAAGGAAATCCTGGAGTCAGGGTTGGGCTGTAAATACACTTTTATGAATTCCTAAAGTGTTCCTTAGCTAGTTTTCTTTTTCAATTTTAACTCCCAGCAAAGCAACACACACTTTAAGTTTCAAAGATTGAATTTTAACACAGTTGAGACTATTAACGGATTGCTCAACCAGACTGTGTTATTTCGCAACAGGCCTGCCAATAATGTTTTCCTGATACTTGGATGTGTGTATTTGAATTTTTCTTAAAATATATCCCCTGGAGGGGGAGACCTGGTGGCACTTAGAGGAAGGACAGCAGGTTACCAAGAAGAGACTTGATACCCTATGAGCATATACAGGGGGAGGTAATCCCCCTCAGGAACAGTCATAGGGGAGGGGAATAATGGGAAAATTGGAGGGAGGGAAGAATGGGAGGATACAGGGGATGGGATAAACAGTGAGATGTAACAAGAAAAAATTAAAAAAAAATTAAAAAAAATATATATTTTGATTTGGAAAGCCTCTTTTGTTTGTTGGTTTGTTTGTTTGGGTCTTTTTCCCAATCCAGGTTGAGTCTGGTCCTGCTGCATACGACTGAATGTATAGGAACTGTTATGCAGGACACATATGCATCTGTGCGTTACATACTAGGCAGGGAAGCTTAGCATGTAAGACATAGTATCATGACAATAATCCCAACAGTCAATTTCTTAGCCAAGTGTGCATATTTAAGGGCCAGTGATCTGACTTGGACACTTAAGTTTATGATAAGGAACACGTAGTGGCAGTTAATTATTAATAGCAACCCAACTTTACAACATTTGCACTCGTTTTGCTAGGAACACATGTGCATGTGAAGCCTCCAAGATGAGCTAGCTATTTAGGAGCTGCCAATCCTTACAGCTATGTATCTCCATAGAAAAGGAGCTTCAGTTCTATGCAATAACAACAAAAGTCAAAAACAGATTGCATACCAAAGCATTAAGAATGATGTCACCTCTATTTGTGCCCTCAATTCCAATTTGGCATGTTAATCGGAGTTAACTCACTCTTTTTTTTTTTTTTCCAGTTACCTTTATCTAAATGGCACAGACTTAAATGGAGTGAGTTTATATTAGCATGCCCACTATAATTTTCGACGTAGTTTGCATGTTTATTCATTTCATAAGATTTCATTTGTGAATAATACCTTGTGACTAAACAAAGCAAGTACTAGTAGAAAACAACAGGATGGTGGAGAGAATACAGAGTGTAAAGGTAGGTGAACAGTCTTGGGGTAAATAAAATTCAAGCTGTCCCTAGTGTTGTCTACGTGTCCCATAGCAGTACTTCCTCAGTGCTTGCATTTTCCTCTCTGTAAATAGGCTTCTTTTTCTTTTCTTTTCTTTTATTTAAGGAAACATCTCATGTGGGAAGACATGACCCTGCAAGGCAATATTCCTGTTATGCTCAAAGCTCAAAGGAATTGAGGAGAACCGGGAATAGTGATGAACAAGCCAGACATACTGGGTTATAAGCTCAAGTGGGCAACCCAGCTCTTTGAGGAGTTTTGTTTCCTCACAAGAGGGTGCTGGGACAATGCAGGCCTTATGCTAAGTCAATTGACCATACCTTACCTCTTGCCACCTCCACCCGCCTGACCCAGCTTTGGGTACTGCCCAATAATCTACCAGGGACAAAATAACAAAGGCCAGTCTATTTCTCTCCGCTCTGGAGATGCCATCAGAGGAAAACAGAGCATGTTTTCTTCAAAATCCAAAATATTCAGCTTTCAGCCAGAAGGCCAAATTTGCGAAACTGGAAAGGGTGGGCTGAGATGGGCGGTTCTGAAGGAGGAAGGGTGTCTATAGATTTCCTGACTTTGGCTAGAGCTTGGGTTCCTGGAGCCAGTGGGGGTGGGGCTTCAGCAGGAGAGGGAAGGGACCATTGCCAGAGCTGGCTGCCTTATATCAGGCACATTCTTCGCAAGAAGAGCAACAACCCACGAAGTTCTGGGGGGCGGGGTGGGGGTCTTTTCTCTGCCTATGTATCTGTGAAATGTGAAATGTAATTACATGGTTTATTAGATTTGGAGCCAGTGTGCTGATGCTCTGCAGAAATGGAGCTGGCAAACAAAACCGAACCATCTGACCCCAGCCACCAGGAGAGTCTCCTTGGCTTCAGCAAATCACATTTCTTCTTCACACTTCGCTTGTAAACATGACATCTATCTTGTCAGGCTGGGCTTAGGCTCCGCCTCCCTGACCTCAGGATCATTCTCTGTTGTCTGGTCCACAAAGAGCGACAATCTCAGGTAGCATTTTGACGGAACAGTCTCTGGATTTAGCATTTTATTTTATTTTATTTTTCCCACTGGTATAAAGCAAGTGTAGGGGCTTGACTCTGCATTCCAAAGATCCTAAAGTTTAAAGTATATTCCCAAACATAATATTACTGTTATGCTTAGTAGCTCATTCAAGTACAGTTTGATTTGTTGACTTTTCACATGCTTCCTGCTTTGCAAAGCCACGTCTCACTTCCCACTGGTCAGTCTGCTCCCAATGGACTTCTCTCTCTTCATCTACCTTTTCATGTCTAAGATCAATCTGCATTAAAACATCCACTTTCATCAGATCCACATTGCAAAGGCCTCCTAAGCAGCCTAAGAAACCTCTCTCTAGACTTGCCTTTCATCGGTTAGAATTATGAGTGAGGACTGCTTGTGGAGCTCCCGTGAGCCTCAGTATCATCATTGATCACCACACAAGAAAGTTTACTTGGTGCTGTAAAACTCCCTTGAGAAACCTTAGGCTTATCACATAAGTATGTCAAGTGTCTACTGCTTTGTATTCCTTCCATGTTCTAACTTATTTCATGGTGCCCAAATGTTCTTATTGTTTTATTCAGTCCTTGAAAGAATTCCCATTGAGACCTTAGAAAGCCTATGAAAACTTCTAGTTACCAACAGACAACTGTAAGCCTGCATATGTACTTATCACCATGTGGCAGCTTGTACTAATTCACACATGGGATGCTACTGGGTGTCTAATTTACCCCACATTTTAACCAACCACCATATTCTACATGACTCCCAAGGGTCTGGAAAACAATACAGAGCTCTTCAGAGTTCTCCAACTCTCAGCCTTATTTGGTGGCCACAAAACCTTGGATACTAGGGAGAGAAGATACATGGAGTGATGAGGAGGGACCGCTAGGCTGATGTCATGGTCATTGTGGAAACAGTGCAAGTTATGGAGGACTAGGTTGATATTTAATAAGAACTTAGAAGATGAATGAATGAAAGAAGCAAGCTAGAACCCCCTTTGGGCTGGGTACATAATTTATCAGGAGTTATAGGAGACTACTATTCTCCTACAAAGCTCCCCCCTTTTTTTGAGGAAGGGGAACACTTCAATTTTGAGAGACATATTAGTAAATCTGCAAAGAGGGATTTATTGGCCTCTATAACTAGGAAGCGCAGAGAATGAATTGCATTCTAAGAGATGACTCAGGGTGCAATTGAAGCCAGCCCTCCCTAACTCCCCTGCCACTGTCCAGCATTTCTCCAGTGCAGCCTTCCAGTGCCAAGGGGAAGCCAGCGCCAGCTTCCTGATCATGGTCCCAATGATAACAGCTATCATTGGCAGAGAGAACTATACTAGGCTTATAAAACAAAGCCCTGGTCATTCCATCTTAAAATGATGCTAGCTAGAGTCATTTGGGGAAAATTCAAGGAGTGGTGAGTGGCAGAGACTGCTTGCTGTCCTGTCATTCTAGCACTGTGGCACCAGGTGACTCTATCAGCTAATTCCCATTAAGTACTTAGCGGCTATGTAATGGGGTTCTGGTTCCTCTGGGACTGCAATCCAAAATAAATGCCATCTTCCCTAAGTTGTTTTGATCATGGTGTTTTATCACAACAGAAAAATAGGTAAAACAAAAGTATTTACTAAAATTTTCTGGAAAAGAGAGCAATACAGTAGATTGGAAGAAATAACTGGATAAGCTGTTTGAGTTCCATGCCAAGTCACTTGAAAATGCTTATAATAAGTCAAAGGATAGTTCACTGATTGCTTTGGGAAACAAAAAAGAACTTAAATTTTCACTTGAGAAAGATAGAGAAAAAATTCACAAGACAGAGATGGTGGGTTGCCTTTCCTTTAATGGCAATGCTGGTTTATCATCAAACCCTCTATGTTTTTAAATTTTTATTGTCAACTTAATGCAAACTACAATCAACTGGGAATAGAGAACCTTAAATTAAAAAAAAAATACCTCCATCAGATTGGTCTGTGGCCATGTCTGTGAGCGTTTGTCTTGATTGACGGTTGACATGGGAGGGTTCAGCCCATTTCAGGCAGCACCACCCCAGAAGTATTCTTGGTGCTGTATAAGAAATTTAACTAAAAATGACCCAGGAAGCAGCATTCCTTCATAATTTCTGCTTCAGTTCCTGCTTATGCTCTTGCCCTTACTCCTGTTAGTGATGAGCTGTGATCTGGAAATGTAAGGTGAAATAAGCCTTTTCGTCTCCAAGTTGCCATCAGTTACGGTGTAGGATACCCTTCCATCCTTCCAATTTCCCCTTCACTAATCTTCACAGCGTAGTTGGTGTGAGTGGATTTATTGTCAAAACTGGTTAATGGACCAAGCTTCCTAAACAGTGAGCCTGCCACTGCAGATGTCACAGCTGCGGAAATCATGCTGACATCTGGTTTGTATTCACCTAATCACAGGGTGGTGATAGGCTCTTCCAACGTGACTCCAAAGGCAGAAACATGAAAGAAACAAGGGACAAATGGCTGCATCACACAAAATAGATTCTGAGTGGTGAAAATACCACAGCCAAAATTAAAATATCAAAGACAAGCTGGAGTCCTTATTTTTTTTCAATTAAAAGGGCCAAAGCCTATCTTTACAAAACAATTTTATATCAGTGGAAAAGAAAGATGTGCAATCCCACAGAGTCAGACAGAGTATAAGCTGGCCATTTTCAAAAGAAAAATATGTACCCTTGATTCATAAGCATGCTCATATAAATAACAAAAATGTAGCTTACTGTAAAGCAATAATGGAATACCTCTGGTTGATTACTATCCTGGGAGAAGAAAGAAAAACAAATAATTATGTTGTTTGCCAAGTGATGGATAGATGGACATTCTCAGGTACGATTTTGCAGCAACATTTTGGCATTATGTCCTTATTATGTACACATCCATCTTCAGTGAGTAGTTCACCTCTTGGTATGAATCCTTAAGAAATATCTAGGCAAGTGTGACTACCATGGGTACAGAAGCATCCACTTTAGCTCATTTACAAAATGGAGGAATTAGAAACACCCCCAAATTCAAAGACCAAAGGTTGGTTACAGGAGCTATGTTGTAAAATTCTCAGTAGCCACTAGAAGTTACGATCTGAATAGGTATGTGCAGAAATGTAAGGGCAAGCTCAGTGTAGGTCCCAGGGAGGCAAAACCACAACAGGAAATGATGCATGTACTATGAATCTGATTTTAGCAACACACACAGATGTATAATGCCCATGTATTTTAAAAAATCCCCCAAAAGCATCAGCCAGATGTTTTACAGAAGCTAATTTTGGATGGTTGGTTTGCAGGTGTTTCCTTACTGTTTGTGATACTATAATAGAGTGACACAGACTGGGAACTTTACACAGAACAGAAATTAATTTTTCATACTTCTGGAGGTAAAAAAGCTCAAGATCAAGGCTGAGAGTTTGTAAGGCAGCCTGCTTCCTACCTCTCAAAGGCCCTTGCACTTCACAAACCTCACACATTTGAGTATTGGAGAGGACACTCTCACACCAGGCCCATGTGACTTTTGTTTAAAAAAACTATAACTTCAAATCATATCATTTACAAATATACTTGACTTTTGATTTTGTTTTGTTTTGATCCTAGTATATTTTTGTTTTTATTGATTTTTGTTATTTGTCTGTTTTTTTAATCTGTGGGGAGGGAGGATAGAGGGAGGGAGGGAGGAAGAGAAAGAGAGAGAGAGAGAGAGAGAGAGAGAGAGAGAGAGAGAGAGAGAGAGAGAGAGAGAGAGAGAGAATATGAGAATACTAAGTTAGGTGGACAGGGTGGTGGGAAGAACTCGGGAGATGGGTGGGGGATAGCATATTCCAATATATTGTGTGAAACAATTTTATTAAATTAAAAGTTCACCTTTACATGATAACTCCTTTAAAAAGAAAGTTAGGAAGTGGGGAGATGACTCACTCTTTGATGATCACTTGGCACCACTAGACAGAAACATCTCTCCCATCTAACTGTGACTCTAGAGCATGCCCAGTGATCTGGACCATTCTGCATTCCTAGGTTGCATCAAAACTTCTCCATCCCCCACCCCCAGCACTGGAGTTCTTGTGAACTCTTGCTTTTGCCACTTTGGTGTTTGCTGCTCTATTCACCAGCAAAGGCATCCCTCCATTCTTTGCCCAGCAATCGCCTTAGAAGTTCAATTGTCCACCAGCACTCTAGGCTGGAAGACGAAATCAGTCTTCCTGAGCTCTGGTTTTATTTTCATTCTAGTGTGTCTAAACTCTGCTCTGTGGATGCTATGACTCCTTACTACCTCTGCGACTGCCTGCCTGCACTCGCAATCTGTCCTTCAAGATGGAATTCAGCACTGTGCCCTTGCTACTGCTGAGACCAAACTCAATCCAAATACGAATCTTCATTGCTCATGAAAGTAACCAGTTCATTCATGCACAAGAAGGCTACAAAGAACCCTTTCTTCCTTTGTTATTTAGACAAAACCCAACATTTTCATTAGAACCCCAGGCTCTTCTATGTCTGACACTGCTTTATGCACCTGCTCCCTCCATCCCTCCATTCCTGTAATTCTGCTCCTAGGATGTGGCCACCATGGAAGAATCTGAGCTGAAATGGGAATGCTATTGGCTCTAAGTAGGGTGACCAGAACTTTGTGACTCGGCAACTGTTTATTGTTCACTGCAGTCCTGGTGTGGGGAGATGTGCAGAGTGAACGTGAGGCACCTCATCCACTTCCTACTGTCCAGCAGTACGGTCTAATGCTTCCAGCTACTGAGTTTATGTGCCACAAGTTATTTGAAAATACCATTTGGATGCACTTATGAGCCTATATGAACCTTTTTCAGGAAGTTCCCCATTCCAATCAGAATGGTGTGATGGCATGACAAACTGTGTGCCGAGTAGGCAGATGTTTGATTAGAGCTGGCTTTAAGGATGTCCCTTAGACTGCAGAGATGTGACGGCAGTCAGGGAGCCTTTCCTTCCCAGCATGTCTAAACAAGAGTTTCAGAGGTAGAGTAAGACAAGTAGGTCTATTATGTGTGCATTTTAAAAGTAAAATTTATTTTTATTTATTTTTATTTTTTCAATATTTAATATTTACTCATATTATATCTCAATTATTATCCCATCCCTTGTATCCTCCCATTCCTTCCTCCCTCCTGCTTTCCCCTTACTCCCCTCCCCTATGACTGTGACTGAGGGGGACTTCCTCCCCTTATATATGCTCATAGGGTATCAAGTCTCTTCTTGGTAACCTGCTATCCTTCCTTTGAGTGCCACCAGGTCTCCCCCTCCAGGGGACGTGGACAAATGTGAGGCACCAGAGTACATGTGAAAGTCATACCCCACTCTCCACTCAACTGTGGAGAATGTCCTGTCCATTGGCTAGCTCTGAGTAGGGGTTTGAAGTTTACTGCACGTATTGTCCTTGGCTGGTGCCATAGTTTGAGCAGGACCCCTGAGCCCAGATCTGCCCATCATAATGTTATTCTTTCCATGTTCTGGCTATTATGAATAAGGCTGCTATGAACATGGTTGAGCAAATGTCCTTGTTGTGTGCTGAAGCATCTTCTGGGCACATTCCAAGGAGTGGAATAGCTGGGTCTTGAGGAAGCCCTATTCCCAGTTTTCTGAGATAGCACCAGATAGATTTCCAAAGTGGTTGTACTAGTTTGCATTCCCACCAGCAATGAAGGAGTGTTCCTCTCTCCCCACATCCTCGCCAGCATGTGGTGTCACTTGAATTTTTGATCTTAGCCATTCTGATGGGTGTAAGATGGAATCTCAGAGCTGTTTTGATTTACATTTCCCTGATGAATAAGGATGTTGAACATTTCTTTAAGTGTTTCTGAGCCATTCGATATTCCTCTGTTGAGAATTCTCTGTTTAGTTCTGAGCCCCATTTCTCAATTGGGTTATTTGGTTTGGTGGTGTTTAATTTCTTGAATTCTTTATATATTTTGGGTATTAGAACTTTGTCAGCTGTAGGGTTGGTGAAGATCTTTTCCCAGTCTATAGGCTGTCGCTTTGTTCTGTTGACAGTGTCTCCTGCCTTACAGAAGCTTCTCAGCCTCATGAGGTCCCATTTATTAATGGTGGACATTAAGGCCTGGGATGTTGGTGTTCTGAATAAGAAAGTAAAAATAATAAGAGTTGATGATATATGTAACACAGTGAATGGGAATCAAAAAAGGAAAGTGTGGATTTGTTGTTGTTGATTTGGTGTTTAGACGTGGCGATTGTGTGCACGGAAGATGGCACATCTTCTGGAAGGCAAGGGCTTACAGTGGGTCAGGTTACTGCTTTGAAACAATTTATAGCACATTGAGAGTCACAAGTATTCTGTTTTTATCACATCATATTTGAGATGTTTGAGGCACGTGGGTGAAGGCAGCAGCATGTGCTTTTTTTTTTTTTTTTATAGGAAAATACAAACTCTGTATTGGAAATAGCTGTCCTTCAATTATAAGTGTGGGAATGGAACTTAAAATCATGTGAGTTGATGAGCACTGATAAAGGAGTGTAGACAGCACTTGGTAACAATCAGGAGAAAGCTACACCTGTGTGAACTCCTTCACCTCTTCATTCATGTTAAATGTGGACACTGAGGAGCGAGTAGCTCATAGTAACACACACGTTTATATTTCATTGCCAACACTGAAAAAGGCAAGTAATAAAAAATAGACTAACAATGAAGATGCCAAGAAAGAGTTTGTGATATCTGAGGAAACTGTAGACTACATGATCCCTTCTATGGACTGTTGGCATTCATGCACATATAAGTTCATATGTGAGTTTGTGTATATGTGCATACAAGTTTTTGTGTACATATGGATGTGTCAATGTGCACATGTGGATTTATTGGTCCTGTGGGGACCATGTGTATACATGCATATGCACATGTGCATGTATAGATGTGTGTATACATGCATACATGTTTGTACAGATGCAACAATTAACCTTCACAGTCAATGTGGCTCAATTTAAAACCATTTACAGCAGTGGTCCTCAGCTTTCCTATTGCTGCAACCCTTTACCACAGTTCCTCATGGTGCGCTGACCGCCTGAACATAATGTTATTTTCATTGATTCTTCAGAAATGCAGTTTTGCTAGTGTTATGAATCATAATGTAGATATCTATATTTTACAATGATTTTAGTGACCCCTGTGAAAGGGTTGTTGGACCCTCTCCCCCAAAGGGGTCGGAACCCACAGGTTGAGAACCATTGATCGAGAGGATGGGGTGATACACAGCAGAGTGTGTAAACCAAGGAGGGAAAACCCACCCTTAATATGTGTGGCACCATCTTATGGGCTGGCAGCCAAGAGAGAATTAAAGTAGGAAGGAGAGAGCCAGAAGAATATCCATCCTCCTGTTTCCTCTGCATCCTAGCCTGCCGCGACACAACCTGATCTGCTTGGATATATCTTCCCAACAGCGAAAGAGTGAGCTCTTTGAAAGCCTAATACAAAATAAAACTTTTCTTCCATTAAGTTGTTTCTGTCAGGCATTGTGTCATAGCAGTGAGACAGGGTGCTAATACTGAAAACCAGTTCCAGGGGCGTGAGATCATCGCTATGTCTAACTATACCTATTTGGCTCATAAGCCTTTCAAACTGGACTTTTGGAGGAATTTGGATGAATTTGGAGATTTAAACTATAGAAAAACCCATAATCCTGTAGGATAAAAGTTTAATGGGGGATTCTTATGGGTTCTTAGAAAACAAAAATATTTATTCATTCATTCATTCATTCAGTCATTCATTTTTAAATATAAAAAATAAAATATAATAAGATAAAACAAAAACTATCACATTGAAGCTGGACAAGACAAACCAACAGAAGGAAAAGAGCCCAAGAGAAGGCACAAAAGTCAGGGACCCACTTGTCCATACTCTCAGGAATTCCATAAACACATTGAGCTGGAAGCCATACTATAAATACAGAAGACCAGGCACAGACCCATGTTAGCCATGTGCTCGATGCTTCAGCCTCTGAGTTCATATGATCTTTGCTCATGCTAATTTAGAAGGCCTTCTTTTCTTTGTGCCCTCTATCCCCTCTGGCTCCTACTCTCTTTTTGCCTCCTCTTTCATGGGGGTTTCTGGGCTCTGAATGGAGGGATTTTATGGAGATATCCCATTTAGGACTGGGTGTTCCAAAATCTCTCACTCTCTGTGTGATGTCTGGCTGAGGGTCTCTGTATTTTTTCCCAACTGCTGCAAGAGGAATCTTCTCTGATGATGGTTGAACAAAGCACTTGTCTATGAGTATAGCAAAATATCTCTAGGAGTCATTTTACTGCTACATTTTATTTCTTCCTTTCTTTTCTTCTTCTTGTTCTTTTTCTTCTTGTTCTTGTTGTTGTTGTTGTTGTTGTTGTTATTATTATTATTATTATTATTATTATTATTCCTGCATTTCCTAAAGTTTTCATGATCTTACTAATCAGTGTTATGAACTGGGGAGCAAGCGTTCAAATGCCCAAGCCTATGGGGGACATTTTTCATTCAAATCACCACACTGACTGAACCCTACCCAACACAGGTACAAGAGTGCAAAACTCTTCACCCACTTTAAAGATTTTTCTTTAAGGCAAGAATACTCCCCTGTATGTTCTGCTTACACTGGGCCACCAGTGGAAGTACTTTTCCTGCGGTTAGCAACACAGGAAACAAGAAGCCATGGCAGGTATGGTCTAGGAGATGCAACTATTTGGTAGGCTGGTGGCACACTTTGGCACCATACACGTGGTCATGGTTTTGCAGTCATGCAGAGTGCAAGAGTCATGAGGACATAGGGAGTCATGATTTTAAGGGACCATTTTAGAGGGCAGGAAATGTGTGGCAGTATAAAATGTTCTGCAAGGAACCTCTGAGAGGATAAGCCATGAATCTATAAGAGTAAAACCCTAAGCCATAAAGGAGACACCAGGATGATAGAGATGTCAGGAACATGGAACGTCAATGTATTAAAAGCCATGAGCCATGTTTGAGCTAGTCAAAAAGAGACACCATGCAGTCTGCAAATGGCAAGACCAAAGGGGAAGGCTATCCATATCAGTAGCATCTCAGGGAATACACATTTTCCCTTCTCAACCTTCAGAGGTTGAGGAGGTAGGTGACTTAGCCACACACTTTCACAGGTATATGAGCTGCAATAGGAAACCTTTTAATACAATTTCCCTAAACACACATTAAGTTTCCATGGAATGTTGTCCAGCTAAATGTCATGTCAAAGCTAAATGGAATGTCACAGCTAAATCACCAAATACCATGATCATGGTCTTTGGAGAACTGGTTGTCTAGAACATATTGGAAATAAATAGAAACCTTGAATGCAAAGGGGGGATGAACAAATGGCCTTGGGGCTATCAGTTTCTTTGATTCTCTAAATGTCTGAACTGCCCTTGAACATGAGAGCCCATGGATGTTAACCCTGCCCAGCTGCTCAGCCAAGTCAGCAAACTCTGAGCCAAGGACATCTTCATCTCCCAGGTAACAAACAATTCAGGCTCTCTGCCATGACAGGCACATTCCAGAGGCTAGGGAACGGAGGAGTGATGGTGGCAAGCTGGCACGCAAAGCAACACTTCTCAGGAAGCAGTCCAGCAGACGTGCACAAGGGTCACATTTGCCTCTTTCTAGTGTTTGCAGTTCCAGCATTTGCCGGTCTGCAAACATCAGGGCCTGAGCCTATTGCTGTACACACAGCGTGAACCAGATGCTGGCTGTTGTGCCTTGCTATGTTTTACAGGGACTGCAGGGGTCTGTCTTTCAAGATGGTTCCTCTCCTTCCTGTCTCCTGACTCTCAACCCTATGCATACCACACAAATATATCTCAAAGACAACGTTTATCAGGTTAAAAACTATTGAAACAGTGTGCCAGGAACATAATGCTATCCATTTGACTCTCGTGAAAAGAGGGCTAGGACCCTAATAGTGCGCAGAAATCATTAAGTCCAGAAAGGACTTACATGCCTGATGCAGCACTGTGATTGGAACTTGTGTCTAGATGTTCCCAGATTCCCCAATATCAAACTTCACTTCCAGTACAAAAATAAAGCAACAAAGTACCACTAGGAAGTATTTTCTCAAGAGCAGACCTTGAGGTGTAACCTCACCTGACGTGTGCCTAGGACTCAGCTGTTCCACATATCTGTGTGCAGAACAGCTTAGGGGAGGTTGGGGCAGGATGACTTCCCACCTTTACTCATTCATGAAGGCAGACCTTTTCTGAGATCTTAAGGACCACTGAAGGCCAAAATACTAAAGTCAGGATAAAGAGACATTTCACCTTAATCATTTCTACAAATGCCAAGTGTCGTCCTTTCATTGTTCTGTTAATAAAATGATGAACAGGTGACTTTGCTCTTTTTACTTAATTTTAAGCCGCTAGTTACTCTCTGTTGATAATGATAAAACAGCAGAACCCAAAGTGACTTGCTGAAGAAAGGGTTTGTGTGGCTCATATCCCCACAGGAAGAGTCTACAGTGGTCTCTAGCATTATACAGCCAACACGTCCACCTTGTAGGAGAAACAGCAGGAGTCACAGTCCAGGCACTTATCCAAGTACAACAAGTGGCCAAGGTTGTAGAAGTTGGGGCCTTCCATTGAGCACCAAATTCTCACCACCAGTGAGAGATGCTTTCCTCAACCAGAAAATGGAATGACCCATATCTAAGGACATCAGTTATAAATGAAAAGTTATGAGGTTTCTTATTATTTTTTTCCTCCTGTCTTAACAGTGAGACTAAATATTCTACTGTACAATCAAACTGTCCAGAACAATTCTAGTTATACGTCTTAGCATATACACAGGAACTTTAAATCAGCACATCTGAATTACTTATGCCTTTATAAAAATGGCACCTTCTCCAAAGAAAATTTAATCTGAGCTTTTCTAGTATGCAACTGGCACCCAATTCCTAAACACTCAGCTACATGACTCTGATTTGAGAGTGAATTAACAATCTTTAAGGTCACTGTGGTGGCAGTTGCCATATCTACCCTCCTATACATTAGCTATTAGTGATTGTCGAGTACCCACTGGGTGCCAGGTACTGTGCCAGGCATGCAGTGTCAGTCTTTCAGAAGGTGCAATGATTAATTTTAGGTGTCAACTCCACTGCATTCCTGGGAACCCAGAGAGCTAATAAAAGACTTCTGGGTGTGTCTGTGAAGTGTTTCCCGAGGTGAGTGTTTAAATCAGGAGACTGAGCAAATGAAAGCCATTCACACCCAAGTGGGATGCTATCACCCATCTTGAGGCCAGACAGTGTGGAGAAGGATGCAGTTCACAGTCTCTTGGTGAATTTCTTCAGCACCATCTCATGCTTTTGGGCACCAGAACTCTAGACCTGCATGCCTCCAGACTTGGACTGGGTAGCAGTCACAGGCTTCTGAGATCCTCCAGCTTTCAGCCACTCTGCCTGGGACCTCTCGGCTTTATATTTATATTATCCATTTCCCATATAAAATCCCTCATGTGGCCATATACACAGCCTTTCCTGCCATGGGTAAATGTGGTTAGTGTAGGAGGCAGTGGACAGGAGAATTCAGTAAAGCACAAAGTAATTTAAAACACTGGGGAAAAACTCTCTAGAAGAGGAAATATAGGGTTGTTTTGGGGGAGCAGGAAGGGAGAGAGTGTATGTATTGGGATGAAAGGAGTCCATTTTCCACAGGACATTCAGGGGCTTTTGTAGGCAGAGACATCTTCAAAGCCAGCATGGGTGAGAGTTAACTGACAACCATGTCCCAAAGAGACAGAAGAGCTGGATCCTGAGGGATGGGAAGAGGCAGGAGACTTCAGAGAAGGAAGATTGACTCACCTGTGCACAAAAGCCTGTGGGGACACGCGGGGTGTTGGGATGGGACTCTGCTCTCTATGAAAACTTTTAAGATGGGAAGGAATATATTCGGATTGACATTTTTCATAATTTTTTCCATTATTGCCATCTGGGGAAGATAGTGATAAGAAAGACTATTGTAATGTCTTTGAAAATGCTAAGAGGCAATTACCAGGCATAGTTGGGGACTGTGCTGGTAAAGTATAGTCTTACTGGCAAGGCTTATGGGCTCAGGGAGAAAGAAAAGAATCAAGGCCTCTCCTAGTTGTCTGCTGTTCTGAACAGATGGTGGAACTATTTGCTAAAATAGGAAGAAATACAGCTGAGAAACATTAGAGATGGAGTGTGTGTCTTTGTGTGTCTGTGTATATGTGATAGTGTATGTGTGTATGTGTCTATAAGTATATGTGCATATGTGTGCATATGTGTGAGAATGTGTGTAAACCTGCTTGTGTGTCTGTTTATACCTGTGCATATATGTGTGTATATATGTGTGAAGCATGTGTATGTGTATATGTGTGAACATGTGTGCATGTATGGGTGTGCATCTGTGTTGGAGCAATGTAACACTTTTATGTAAGACAAATTTTTTAAATGGCAAAGTAAAAAACCGTGCCCATCCTCTCACAGTCCAACAACGTCATGGGGCCATTGCTTGTCCTCCTAGTCTTTTTTCTTGATACTTAAGTTTTAATTGAATAATAGTATAAAGTTACGTGTAACATAACTAGATGTGTCTTAGTCCTTATGAATCAGACAAGCAGGAATCCCTTCTTACTGGCCCTACTGTGTGGCCTTAACATAAACCTTGATCTCTGCCAACCTCACTCCTTTGTTTGTACAATAAAGGTAACAGAGAAGTACAATTCTGAGCTTCACTATGGGGGTTCAGGCAATGCCTTAAGCTTAAACTGCAGCAGAAGAAAGACACAGGAAAAAATTATTAAAGCTATATGGTTTATATAACAGTTTCTCTGGAATAAATCTTAGAAGTGGAATTGATACCCTCATGTACTGTGCAACTAACAAAAAAGATTGAAAAAGAAAATAATTTTCCAAACTCTAGAATGATTCCATAATTTTCCGGGTGAATTTTTGGTGTAGCGCAAAGAGATTTAGGGAGATATTTTTAAAGGACAATAAAACATTTATGTCATAAGATCAATATAACCCAAAACTATAGGTCTGCAATTTTCAAAATCTCCAATTGATAGAAATTGTGTGCCAGGATTATCTTCAGTTCTTAAGGATAACCCAGTATTTTATTCAAATTTTATCAGAAGGGCTTAAATTTTTTTTTTTTTTTTTTGCTACAAATTTATGTCATGCTATTGCTCTTTGAAGTGATATCCTATCTGAAACAGAGGGGTCAGTAGCAGTCTCAAGTTGGTTGGGACGCCTGCTGGCAATAACCGATGCGTTAGCCAAGCAGGTCTGAGGCCATGGGCGGGGGAGGGGTTGTCCTCTTTATATCCCTGCACCACAGTGATGCTTTTAATTACACAGCAGATATTTGAAAGACAGACATCCAACCACAAAAGATGTTACTGACTACACCAGGGGCTGTGCAGAAAATAAGTGAAACTTTCAGGCCTGAGCGGGGACAACTCATTCATGAACTCTAGGAAAGCCTCAAGGTCAGTGGTGGAGCCTGCATCACAGACCTGACGTGGCATCTGGGAGGTCCTCGTTGGGACACTGCAGTATGCAGGAAAGTGAATGTGACTAAGGAACCAGAAAGGTGCCAGGAATGACAGAGGAACCTAGCTAGCATTGATGACTGTTCTTGTCCAATCAAATTAACTAACGCAGAGGCCAATTCAGCAGCAGCATTTGCTTGCTAATTAAAAAAAAAAAAAAAAGTCTCTAACAAGGCCACCCTCTGAGGCATTGAACATGATTTGAGGATAGGCACAGCATCATGACAGGAGCCAGTGTCAAAGGAGGAAGACAGTAGAGATTTAGTTCTGGCGCAGTCGTGGCATCTCGTTTCATAGGAACTGAGATAAACTGTTATGATGAGAAAGGTAAACGCACCAGCCAAGGACAATACAGGCGATAAACTTTAAACCCCTACCCAGATCTAGCCAATGGACAGAACATTCTCCACAGTTGAGTGGAGAGTGGGATACGACTTTCTCACGTACTATGGTACCTCACATTTGACCATGTCCCCTGGAGGGGGAGACCTGGTGGCACTCAGAGGAAGACAGCAGGTAGCCAAGAAGAGACTTGATACCCTATGAGAATATACAGGGGGAGGTAATGCCCCTCAGGAACAGTCATAGGGGAGGGGAATAAGGGGAAAATCGGGGGGGGGGGGAAGAATGGGAGGATACAAGGGATGGGATAACCATTGAGATGTAACAAGAATAAATTAATTAAAAAAAAAATAAAATAAAATTTAAAAAAAAATTAAAAAAAAAAGAAAGGTAAATGCAATGTGTGCAAGAGCTTGCAAGCCACTCAGTGTTTAGAAATGCACCACAGTTTTGAAGTATGCAAATCTGCACATTTATATTACTGCGGAACTCCAGAAGACTTGAGGTTTTCCCTGTGAGAGTCAATTGATGCTCAAGGAGGGTCTTCTATATCTTGAATTTATTGAGCAGTGGAAATTCCTTTTTTTTCTTTTATATTAGTCATAATATTGACTAGTATAAAGAAAATGGTAGGAAAGCTTTTTCAAAAAAATTCTTTTCTCATACAATACATCCAATCACAGTTTCCCCTCCCTCCACTCCTCTCATCTCCCCCTCACCTCCCCTCTCCCTCAGACCTACTCCTTTTTCATTTCTCATCAGAAAAGAAGAGGCTTCCCAGGGATATTAACTGAATAGGGCATAAGAAATGACAATAAGGGCTCAAATCCACATGAGGAAGTCATGGATGATTTTTTTCTCCTGTCAGGTATCAGTATCAATGGATGGACATCAATCAGAAACTGAGCCATGAATCTGTGAATCCTAATGTTGCTGCATAGTAAAGAATCAGCCTGGTGTTTGTCCACATTCCAAGGTACAGGCACCATGGAATTTTCCACATGTCCCTTGAGCCACATACCAATGAGACAACTCAAGGCCAGCAGCTTCTTTTAAAATTTTTTTAAAAATTTATTATAATTTACTCATATTATATCCCAGTTGTTATCCCCTCACTTGTATCTTCCTGTTCCCACCCTCCCTCCCTCTTCCGCTCTCTTCCCCTCCCCAAGACCTCTGACAGAGGGGGACCTCCTCCTCTACTATATGACCACAGCCTATCAAGTCTCATCCAGATAGCCTGCTTCCCCTTCCTCTGTGTGCCACCAGGGCCACCCTACCAAGTCAGCAGCTTCTTGACAGCTTCAGAATGGGGCCTGATCACCAAAGAGACCAGTCACATGGTTAGCAGCCAGAGACTCTAAGCCACTCTGTAGCCCAGAGAAGGGGAGGGGCTGGAGAGTAAGTTAAGTCTTTTAATTATTTAATATCTCTTAATGGACCCCTGATGAAAATGGTAGATATCAAAGCTTGAGCCTTGCTGCAGGCTCCCAGATGGAGAACTTGTCAAGCCCCAGGGAGGGGTCATGCCCTGACGCCGTGAGGTGAAGGTACCCAACACCCTCCTTGAAGTTACTTTGTGAGCATCTTCTTTGGTTCTTCCTGAGGTGGGTCATAACAACAACCTCTGTAACAACTGAAGCATTTTCGTGAATTCCAGGGCTCCTTCTAGAAATGATTAGATAGGAAAGGCTGCAGGAAGTGTTTAATCTGAATCAATTTATCAGAGGTGCATATGGCTGACATAACTCACTTGTCTAAAGTGAGGTCAATGTGTTACACAAGGCTATGCCCTATAACTTGAAGGTCTGCACTACCACTGGGCATGGATGCCAGAACTGACTAGTAGATGTCAGACTACCTACAAGGCAACTTGCCCTGCATAAATAATAATGGTTGTCTTTTTAAAAACAGGTTTACAGTACAATGTCAGCTTTTTAGACAGTTGTTCGGTCTCTTACACTTTTTAAATTAGAATTTTAAATTTTAACCAAAGTAAACAGTAAGACCCCTAACAACCCTGATAGTATCTCATAATCAGTCACTATAATTTTTACAATAATACATATGAAAAATCATACTAAAATCAACAACTACCTGGCAGGCTCACCTCAATTCAACTTATATGTTGCCATCATGTGAGAGAAATAAAGTAGCAGATCTTTCTGGACCTCAGGACTGTGGGGGAGGAATGTATTTGAAAGCAGGCTATTCATCTGTTTGAAGGTTCTAGAATACAGTCTACACTTCCTTGACCATAGCACATACTTTTTTTTTCTCTTTCTTTTTTCATGTGGGATACCAGCCCACCTCACCCCCCCCCCAGGAGACTAGGCAGCAGTAATAGAGACAAAAGAAAATGTGGAATGTATTGTGCAGAGCCAACCTTGGAGAGACCTGTCAATTGCATCATATAAAATTAGCAACAGATGATTTGTCATCCATCAGCACCATCTCAAAAAGGTTTCTAATGAATGAATAGGAGTACCATGTTACCAATCAAAGGCACTCAGTGGGGCAGGTCTTAAAGAGCAAGGAATAATAGACGATTGCAAACATGAGACACAGTTTATGGTGATCCTTGCATGTGGCACAAATAAGTAAAATATATACATGGGGTGTGCATAGGCACACCCGGGAAAGCAGGCAAGGTGGTACACGGGTTTTAAAGGAAGCAGAAATGGAGGAGGCAGAAGTGTTATGTAGGAGCCAGAAGCTGACAATTTACACAGGCACCGGGAAGTGAACAGAATGAAAAGGCTCTATTTATGCCAATGCCCTGTCAATTAACTTCCCAGAAACTTGGTAAGCATGATGCAAAATGTGACCCACAGTCTCAATATATGCACAGCTGTGCACAAATAACCCACTGACAAGACATGAACAAGCGAAGTTTCTTATCTCTTAAACCTTCTGCCATAGAAATTGCCAAATAGGAAGAAAGAGCCTCAGAACACTAGAGGCCTAGGTCGTGACTCACATGCTGAATGGTTCTAGATTGGAAAATTCCTACCCGCACATACATATACACATGGGGAGAGAGAGAGGGAAGGAGGGAGGGAAGGAGGGGGAGGAAGGGAGGCATGTAAGGGGAGGGAATGGAGTGCTTGCTGTGCATCTGCACATGTGTGGGCTCATGTGTGTATGTGCATGTGTGTGTGTGTCTAATGTATGTGTGTGATTGGCATGGGTTACGAAACTGGAAGGGTGAACATGAGCTGGGAAGATATACATAGGAAGGGAGAGTGGTAAGAACAAAAAACAAAACAAAAGATAAATTGATGGATTAGATGTGACAGGAGGGCAAGGAGGGGCTATCGGGAGAATAGAGTCAGCAAGGGTTCCAGAAGGATGGGAAGGAGGCTGAGGGAAGAACACGAGGGAGAACATCCATAGCATGGGGTGCGGGGAGGAAGGCAAAGAAGGGAATACGAAAAGAGGAAGCTAAGATAAAGCAGTGATTCTCACCCTGTGGGAAATGACCCCCTAGGGGGTCATATATCAGATATTCTGCATATAAGGTATTTATGTTATAACTCATAATGGCAGCAAAATTATAGTTATGAAGGAGCAATGAAATACTTGTATGGTTGGGGGTCACCACAACATGAGAATCTGTATCGAAAAGGCCACAGCATAAGGAAGGTTGAGAAGCACTGCATTTAACAAAAGAAAAGCTATTTGAAAAGCTATAGAAAACCAATTACTGTAGAAGCTTCCCTAATATATGAAAGGGATTTAAACGAAGTCATCATGTAATTGGGGAGACGATACCCCAACTAGGTATCTTATGCCACCAAGTAAAACCTCCAATGCCAAGAATTGGTTGCATCTTATTGAATCATGCCTAGAATGATCCACTGACACTCCCAAAACATCACAAGCTATTGCCAAGGCTATATCTTACCCTACACAATCTGACACTGTGGCCCTGTTGCAGAAGGCACCACTTAACTTATGCAACCAAACATAGAGAAATTGAAGTGGTGCCAAACTAGAAACTTCACCTCTACTGACTAGCAGTTATGGTACTGGAAAGTACCATGAATACTGCCCAAGGAGAAAAGTAATCATCAATACTATCTCAGACCGCTCCCTCTTCATGGTGAGGGGGAGGGAGGGAATGCTGGTGCCCATGATTTGATCACTTCCTATTGGCAGGGAGGTTCTGTGGGTACACAAAGGAAGGGGATGTCTGCTATCAGGATGAGACCTGATAGGCTGTGGTCAGCTGGTGGGTCCCCCTGCCAGAGTTCTAGAGTGGAATAGGGTGGGAACAGGAAGATAAGAGTGTGGGGAGAGATACTAATCAGGATGTAATGTGGAAAAATTGTAATACAATTTTAATTAATAAAATTTTAAAAAGGAAAAAAGGTATATAGAAGAAAGAACAAACAAAAAGCCATGTGACCTATGACAGTGACCTGCCTGCAAGATATACTGATATTAAAATGGCATCAATGGCATGGGAGAAACCAATCACTTTTTAAAAATCTAATTTTAGGTTCATTCTGTAATTTGAAATCCGTAATTGACAGGGCTAAAGTGGCCCAAAACATGAGTAGATAGGTGAGGAGCCTAAGGAAAAAACCTACTATTGTTATTTTGCTAAGGAAACACAAGCAATAAATGACTTCTAATGACATATTGCTATATCAAGAAGAGATCAATGTATTGTTCTACTCTCGTCAGAAAAACTCTTCATGAAGCATATGGTAATTATTATAGATGCCCACAGCTCTGCAAAGTGAAGAGAGACTTCAAGCATTCAGTCTACATGGGTGGTCTTTATCAAATCCCACCCATCAAGGCTCAGAGATCTTCACAGAAGATGACATAGACAGATTTTAAAAGCCAGAGATATTGGATGACTTCCAGATACAACAGAGGTGACACACATATGAACTCAGAGGCTTTGGCAGTGTGCACAAGACCTGCACAAGTTCAAACCAGACAAAGTCCCACTCCTAACCAGGAAGCTATTTGCAGTTGATCCCTGCTGAAGAGTGAAATTCTGCTTTTTCCAATGGAGTGACACAGGGTATCTTAACTACATTCCAGGACAGGCACCATGCATAGGAGGAATTGGCCAACACAAAATGGACACCATGTTTTATTTGTGCAGTTTCTTTTTTGTTCTTGGTGATTATTTTTAATTATTGGTTTTTTAAAAATTGTTTTGATTTTCATTCTGGGATTACCACTCTCCCTCCCTCTTCTGCACTATTCCCTTCCCTAGATAGCTGACAGAAGAGGACCTCCTCCCCGACCATATGACCATAGCCTATTAGGTCTCATTCAGATAACCTGCTTCTCCTTCCTCTGTGTGACCCCAGGGCCTCTCCACTGAGAAGAAGTGATTAAATTGGGGGCACCAGAGTTCACTTCAGAGGCAGTTCCTGTACCATCCACAATTGTGGAGAATAAGCTCTCCATTAGCTATATCTGAGCAGGGGTTCTAGGTTCTTTGCATGCATTGTAGTTAGTTGGCATGCAACAGTTTGTGTAGGACACCTGGGTCCAAATCTGCCAGCACTGATGGTCTCTTCGTGGGGTTTCTGAACCCTCCGTGTCCTTCCACCTTTCCCGCCCCCGCCCCATTCTTCCATACCACTCTCTTTGCTCTGCCCAGAGTCCAGCAATAAGTCCCAATGCTCCACTGTGTGCAGTCTTTCTCAGAGGACATCTATGTTGGGCTAATATCCATCTATAAGTGAGGATATACCATGCATGTCTTTCTGGGTCTGAGTTACTTCACTCAGTATGATTATTTCTAGATCCATCCATTTGCCTGCAAATTTCAAAGATCTTCACCAACCCTACAACTGACAAAGAACTAATATACAAAATATATAAAGAACTCAAGAAATTAAACACCACCAAATCAAATTATCCAATTAAAACATAGGTTTCAGAGAAGATTAGCATGACCCCTACACAAGGATGATATGCAAATTCATGAAGTGTTCCATATTCTTATGGCAAGTTCCCAGATCTGAACCCAGGTCACCCACCTGTTCCATGGAACAGTTTCCTGATCTCCACACATGAGGGGTCTCAACCTATGACCACTCACTTATGAGTTGCTCTCAATGGTCAGTGAAGGACACCAGAAACTACCACCCGACACCAGAGACATCAAGATGGCTAAAGGCCAGAGTAAAATCACAAACAACAGAAGCCAAAATAATATGGTATCTCTGGCACAAAGTTATCCCAAAGCAATCAGGCCTGGAAACTCTAACACAACTGAAACACACACAAAAAAATGATCAAATCTTTCCTTATGAAGATGATATTAGAGGAAATGAGTAAAATCCTTAAACAAATAGAGCCAAACAGATTGAGGACCTTAGAAAGGCCATGACAGAAGCCTATAGAGAGGAAATGAAGAAATTCAGGAAAATACAAACAATCAGATGAAGGAAAACCATAAAATGGTTCATGATCTGAAGATGAAAATAGAAACAATAATGAAAGCACAAACTGAAGAAAGCCTGAAAAGAGAGAACTTAGAGAAGGAAACAGGAACTTCAGAGGTAAGCATTGTCAACAAACTACAAGAGATGGAGGAATCTCAGGTGTAGACAATACAATGGAAGAATTTGATGCAAATATCACAATAAATGTTAAATATAAAATATTCCTGAAACAAAATATCCAAGAAATCAAGGACACCATGAAAAGACAAAAATTAAGAATAATAGGAATTAAGGAAAGAGAAGATGCTTGGCTCCAAGGCCCAGAAAATATTTTCAACAAAATCATAGAATAAAATTTCCCCAATTTAAAGAAAGAGATGCATATAAACATACATACAAGAGGCCTACAGAACACCAAATAGAGCAGAACAGAAAAGAAAATCCTCCTGCCACATAATAATCAAAACACAAAATGTACAAAACAAAGAAAAAATATTGAAAAGCGGCAAGTGAAAAAGGCCAAGTAACATACACTGGCAAACCTATCTGAATCACATAGGACTTTTCAACAGAGACCCTAAAAGCCAGAAGGCTTGCAAACCCTAAGAGACCACAGATGCCAGTCTAGACTATTATACCCAGCAAAGCTTTCAATAACCATAGATGGAGAAAACAAGATATTCCATTACAAAAACAAATTCAAACCGTACCTATCCACAAATCCAGCCCTACAGAAGATAGTATAAGGAAAACTCCAACCCAAAGAGGCTAACTACATCCAGGAAAATGCAGGAAACAGATAACTTCACTTTAGCAAAAGAAAATCCAAACACACACACACACACACACACACACACACACACACACACACACGACTACTACAACCAACATCAAAATAAAAGGACCTAGCAGTCACTAGTCATTAATTTCTCTCAACATCAGTGGACCCAGCTCTCCAATAAAAAGACACAGACCAACAATGGATGCCTAAATAGGACCCAATATTCTGCTGCATTCAAGAAACACATCTCACCCACAAAGATAGGCATTACCTCAGGGTAAAAGCCTGGAAACAGGTCTTCCAAGAAAACAGACACAAGAAGCAAGCTGGAGTAGCCACTCTAATATCTAATAAAATAGACTTTCAATCAAAATTAATCTGAAGAGATGAGGAAGGACACTTCATATTCATCAAAGGAAAACAAAACCAAGATGACATCACAATTCTGAACATCTATGCCCCCATACAAATGCTCCAACATTGTAAAAGAAACATTAACAAAGCTTAAACCCCACACTGATCCCCACACATAGTGGGAGACTTCAACACCCCCCTTTCACCAAAGGATAGGTTAGTGAAAGAGAAGCTAAACCAAGAAATAATGACACTAACAGATGTCATGAATCAAATGGACCTAACAAATATCTACAGAGCTTTTCACCCAAACACAAAAGATTATACCTTCCTCTCAGCACCTCATGGAACCTTCTCTAAAACTGACCATATAGTAGATCACAAAGCAAGATCACAAGATACAAAAAGATTGAAATAATAACTTGCATCCTATCAGACCACCATGTACTAAACCTAGATTCCAACAACAACAGAAATTTTAAAAAGCCTACACACACATGGAAACTGAACAACTCTCTACTTCATGACAATTGCATCAGGGAAGAAATAAAGAAATAAATTATGGACTTCCTAAAATTGCCTATTTCATTTAGAGCATCTTTTAAGTATATGCCAAAGAGTGGTATAGTTGGGTCTTGAGGTTGAACTATTCCCAATATTCTGAGAAAGCACCAGATTGATTTGCAAAGTGTTTGTATAGTTTGCACCGTCACCAGCAATGGAGGAGTGTTCCCCTTTCTCCACATCTCACTAGCATGTGCTGCCAGTTGAGTTTTGATCTTAGCCTTGCTGGTAGGTGTGAAATGGAATCTCTGTGTTGTTTCAGTTTGCGTTTCCCTGATAACTAAGCATTTGAGGATTTCTTTAGGTGTTTCTAGGCCATTCAGTGTTCCTCTGTTGAGAATTCTCTGTTTAGCTCTGAACCCCATTCTTTAGTTGTTTAGTTTGGTTTGGTTGAATTTCTTGAGTTCTTTATATATTTTGGATATTAGTCCTCTGTCAGATGTAGGGTTGGTGAAACTATTTTCCCAGTCTGTGTAGGCTGTCATTTTGTTCTGTTGACAGTGTACTTTCTGATATGATTATTCTTCTTTTGACAAACTTCCTTAAGGAAATAATTCCAAATATGTAAAATCCTTTATATAGGTTGATAAACAGTGAAAAATGGAAACAAATTACATTTGCTAAATATAAGAGGAAGTTAAGTCAGTTACAGCAACTGGATGGTTGTGAAGAGTAAATTAGTCACAAGGGGTGTCTGTAATTTAGTGTGAAATGATGATATGGAATCAGATACAGCATCATTATATCCTGGAAATATAGCAAATAGTGACAGTGCTATACCGTAAGGAAATGTTAGAATTCCAGTCCAGTGGAATATCAATGATGTTGAAATTTACTAATAGTCTATTTTCTGTTCTAAAAATTCCAAATGCAGCTATAGTATGGTGAATAATTTTTAAAATACCAAATATTTTCTTTAAAAATGGAAAAGGCTTCATGTCACATTACTCAATTTTCTCTAAGGTAACTGAGTCAAAACAGGATTGGTAACAAGCAAATGATTGTTAATACACATTTTCCAGAGATAAGGAAGTGACTCAGTGGGTAAAAGCTTTTGTTGCACAGCATAATAACTGGAGTTTCTAGAAGTCGCCTATAATCCCAGAACTCCTGCAGAGAGATGAAAGGTAGAGATGAAGAATCAGCTGGAAACTTATGTAGTGAACTGCAGGGAGACCCTGTGTGCTTTAAGAAATAGCCGGATCCATTGAAGTCTTTCAGCAGAGAGAACAACGACTCAAGTCTGGCAGGCAAATTTCTTCAGCCCAAATTTGACATTTATCAGTTTTGCAACCTTGGGAACGTTACCCTACCGATCTAAGTTTCTCAATACAATCGGTGAGGCAAGGCTACCAACAGCAGCTGCCTTGTGGTGGTGTTCAGCCATTTTGCATTTGATAGTTTTCTTTGCATACTCAGGAGTCTGTCCATCACTACCTACTTGCAGGAAGAGTTCTTTACTATTTCTAGTGGACTTGTGTCTCAGAGACATATCCTGGTGTATACCCAGTGACCGGAAAAAGGGAGGAGCACACCCTTGTTTCATTTCTCGTCCCTAGCTGCTCCTTGTTTTTTTTTCCAAGACTGGTTTCTCTAACAGTCTGGTCTCTCCACAGAGTGAGCCACTTATGCCTAGAAAACAATGGGCTGAATCCTGAACATAGGTTTTGTTTCAAGTTTACTACCAAAAAGGCAAACCAAAGGTGAATGGGTTTCTTTCTGTATCACTTTTCATGCTAGCCCATATTTTTGGAGCATGCAGCACAAAACTACTGTTTGGAAGCTTCTGTCTGTCACTGTGTGGTGGAGAAATCTTTCCTGTTAGTGATGCTATCTTTAGTTAGCAGACACACTTCTTGCATACCTGGTGCTGATTTTCCTTCGACCTCATGTAGGTAAGTGTTGTGTATTTACTAGTGGAAGTGGACTTTCTCACTTAGCATCAGAAGGTTCATTAAAGACTATTATGCAAATCTCCACAATGTGTCAAAGCGCTCACCAGTAGCACCGCTACACTGGTGGCCTCATGTAGTCTTGCTTGTGTCTAGGCAAACTGCCCCTGCTAAAGTCAAACAGCTTCATGTTGCTGTGGCTGGAAACTAGAACATTGACTAGACACATGCCTTTTTTCTATCAGACTCAATAAGTCACCGAAGAATATGCTTAGGACCTGTGCAATCTTCTTTTTTTTAATTCCCCAGAAGAATATACCTTACAAACTAGTTCTCAGAGAGGAGCGCACAGACTTTGGGGGAGGTGACCTAGGTAACTTAGCTCTAGATCCTTTCTCAACCCTCCTCACTTCTGCTCTATGACCAGAGAGATGGCTATGAACTGCTCCTTGGTGCCTTCTGTTTGTTTGCACTGATGTCAGGCCAAGCTTTAGACAAGGGTCTTCCCGAAGCAGACACCAAGAGCACTCTTGTGCCATTATCTTGTGCCGTTATCTATTATCTGGAAGGGAAAATACGAAGCAAGAATAACAAGTCTAGGCTTTGGGAGGAGAACGTGGAGTTTGTCTGAGCATTCTACACCAGAAAGTGAAAGGAACACACAATTTTACAAAAAAAAATTTATTTATTTATTTATTATGTATACAGTACGCATTAAAGCACATTGTAGATGTTTGCGAGTCACCATATGGTTGCTGGGAATTGAACTCAAGACTTCTGAAAGGGCAGTCAGTGCTTTGAACTGCTAAGCCATCATCTCCGGTCATTGTTGGAAGGTTGCTTCAAAGGCCCCCATATCCTGTATTCCTCTTAGATGGAAGTTGAGTGGGCATCAGAGAGAAGGTCTGTGGAGGATATGAGAGCAAAGAGAGGAGAGCATGGATAGTGACAAAGCAAGTAAAGGCCTGCATAGGATTGCCCATCATGCTATGGCAGGTTAGGAAGAGGATGGATGACAAGATGGAGAAGATGCTTATGCTGTGTGCTGATTCCCTTGGGTTTCTCCTTGCAAGGTCACTGGGGTTTATTTATATCATTCTGCTCAGGGCTACAGCTTGTACCAAAAGCGTTCTAAAACTGGGACTGGAGCCAACTAACTTCTGGCTCCAATAAGAGACCCAGGTATCCAAATAAAGCCTGCTGCTGGTCTGAGCAGCAATTGGATAGACACCAGCCTCACGAGATTAAGCATCCTAGGACTGAGAAATCACAGGAAATTTCCACTTAGGTGAAAGTGAAAGCCAAAACTGCACACAATACAATCAAAACAATCATCAGAAAGGACTGTCTACAAACAATGACATGAGCAATTGCTGCAGATATGTGGGTGTGCACATCCCATGTATTCTGAAGAGATTTTCAAGTGTCATGTATTAGAATTTACAAACAAAGGAGATGCAATACCTGTAAGGAGAGAATAAGGGAAAAGAAAGTATGAACTGGAAACAAGTAAATGAAAGCTCAGGACAGAAGCATTGGTAAGGGTGGTTGACTTTTCTTTTAAGTCAAGTATTTATTTTAAAAAGAGCTTTAAGAAATCATTAGGAAGAAAGTATTGAGACCCAGTGTACCTTGCTATGGTTTGGGTGTGACTGTTTAATCATTACCTCATGTAACTGAAGGCCTTGGACTAAAGGATATCATAGTGAGAGAGAGAGTAGAAGCATTAGGACAGTGGTTCTCAACTTGTGGGTCATGACTTCTCTGGGAGGTCACATACCAGATAATCTGCATATCAGATATTTGCATTACAGTTCATAACAGAAGCACCATTACAGTTAGGATGTAGCAACAAAATAATTTTATGGTTGGGAGTCACCAAAACACAAGGAACTGTATTAAAGGGTCACAGCATTAGCAAGGTTGAAAACCACTGATTTTCAAGGTCATTAGGTCATGGATAGTGTGTGTTACTTGAAGGGATTTTGGGACCCCAGTCTTGCACTGTTCTCTCTGTTCCAGTTTGAGACATAACTGCTTCCTTCTACACAGGCTCCTGCAAGCCAGTGTGGTCATCCTATTTTTGTCTTTCAAGCTTCCAAGCCATGAGATAAATAGAGCCATTCTCTTGATAAAGTTAGCTGTCTTAAAAGGTTTTTTTTTTTTTTTTTTTTTGGTGTGGTAGTGCAAAGCTGACAATGATAGGAAGTTGGTATTGAAGAATGAGGTTGTTTCTGGGGATGCCCAATGGGCTTTGGAGTTGGTTAATGGAAGGAATGTGGAATAGTTTTGAAGAGCATGTTAGTAAAATTGGAATGGTGTAAATAGAGTGTTACAGGTTAATTTGGTTTGGGGGAGATCAGATGCTGGCAAAATGGACAATAAATAGCGTGCAGAGGTCTTGGATAGAAATGAAGATTTGATTGGGAGTTCATTGAGGGCCCACCTTTGCGGCACCATAACAAGAAACCTGAGTAAATTGCTTCCATGCCCTGTTACTCTGTGGACAGCTGAAAATAAGATTTAGTTAATAATGTTATTTTAGTGCCATTAAGTTAATAAATAACTTAATAATAAACATATTATTTTCTTTTAATTAAGACTAGTTTCTTGGTGAGAAGCCATTTCAAACCCACAAATCATTCAGGCTGTGGCCTGGACATTGCTGGCTGCTCACCATTGTAATGACTGTGGAAAATAGTGGAATGGCATGAAAGCATCTTACCTCTGGCACTGCAGGACTGAATAAGAACGGTAGGGTGTAATAGGCAAAACCAGTGTGGATTTAAAGCTAAATGCTTAGTGAGAGGGCAAAGGGAGGAGGGAGCCAGCAGTATATCTCAGAAGCCTTTGCTGCTTCCCATTTTATCATAGATAGGTACATATGTGGATGTATTGGGTCTGGAACCTGCCTGGAAAGAACTGTTTCAGGAAGGAGCCTCAGAGTCCATAATGTGCCCAGAATTATCTCAAGAGTCATTCTCCCACGACTTAATAGCAAAGCCCTCCATGGCCATAGCTGTGCTGGTAGAAGGCCCTGAGTTAGATGGTGCCCAGATAATGCTACTTTAATAGGTTATGCAGAACATAAGGGCTACTAGGTCATGGCAGTTTACACCAGAATTTCAGAGCAAAGCTTGGGAGGACAGAGTGTGTTTCAGGGTCAGATTCCCCTAACCACGGGAGTCCTAGTGCGTTGTTCTGTAGCGAAGCCATGGGAGGAAAACCACAGAGATGATTCTAGGATGGTAGACGTCCCAGCAGCATGAAATGCTACCAGGATAAAACTGAACATAGCATGTGGAGTCAGCCTGAAAAGTATGGTGTGATGATCAGGGTAACAGCGGGAAGTATTCCCCAAACCCTGTGCGCACATCTCCCGCCGCTGTGCCACAGATGCTTGCAAAGACGAACACGAAGCTTCAGAATTTAACATTTGTCCTTCTGGGTTCTAGGCCGATTTGGGTCTGGGAATCCTGAGTGTGTGTCTTATATTTAAAAAAAAATGCTGTCCAAAATCGGGTATGAGTAAATATAATCTTGCATTTTTTGTTTTAATTTATCATAATTTATTCGTTTTACATCCTGAGTGTTATCTCCTTACTTGTATCTTCCTGTTCCCACCCTCCCTATTCCCCTCCCCTAGACCTCTGACAGAAGGGGACCAAAGTCCTCCACCATATCACCACAGCCTATCAGGGCTCAATCTAGAATCCCCTTCCTCTGTGTACCCTAGGGTCTCCATGTCCATGGTTGTGGGGAAAGCGGGGACTGCCTCTGACATGAAATTTTGTGCCCCCAATTTGATCACTTCCCCTTGATGAGGAGTCTTGCATTTTTTTAAATGTAAATTTAAAACAAATTTATTCACTTAACATGCCAATCGTAGTCCTGTCCCTCGTCTCCTCCAGGTGCCACTGTGCCTCCCTCTTTCCGGCTATTCCTCAGAGAGCGGGGGACCTCCTCCCCTACCAAATGACTCCAGTCTATCAAGTCTCATCAGGACTCCCTACATCCTCTTCCTCTTTGGCCTGGTGAGGCCACCCTCACCATGCTACATCTGAGCAGGAGGCTTAGGTCCTATTTATATATGGTCCTTGGTTGGTGCATCTTGCATTTTTTGCATTTATTTATTTTTATTTTATGTGCATAGGTGTTCTTGCCTGCATGTGTGTCTGTGTGAGGGTGTTAGATCATGGACTTACAGACAGATGTGAGCTGCCATGTAGGTGCTGGGAATTGAACCCAGGTCCCCTGTAAGAGAAATCAAGACTTAACCACTAAGCCATCTCTCCACTCCCACCTTTTTTAAATTAAAATTTTTTTCATTTAAATATTTTTTTGGCTTACATCTTGATTGTTATCCTCCTCATTTGTGTCCCCTCTTTCCCTACTCCCTCCCTCTTTCACCCTATTCCCCTCCCCTAGGCCTATGACAGTAGAGGACCCCCCCCCCCATATGATCACAGCCTATCAAGTCTCATCCTGGTAGCCTGCTTATCCTTCCTCTGAGTGCCACCAGGCCTCCCCACCAAGGAGAAGTGGTCAAATAGGGGACACTAGAGTTCATGTCAGAGACAGTCCCCACTCTCCCTACAGCTGTGGAGAATGGGCCGTCCGTTGGCTAGATCTGAATAGGGGGTCTAGGTTTACTGCATGCACTTTACTTGGTTGGTGCAACAGTTGGTCCACGTCCCCCTGGGTCCAGATCTACCAGCTTTGATGGTCTTCTTAAAAATTATTACTGTATTGGAACTTATATGTCTACGATAAGATTGTAGTTAGGTGGGAAAGTGAGGGCTTGCTTAGAAGAGGGCAAGGATGTTTGTACACACAAGAAAACCCTCAAGGGTTTCCAGATGCTATTCTTTGTAAATTGTACTAAACTATGTATAAAATGATTATCTTAATATTATGGTTTGTGTCTATACATATATCTGTATGTATATGCACATGACATTGAGTAGAGGGAGGGAGGACTGGAGGCCAGAAGCTGTAGTTACAGATGGTTGTGAGCTGCCTCACGTGGGTAACGGGAACCCAACTCCAGCCCTCTGGAAGAGGAGAAAGAGCTTTGAATAGCTGAGCCATCTCTCAAGCCTCACATACTAATTACCTTTAAGTTCTATGGTTCAAAGCAAGCAAATCCCCAATAGTTCCTGCCTCGCGAATAAGTCTGGCAGAGATATTGGGCTATATGGCCAAAGATGAGTGTTGGGTGATGTTCAGGCAGTCATTGTTTCATTTTGGAAGCTGCCAACCTGTACTACCGGTTCACTCAGGCATTTAAGTTTTATTTCTTTTCAAGTCTCTGAGGGGGGTTGAAGATCAGATAGTTTAGTTTTACAATCAAGTTTAGTTGGTTAGGGGATCTTTTTAGATCAAGATAAGGGATTTAAGTTAATAGAGAAGAGATATGATAGATATTGGATTTCATTCAGAAATTTAGACCCAATAAGATAGGAAAATAATTCATGATTGTCCCATGGTTCTCCCTGCTGTATGTAGTTTGTTTTATTCATGTGTAATAAAATAAATATATATGTTAAAAATAAAATAAAGTAAAATTAAAAAAAATTAGTTTAATCTAAAAAATGTTCCATGGATCTGTGAAAGCTACATACATTACAGACACTGGCAGTTTCATATGACTCTTGCCCCTATCCATCAGCATTTTCTAGGTTTATGTATGTTGTAGAACATTTCAGAATGTCCTTTTGAGAGGAGTACTGTTCCTTGCACATTTATATTGCAAGCAGTTTGCTGAATATGCATTGGCGGACATTAGTAGCTTCCTTTTGTCTATTGTGACTAGGCTGCTGCCTGCTATCATCATAGGGAAAGAGAAAGGTGGCTGGATCCTCACTGTAAAGCATCTTCCATTTCCTGACCAGAGTCTTAAAGTACGGTGTGAACTGATGTCAAGTAATATCACACAATCATAAAGAAGAAAAAAGTCTTGAAGATCTGGAATTGAGTTGCCATGGGAAATCTCAGACCTGCTTTTGCAATTCTTCTGATGATGTCCTCTCTCTCATGTCTTACTATTGGAGCAAGCATTTGCTTTTCCACTTCCCTTAAAATATATTTCATTAGGCAGAAAACAAGTGCGCAAGTGAGTGGGTAGCAATGCATTAGGTTACTCACAAGATGAACATTGTGGTTTGAGTGTGTTCCTGCATGGTACATCGGGAAGGAAAATGTGCTTGTTTTAGGAAGTCAATAATAGCTGAGGTGCTGGTGAGAAAGCTGCTGCCCTCTGCTTGACCTCAGGAACCCACATAAGCACAAGGGCGCTGTGACACGTGTATTCCCTCATACCTCGTACATAACACACACACACACACACACACACACACACACGTACACACGTACACATGCCTGCAATCTTATATTGAAAAATAAGGAACATAGGTTTGCTCTGCAGCTGAGAGGAAGTAAACAATGTAAGAGTGTAAAGGGGGTAGAACCTTAAAGTGATCACCTTCCCTAACAACACATCAGCCTGCCATCATGACCCTTAACTGTTTATTACAACTGCCTTCTATTTTCTGTATGTGTGTCCCTCTCCCACCCATAGTGGAAATCTTTCTTGGTGGAATTGGTCTTCATATTTTTAAAAAAACATTATTGTGTGGAGAAAGGAAGAGAGAGGAGAGGAGAGGGAAGGGGAAAGGGGAGGGAGGGGAGGGCAGAGAGAGAGAGAAACAGAGAGAGAGAGAAACAGAGAGGGGGGAGGGAGGGAGGGAGGAGGGAGGAAGATGGAGATGGAGACAGAGACAGAGAGAGACAGAGAAAGCCTATATGAATATGCAGGAAGAGGGAGGGTGCAGTGTTATCTCCTGGAGTTACAGGCAGTTGTGATACACCTGATGTGGGCACTGAGAACTGAATTCTGGTCCTCTGGAAGATCAGGAAGTGTTTTTAACTGCTAAATCATCTTTCAGCTTTCATATAATTCTTTTATAACTTTATTTTTTATTTATTTATTTTTTAGGTGTTAAGTTTCTCTCTCCTTCTCTCATTTTCTGTGCTGTGTGTGTTCATGTAGGCATGTTCATGTGTGTAGGCCAGGGGTCAATCTCAGGTGTCTCCTTTAACAGGTATCTAGCAATGGTTTGGTAGTATCTCCCCATGAACTCAGAGCTCACTGCCCGACTATAGACTGTCTGGCCAATAAGCTCCAGGGACCATCTCTCTTCTCATTCCACTCCACACTGTACTACAGTAACAGATGCCCACCATCACGGCTGGCTTTTTATGTGGGTTCTAGAGATCCAGGCTTAAGCCTTTATGCTTATGCAGCACTTACTCTACCCACTGAACCATCTTGCCTGCCCCAAACTATGTATTTTTTTTTTAAATAACACATTTAAGATATATATTATCTTCGATATGAAATTCTTTTGTTGTTGTTGTTGGTGGTGGTGGTGGTGGTGGTGTGTGTGTGTGTGTGTGTGTGTGTGTGTGTGTGTGTGTGCGTTTTGAGACAGAGTTTCTCTGTGTCTCCTTGACTGTCCTGGACTCCCAAGGTAGACCAGCCTGGCCCTCAATTCACAGAGATCTGCCTGCCTCTGCCTCCCTCCTGAGCACTGGAATTACAGGAATGCTTCACCATGCCCGGATCTATATGGAACTCTTACTGAAATCAAATTGCTTCAAGAAAAAAATTATTATATCAGCACTTTCCCCCCAACAATCCCATTCCCTAGCCTGTTTTTTCTTCGGTAGAATATTACTTTGTGTTTGAACTGAACTGATTTTTCACCTGTACAGAGGACTATAACGGGACCTGGTGGCAAGGGTCCTGCTTTAATCACTGTCCAGTGTTTAGGTTGCATCCAAAAATTATTCTTTTGGAGTGGAGTGTGGTGGCTCATGCTTACAATTGCAGCTTTTTGGAAGTTTATTTCTAGGCCAGCCTTGTTTGGGGGACTGTCTCAAAACAACAACAACAAAACCCCCAACAAACCCCCTTTATTCCTCTGTTAAAAGAGGAGCCCAGCAAGTTAAATGATGTTTTAGCACCAGAGAATCCAAGACAAGGTGAAATTTTTGCTTTAATTTAAAATAGGTCAGAGTGCAGATGAGAATCTCTGGATTTTATAAGATTTCAAACAGAAAAATTAGAAGCCTATGCCAAGATAGAGCTGAGTGCAACCCAGGATTGATTTGGGAGGCTATGGGTGATGGTGGCGACGAGGTGCTTGTCAATAGTGTTGACTAACCCATTTAAGGTATTTTGATCATATTTCAGAAAGTGGAAAAATGTTAACTTTTACTTCTTAAAAACATTTTAAAAGAAAATTTATACGTATGGGCATTTTGTGTGCATCTGTGTTGTGTATCTACTGCCCTTGGAAGTCAGAGGAGGAGGGACCCCTTGAGACCGGAGTCATAAATGTTTGCGAGTTAGGAATAAATGCAGGTCTTCTGGAAGAGCAGCCAGTGCTCTTAACCATCGAGTCAGCTCTTCAGCCCAAATTTTATTTTAAATATGGGATTATTTTTGAGTTATTTATATATGTATACAATGTATGATTGATCATATTCGCTGGCCCCCATTCTCCTCCCTCCAACTCACCCTGGATTTCCCTCCATTACGCTCCCAACTTCATGTCCTTTTATTTTTTTTACAATCCACCGAGGCCAGTCAGTTCTGCCCATATGTACATGATGTAGTCACCCACTTGAGAATGAACAACCTAGCAGGGACACAATCTTTTCTTTTTTTTAATTAGAAATGTTTTTTATTATAATTCATTCAGAGTACATCCGAATGTTATTCCCTCGCTTGTATCTTCCCATTCCCACCCTCCCTTCTCCCTCTTCCACCCTGTTCCCCTCCCCTAGACCTCTGACAGAAGGGAACCTCCTCTCTCTCTCTCCTCTCTCTCTCTCTCTCTCTTTTTCTCTCTCGTGACCACAGCCTATCAGGTTTCATCTGGATGGCCACCTTCCCCTTCCTGTGTGTCCCTGGGCCTCCCCCCAAGGGGAAGTTATCAAAGTGGAGGGGGCACCAGAGTTCATGTCAGAGGCAGTGCTCACTCTCCCCACAAGCATGGAGAATGGGCTGCCCATTGGCTAGATCTGAACGCGGGGGGGGGGGGTCTAGGTTTACTGCATGCATTGTTCTTAGTTGGTGCAACGGTTTGTCGGGCACCCCTCCTACCCCCCACCCCCCCCCCCCCCCCACCGCCGCAGTAGTCATCAACTTTCAACAGCTCCTCCTGTTGGATGGGACACTATGTGGATGACCCTCTCCCACCCATATCGGAAATCTGGCTGGATTGACTTGTGCAGGTCTTACGCCTGCAACAATTTCTGTGTTCATGAGCACAGTAGTCCTATGTGTCCAAGACATTGTTTTACCTCAGTCCTCTCAAACTCTGGCTCTTGGAGTTTTTTTTTTTTTTTTTACATGTATTTTCATTTGTGTGTATTTCTCCTTCCTCCCTCCCTTTCCCCTTCTCTCTCTCTCTCTCTCTCTCTCTCTCTCTCTCTCTCTGTGTTTGTATTCCACATGTGTTCAGGTGCCTGCAGAGGCAAGTGAACATAGTAGCATCTACTTGAACACTAGTTACATGCAGGGAGTTGTGAGCTGGCTTGTGTGGCTGCTGTAAACCAAACCTAGGTCCTCTGAAAGCACAGCAAATACTCTAAAGCGCTGGGCCACCTCTCCCGCCCCTCTTACAGTTTCACTGCTCCCTCTTCCACGATAACCCCTGAGCCTTGGTGGGAGGCATGGCGTAGATGCCTTGAAAATATAAAAGCTTTCTTTTGAAATACTTATGATTCTTTCTGGGAGCCTATATGCTCACAGACAAAACCAGAATCTTCATTACGATCAATTACTGATCATACTTTCTAACAAAAGCAACAATTTCTTCCTTTCAGTTATCCCAGAATCATGTGTCGGCTTTATGAACTTTAAGACTTCCAACTTTGGGATAAGGGAACCAGGCCTCAGGTTGCTTACTCTATACATCTCTTCCTGGTTCCTCCTCTACACAGAAGAACCCACAGGACGTGCAGAGAGCAAGGAGAAAGTGACAAAGGTGTTAGCACTGTGGGTGTACAGCAGCATCATTAGATCTGTTTAGCAGCAGCATAAACTTTATTTTTAAAGGTTGACTTATACGTCTGCCGTGCGTGTGCGTGTACACCAGTGTGCTAGTTCCCTGACGCCTGGAGCTACAGGAGTTCTCGGCTGCCCAGCACTGTGTTGGGATCCAAACTGGAGTCCCCTGGCAGAGCACCAGTACTCTTAACCTCTTCTGCACTGTCTAGCAAGCCTTGCCTTTCTCATTTTTGGAGAACAGCATCTAGTCAGATTAGGTTAGCACTTGGCGGGGGACTGTGAGAGGTTTCTAAGGCATGTGAGGGCTGGGTGCAGGAAGGGGCATTGGCACTGGGGCTGAAGTACTGAAGGATTCTGCAGGGGCAGTTCCTGGAGCTTCTCCCACTTACACACTATACTGTGGCGTGGGCGTGGCTTGGGCTTCTGAAGACACTGATGCCTCTGAGCAAACGACAAGCTCACTGCTCCTGACAGACAGTGTGAAAGGTGTGAACTGTAAAATAAGATTCCACAGCTATGCCAATAACTTAATAGTTTATTAGTCAGTCAACAATATTACAAATATTTAAAAATTACTTAATATAAATAGTTGGCAGCAAACTATTCCATTACAGAGTTAAATTACCAGTACAACAGACAGACTGGAGATTTAGACACCTGGAAGATAACAATAAAATAAACTAAATTATTTAACAAAAATTTTAAGCTGAAGGCGTTTTACCTAGTGTCCATAAAAGCATGGGTTCTTTTTATTTAGAAAAAAATAAAAAACGGCTTTAACACCCCATTAGGAATATAAAATAAAATCAACTGAAAATATTAATTTGCATATCAAAGAACCATTTATAGTTACAATCCAAACACTCCATAAACCACTTGTGCGATTCTATACAGAAACTGGGAATTAGAAACTAGTTGCTTTAATATTACAAAGATTTCAGCTCCAAAAATAATTCAACATAAAATAAACTTTAGCAATTAGTGTCATAAAATTATATATTTTCACATAAAAATACAAAATAATATTAATGACAAGAATATGAAAAATTATTCCAAGTATTTTACTACTATTAAAATAAAATAAAACCCAAAAAAACAAAATAGAAATATGCATGAAAAAAGTCTCTCCTTTTGTTAGCAAAACACTATCCAAAATAACTACAATCATTTACATCAGTACAAAGATTTCTGGGTTTAAAAAATAGTTGCAATGACAAAAGGGGCATCTTTTCTGACAGTAAAAAATGACACTGTGGATAAAGTCTGCAAAATATGCAATGAAAAAAATAAATTTGCATTAAAAAGGTTTACACTGTATCTTTATACAAACATTAGAAACAGTATTGCACATCACAACACAGAATCGAGGTTAGTCAGCCTTCCAAAATGTGTTATATTCAAGTTTTGTGGCATCTTTGAGGAGAGGCTGTGCAGCCAGATGCAACAGGGATAAAATATCAAGTGTTTTCCATACACAAATATATAAATGCTAAATGTTTCCTTCTTAACAAAAAGTGTGGATTTTTAAAGTACTTTTTCCTCCACAGTCATTCATACTTTTGGGCAGCAATATGAATATTTAGGGAACATAAATGAAGAAGCTTTGAAAATACAAAAATACAATCAAAATTAATAATTTTCTACAAAAATAGTAAAATAAATATGATCTGTAAATTAAAAAAACTCTAATACAGTGTTTAACAGTTAGAAAATAAGAATGTAGTATATAAAAGAAAAAAAAATAATCCCCAAACAAACAGGAAAAGAAACAAATCAGAGGTAGGGGTGAGGCAGGGAGGAACAAAATATTAGACCAATAAAAACTTTGTTCTAACAGAAATGAAGGTGACACAAACCAGCATCTCTGTCATGTTCACCCTGGTGGGAAAGGGTGCTCTGTTGCATTTCCCTTCGTGTCAAATATTTATTTCCTTTTAAGAAGGGAAAATGATTTTCGGCATCTCCAATTATTTTATCATATAATTTATTTTAGAGTTCATTATTTAATACATGAAAAGGCTCTTTCAGTTTTAAACATTAAGCAGAAATTATGAAAATAAAGTTTAAAAATCTGCGAAATTAAATATCTAAATAATTAACATTGCAAAACTACTGATTTATTTTCTAAATTCCAAAAATTGAGGTATAGCAAAGGAGATGTCATCAGTCAAAAAAAGTGTGCCATAAAATAGCTGACTGTTGGAAAAATCTCTCACAGAGATATAAAAATAGTGCATAACAAATGTCAAAATGGATCAAGGTCTGGCAGGGGTGAGGGTAGAAAAGAATGCTCCAGAAACTCTGGAGGGTCGTGGGGAGTAACAAGTAGGGACACGGACAAATAAATTAGTAAAGAGCTCCTCTGAAAACAGCATCAACTCCAAACGTTAAAAACTTGAGCCACAACCACAATAAAACAGCAGAGTTAGACATGAACCACGTGGTTTTACAGTACAAAAAGCATACCATCGACAACCAATGTTGAGATCAGCACTTTGCTCCTGTGAAGGATTGTCCCAAGGGTTTGCTGCACAGGCCATACCCTTGCAGTTTTCTCTCTTTAGAGTCAAAAATCTTAGTTCTGCATTAAAAAAAAAAATGTGCCATTGTGGGGTGCTTTGCTTAGACTGCAGAGTAACTCCTGCATCGTCAACACGGGGGCTAGCTGCGGTTAGGATGCTCTAGAGAGGAAAACCACCACGAACGATGTTCTAGGTCAGAACTGTGCACGTTTCCACGCAACTTTCCCTCAATAAAGGAAAAAAAAAAAGAAAAAAAAAAAAAACTGCAAGCAAAGTCATTACTGAAATTCCTTCATCAAAGTTTAAAAAAAGCAATTCTTAACCATTAAGAATAACAATGCTCCATGCAACAGTGACCCCAGTTTAGACAGAAGACCCCATATACATAGGTCAAACATGTAAGCAAATTTAAGCCAGATTTCACCATTGTTTTAAAGGTAAATTTTATGCAACTAGCCATCTGTTATATTTTCCCATCTCCATTTTGACTTCACTAAAGTTCTGTGTTCTTCTATAAAACCCTTTTTTAAAGTATGGGCTTTTCATGGGTCTCACATTCGGTGACTGGTTAGCAGTGTGCTGGCCATCTTTGGTTTTAAAGGATGTCTTAACCATGAACTATCAAAGGGGCTAAAATCAACTTTCTTTTAAATTCCTGTGTTTTTCTTTTACTCAATCTTTTATCTATACTATATCACTGCACATGAATTAGAACCGCACATCACAAAATTGCACAGGGATTACAAATATAACATCCAGTCTGCATAAAATCGAATTCCACTACTGACCAGATCACAAAATGGCTGCACTCTCTAATCTAAAACTAATTTGCATATAGTACACATGTAGGACAACATTTTAACTTGAAGTCACAATAATGCATGCAAGTTTGCTTTTTTGTAAAAAAACAAATTTTATAATCTGTTCATGCTACCTAGATTCAAGAGAGCTTTTTGAACATTTGCAATACCTCACCTTGTTAGTTAAAGTCCTAGTGCATGCATATGGTGGACACAGGTAAGTAAACATGCATTGTTTCACATTCTAAACTATGGCAGTTTTGGCCATGTTGTGCTGCCTGCATTTTATCCGCAATGCAGTTTGTCTCTAACGTTTTCAATCCCGTATTAATAGGTGACATTTACACATAACACCTATATAGCAGCAAAGCTAATACAGCTTGTGATTAAAAATGTTTAAAAATAGCTAATAAATCAGATTATCTTGAGGTATTATTTCTTGCAAGTCAAAATGGAGAGCAACAAAATCAACCCTAATTTTTAGTTTATGTACACACTGAAAACAGCAACAATAAAAATAAGCATTTGTAGCAGACATATTCCATCTTCACTATTATTTTGCTACCTTTGGTAAAGTACTGGGGCAGATCTTGAAGTTAAAAACCCATGTTAAGAAATAAGTGCACGCTTCACCCACTATATAGCAGCAGACTGTGTTGCCCCTACGCAAAACATTCTCATATCTAATTTTAACTTTACATATAAAAATAACTTGGAGGAAATACAAAAAAACATTTTATTTTAACATGAAAATATCACAAAAATTAGTAAGCCTGAGATGTAGGGTTTTGGTGAAAAAACAAGAGGCTTGTAGTGTTTTGGCTGCTGATAACGATGCATGTATCGAGAGCTGGGTGGAAAGCAGAAGAATGCACTTATTTCTTCTGCATGTCAGTGTCTTCAGCACAGTAAGCCACATGCACCCTTTCTTTCCTTGTTAGACGGAGGCCAGTTTGCTATACTTAGTTCCAGCGGAAGTGGATCTGACGCGGGCGATCAGCACCTTCCTTCACCAATGGCTTATGGAACTCGCGTCCTGCACGAGAGTGGATATTTGCCCAACAAAACTCACAGTAATACTGCAGGCAAGTGACATTGGCACAAAAAAAGGGGGCAAATTTTCCACCACAGCGTGCGCCCTGGCACTCATCACACATCTGGTCATCCAGCACATATGGCTTTACCTCCACCTAGAAAGAGAGAAGAAAAAAAACCTCATTGGAGTCTGCTTCAGAGATAAAAATTTGGGAGTGTTCTAGAGAAGAGAAAACAGGCCATGTCTTATGGAAAGAGCTCCCCCCACACGAGGGTAAATGAAAGCCAGTTTGCTTCTGTGCTGACTACATTGCATATCATGTTTCATGTTTCATAACTGGCTGCGAGCTTAAGGGGTTAAACACTAATTCACTTACTTCAGCGTGTCTCCTTCAGCGGTCACTAAGTGCTATTTTACTCAATTTTCCAAAGGGAAAAACACTTTAAACATTTAAGACATTCTAACTCTCCTTTTCGTAACATCTTTGAACCACCCTGTATGCTGGCATTAGTATTTTCAAATTGTGAGCAAAACTCATTAGGGATTATCAGCCCTTTATGAACGACAAATTTCTTCTCAAATCTTTCCTTTATTCGTCTGCTAAGCCAATGAAACTCAACGGCCGGGGACTGTAGCAACCTCTCCATGGCAGGTCAGAGCTGTACCTTGCTTGCAGTAAATGACTGCTGCAAACAAGCCAGAACTGTGGTTCATATGATTCAGGGCATGTCCAGACTTCTTTATAACCTCTTAAGACATTAAGTCCCACTGTGAAGGACTGACTCAGCGAGTGATGTCAGATTTGAGTCGGCTCTAAATAACAGGCTCTCTTGACCAGTTTCCACATCTGCAGAGTGACATTGACAGGCTCTTTTGGAATTGGAAGGGTTAAATTACTCGTGGAAGGTGTAAGACCTGGGAATCTCACATGAAGGGGTGTGTCAGGCACTTTGGGATGCAGCTGCCCAGCCTTCTTGTAACTTCATGAACAGAACTCCTTGACCGTTATGTCTGGCTGACTGGATGGTGTTATTATTTTAGAATAGTCATGTACAACTCAAAGATTTCAGTGTGGAACAGGTATGCAAATTAATAGCTTGTTCTCCTATTTTAGATGGTAATCAGTGCTCAAAGTTAGTCAGCAGGATAGCCTTCAGCTGCCATTCACGGGACTTCTTAAAGCTGTTACTCTGATGACCTGATCTATGTTAATGTTTTCAAATTTAGTCAGTTTCAAATGACTTTCATACTATACGATGTCTGAATGCTATTTTATATATGAAAATTAGCTCTTAATTATCACTGCCTGTGGACCAACTTCTCTAAGCTCATGTTGACATGTGAAGTTCAGTCCTCAAAATACTCAGAGACTAATTATCACTCCCTGCATGTTGTGAGTCAGGAAACCGTGTCCTGTGACAGACATGGGGCGTCGTCCCAAGTACTCTATCCTGAGCACAAGCTCCTATACACTGCCTCCATAGCTAGGCACGTAGTCTCTTTAAAAATCACATCTATGCTTATAATAATAATCTATAGTGCCTCAAGTGTAAAACATATCAAGGAATTTATATTTCAAGTATATAATGCTAGGAGACAAAATGTTTGAGCCTTATGGAGAAAACACCTAATGAGTAATAAGACACAGATGACTTCCCAATATGCAACTTACGCGTTTATCAATATCACCATGCTGAAGCTGAACAAATCGAGCACTGATGGCAGCAATATAGCTCTGCTGATTGGAGAAAGCAACTCGCCCAGCACCTTTTGGGTATTTCAGTTCTGGATCTGTATCAATTCCCGCGTAACACACACCACCATACAGCCGGTCCATGATCATAGCAAGTTCCACTTCAAAAGGAAAGACGTTCACATTAAAGGTGAGAAGACAGTAAATCAACCAACTGCAAATGCAGAGAGCACTAACTCAAAGCAGCTGTTAAGAGAGAGCCTGGGAGCCAGAGTTCTGCACGTGTTGGCAGGCATTCTACCACTGAGTTATATTCTTAACCTTAAAAAACAAAACAAAATAAGCCCCCAGCCCACTTGCTTAGTGTAACTAGATGCACTGTCTTAGCATCTGATGTAGAAACAGACTTTTCTTTTCTTTTTAATCCAATTCTTACCTGCATCGCTCTCTCAATCACTTTCCTTATGGAAGGGCATTGCTTTGCCAACTCCCTCCCCATCCTGTAGCTCAGCGTTCTTCTCATACTCATTCCTACATGCACGGGTCTTTCTTCCTTATGGACAATCCTCTTCTACAAGGAAATCCTGTCCTCTGACAGAGCATGAAGGTTGGAAGGGACTCACAGCATGGTAAGGGAGGCCAGACTAGCTCAATCGCCGTGGGGACCAATAGGCGGCAGATCTGTAGCCAGATAGGCCTCACATCTGTCTGTACAACTTTCACGATCAGATTATCACCCTATGACCCCACTTTAACTGTTCTTGTCAAGATCAACTTTCCCTCCTGATAAGTCCAGTGCTCAAATCTTCCTGCTGGCAGTACTGACCATAGCTAATCTATTCCTTTGAAAACACTTTTCCGTTCTACTGACAATTCACTTCAATGATGACTTCTGAGTCTCACTTTTATGTGTCAGAACACCTTAACTTACAGTCTTTTGTACCTTTGTCTGCAGTCCAGTTTTGGTGCCTCCATTCTATGTCCTGTATTTAAACACCACCTGTGTACTTTAAGCTCCCGAATTTGTATCTGAATTCCACACTCATAAAAGCATCTGTCTACCAGAAAACGCCTTGTAATATTGCAACACACAGCCTGCTAAAAAGGATCACACAGAAACACCATCTTCCTCTATTTCATGAAACATGATCCAGTGAGTTTTTGTTGACTCGGTTGTGTAGGCAACAGAGAGCATCAAGCTACCAAGCCAAAATTCCTGCCTTCATCCTTTATTTTCATCTCCACTATACAGCTAATTCCATGGACCTGCTTTTCAGAACATAACGACACTCCAGTCTTCTCACTTCCATCAGTGATCCTGCTTAAAAGCACGTATCATTTCTCACTTGGTTTATGGAAACAAGCTTATTCGCTTGTCTTCAATCTCTCCTCTCCCATTTATTTCCAAAACACAAGAAATAATTATTTTCAAAAAAAACACAATACTTGACACCACCTGGCTTAACTGAAGTTTCTACTTCAGAGTTCTGAATGGGGCTGTGAACTTATATTCAGAACTAAGAGCACAATTTCCTGTCCCTCCTTTGCTGTTTCCCCCAGCTACATACAAGCCATAAGCAACCACCCAGCAGCTTAAGATGAAAGACGGGATTCAACCTTCTGTTTTCTGCCTAAGTGTTCTCCGGTGTCTGTTCAACTGGTTCTTCAGTGCCAATGTCAAACTTGAGCAAGAGGCCCCTCCTGGCCACCCCATATTCACACAGTCTGTTTTCCCTCAGGAACCATGAGCTTATCTGGTCTTTCAAAAATCTATGTGATTATATCTCTCTTTTGCTTAAAAACTCCTCTTGTTCTGGGGATAAATATCAATTAGTCTGTTAGACACACATGATCTAACCTCTACTGTTTTTTCCCCCCACTATCTTTTTGTATCTCTCCTATTCCCCATTCTGCTTTATATAGTCCGTCCATGAATATCTGCAGCTCTGCCCTCAAGACCTCTCAAGAGGCTGTTGGTTTTGTCTGAAACACACTCTTCACGATGGTCCAAACCCTTGTCATTTTTTTTTTACCAGCTCAAATATCTTTAAGGTATCACACCATAGCATATTCGAAACATGACCATATCACATATATATCTAACATATGTAAACACAAACATATATATTTCTATTCCCAACCTTTGTTCTTTGCAGCAGCCATCACAGTCTTTAAGCAGCTACACGTGTGAATAGTTAACTCATATCACCCTGACTTCAAAGGGTGCTTTCAGAGACAAAAATCACTAGTACTTTCAGATGGTATGACATTATATAGCATGCATATACAGTAAATGTACACATCTAATAATTATATGACATTGGATAGCCTTTAGATTTTGGGTCCTGGTTACTGAGAAACAAACAGCATAACTCACTCATCTAAAATATTTAGTTAGTAACTTAAATGCAGAAAAATGCATACTTTTTTAGACAGCAAAATCAGAAAAAAGAGAATTCAAATTTTTCTGACTTAGAGATTCTACTTACCAGCCCTTAATGGCCTAGGAACACCTCCAACAAAAATTGTTTTTCGGGGATCCAAAGGCTGAGAACCATCCATGACGAAGTCACTATCACTTAAATTCCAAGGACGTATTTGAACCTATGGAGAAAATTTCATGTGGTATTACTCCTTTCACTGTTTAATTTTTAAAAATGCAGTCTGAATTTTAAACAGTAATTTAACAATGCAGTTTTGACAACCTTCCTGTGCAGCCACGGCCCCTGAGCGTTTACTTACAGGCTTGTCCTTGATAGTAGGGCTAGAAACACACAAGTAGAGCTTCCCGTCTTCTTCAATGCAAGCATCAATGAGGGCCTGAACCGAACTCTCTTCTTGAAAGAGGAGGAATGCGTAGCCTGGAATAACCATGAAAAATGATGCCGTGTGTCACCTAAAGTGCCTCTACCCCCATTTAAATACTGTTAAAAGATACACAAAGCCCATCAAATAGGTTTAAACCATTCTGTCTTCCACAGGAGAACACAATATTCCATGGAACACACACACACACACACACACACACACACACACACACACAAACACACACACACGGGTGGGGAAGGCTCAGGAAAGCAGCACTTGCAGGTTGACTGTCATCCAAATCTATGAAACATTGCCATTTTACAGAAGGAAAAACTGAGGTGCCAGAGGTCAAGTGACTTGTTCAAAATAAAGTTCATGGCAAATGGTTCACCTCAGGTCACCCCCAAGTATTGTGATGCTACCATTCAGTGACACTGTGTTGTCTTTAGCCAAAGTCTCCTTTAATGCTCATTCTAGAGAATATTTCTGGATAAAGCATATTTGGAAACTGTTCCTGGAGGGGGACATTCTGGTTTCCTAGAACCTTTCAAGCACCACCAGGCAAGCTACCTTATGGAATATGGAACAAAACATGTTCTTCTTTAAGGATGGGTTAGAATTTTTCAGCCAAATGTCAATATGGACATGGGGAAGGCACCTCTTTCAAGCCGTTTAGAGAGACTGTGCTTAGACCAGGATACTTGCTCTTGTCACTGTCAGACTTTGGGAGGTGTGTCCCGTGTCCTCCTCCCACTTTTCCTTGTGAACACAAAATGTCAACAGCAACATGAAGCAAGCACGTGGTAGGCGGGACACATACCTGTGTGCTGAGCTTTCTATATGTCATCATTTTCAGCAACTGACAAGAGCCCTGACAAGGTCCTATAGCAGGGAGTGTCTGGCACCACAATGCAGTTCGTGAAACCAATCCTCTGGTTTCGTGACACAATGGTGACTGAGGTCAAGGTATACTCAGAACTCAATGACCACAGAGCTCTGATATCGTGCAAAAGTGCATCATTTGATAAAGTATTTGACTGCATTAAAGATACTTGAAGTCATCAAACAAATATGCACTAACAGAAATGTCCATAGATAAGACAATCAAGATTAAAACTACACTCAAATCTTTAATTGGTAGGAAAATTATATTCTTAAAACATGAAGAATAGTTTTCTTTAGGGAGTTAATTTTGCTATAAACTAAATTTCAAGGAACTATAGTCTATAATAACTGAACTCTAGATCAATATAATAAAATACTACTTTAAGTTGAAATTTTTGAATTTTGTGATATTTAATATTTTAATAGTATTTAATTTAAAAATAACTTAAACTTTATATGTTAAATTTTTAATACTTTGTTACTATTAGGAAAAATTATCCATCTATAATTTAGATAATGCAAAATCAGTAAGAGATTGCAAAACTTGTATATATCACTACCCCATATAGTGATTTTTTTTTTTTTTTTAGAATTCAGTGAAGTGAGTTAGTTAATGATCACATAAGGTGACTGCTACTTGCTGCAGGAGACCTGGGTTCAGGGCCTAAGAGCTCAGACCTCTGCTCTAATCACAAGGTAGTTGTGCCAACTAGATATCACCTTATCTGTATTCCCCAAGCAATGGGAAATGCTCAGCTACAGAAGTAGTGGATAACACTTGAAACAAGCGAGCTTGGAAGAGACTGGTCATGGAGCAAGAGCTACAATTAAAGATAATCTCACCCAAAACTATGACTTACCAGTGTTATTTTGGTTCGGTTTTAGAAAACAAACACTACAAAGATTACAGTACCAATGATGACAACAGTAGCGATGAGGACAACTACTGTTTCATTAGATATGTTTCCAGCGCCTTCTTAGGTTAATGTATCTTCTTTTTACACAGGGAAATGGATCATGTGAGCACCTGTACCTGTCTCCACCCACACTTATTCTGAATTCTTTCTAATACTGTACATGTTGCTTGGCCCCCATGGATTAGCTTGTGTCATCTATTACTATAATATCTGACATAATATAAATCGTAGACATATACTTGTTGCACTGTTCTCCTTGGGCAATCAGATAAGAAACATGCAGGGTGAAGACATCGCTACATGGAGAGCGGATCACGGGGCTTGGAAGAGGATGAAAACTAACAGAAGCAGCTAGAGAGATAGAGGTCAGGTGGACAGATGCAGGCTTGCCTTTACCCTAGCAGTCAAAGGAACAGCACTGGTTGTCCTTTCAGAGGTTGCTGTGGCCAGACCAGAGGGAACAACTGATCGAGCGTAGTACATAGCCACAGAAGAGTGGCTGGAGCAGACCAGGTTTGGGATGGGTAGGAGTTTATGTAGAATATCCCTGATGAAAAGGCATTAACCCAGATTTGTTAATATTCTCAGCCATGAGGATTACTTTTCCAGAACCGCTTTAATGATACTGAACTAAAGGTTTCTCAATGTGTCCTTTCTTTATTTGCTTTAGACAATTCGCCATTTGTGTAATTCTGAATGAGGAATCACATCAGCTGCTTTTGCTTTGCTTTTTCTTCTAATTGTTGGCAATGTAACATTCTTTCCCAGAAAGGCATCCTTGATCACACAACTTTCACAGGCACAAAGCATGTCAGGAGGACTCTTGGGCTCTGGTGTCAGCCACAGGTGCATCCTAGCAGTAAGTGATCTCAGCAACTAAGTGTCCAATATTTTTAAATTAGCTGTCTAAGGCTTCCTTGTGGCGATGCATGCGTATGTGGGTGCTGTTGACTCTCTCCCTCCAAACCTCTCATTGCTCTCTCTGCTACCATCCGCTTGGTCTTTCACCCATAACTCTCCCTTCCACTCTCATGTCATGGGGGCTCTACTGTCCTCTCCCCCTCTTCCCTTCACTCTTTTTCCCATTCCCCTGTCTGTCTTAGAGGCCCCTTTCTAGTTTTCTGACTGCCACACACACTCACGTCCACTTCAATATACAGATATTCAAACTTAGAAACTAGGGTCAACATATGAGAGAGACACATGATAATTTCTCTTTTTTGCTCTTTTTTCCTGAAATTTTTAGAATTTCATTTTTCTTTCTGGTTGAATAAAAGTCTACTGTGCACTTGAATCACATTTTCATTATCTATTCATCAGTTGAGGGACAGCCAGGCTGATTCCATTCCCCAGCTCTTATAAACAGAGCAGCTGTAAACAGGAGCCTGCGTGTTCTCTGTGTGGTGTGTGTAAAACCCTGAGTACACTCTGGAGAGTGGCACAACCTGACTTAATAACTCTACTTTTGTATTTTGAGAAACGGCTGCTCCTGAGGGGGGACTTCCTCCCCCTGTATATGCTCATAGGGTATCAAGTCTCCTCTTGGTAACCTGCTATCCTTCCTCTGAGTGCCACCAAGTCTCCCCATCCAGGGTACATGGTCAAATGTGAGGTACCAGAGTACGTGAGAAAGTCATATCCCACTCTCCACTCAACTGTGGAGAATGTTCTGTCCATTGGCTAGATCTGGGTAGGGGCTTAAAGTTTACCGCCTGTACTGTCCTTGGCTGGTGCTTTAGTTTGAGCTGGACCCCTGTGCCCAAATCTGCCTATCATAATGTTCTACTTGTAGGTTTCTAGGACCCTCTGGATCCTTCTACTTTGCTATTCTCCCATGTTTCTCTCATCTAGAGTCCCAGGGGAGGGGAATAAGGGGAAAATGGAAGGGAGGGAAGAATGGGAGGATACAAGGGATGGGACAACCATTGAGATGTAACAAGAATAAATTAATAAAAAAAAAAACTTAAAAAAAAAAAAATAAAGAGAACCGGCTGTGCTGGTTTTGCTCTCTCACCAGTGATGAGTGAATTAGGTGAAAAGAGGGGCTCTTCTTTCCCACATCATCACAGGCATTTGCTGTCTTTTGTTTTCTCGATGACAGTCATTCTTATTTGGGTGAAATGGAATCTCAGAGTAGTTTCAATTTGCATTTCTCTGATGCTTTTTAAAATGACTTATTGGCCATTTGTAGTTTTATTTGAAGAATTCTACTCAGTTCCCAAGTCCATTTTTGGTTGGGTCATGTGCTTTTTGTTGGTCTGTTTTGAATTCTCTGTAAATTCTAGATATTAATCCCTGTCACATGTATAGTTGTGAAGATTTCACTCCCATTCTGTAGGCTGTCCATTCACTTGACTGTTTTCTTCAGGGTGTAGCATTTTAATTTCATTAGGATGGGGGCCTATTTCCTGAACAATTGGAGTCCATTAAGAAAGTCCTTACCCACCATCCTAGCCTGAGGTGTTTTGCTACTTCTTCCTCTGGCCGTTTACTTTTTTATAAAAGGGGAAGTTCAAAAACAGTACTTGGCAGTGAGTTAGAAATACAGCTACTTCCTAAATGCTGTGTCATACTATAACCTGAATTCTTGTGTTACCTTGCAATATTGAAATTACTTAAATGGTTTTATTTTTCTAAAATATAAATGAATCACTTCATGTGCATCCTGATGTCATAGCATGGAAAAATTCTTTTTTGTAAGATTGAAACCTCATTACTCATAAAATAATGCTTTAGGCATTATTTAGGTAGAGAAATATTCAAACACATATTGATTTGAACTTCTTAAATTATTATAAGATTATAAGAAAAGTGAGTCAAATCTTATGACTCATAAATAGCTTCAAGAAAAACTGGGATAGTTCTTAAAAATCACTCTGCTCCACTCAATTCATGCTAACAATTTCTACAAAGTATTCATTTTTTAAAAAGTTGATTTGATTTATTATTTGTGTATATGTGGACATCAGAGAACAACTTTCATGAGCTGATTCTATCCTTCTACCTTTGTATGGGATCTAGGGTAGAACTCAGGCTTTTGTGGGAGGAGCCTTTACTGGATAAGCCATGTCTGCAGGCTGTAAGTCACTAATATTTATATAAAGGTACTTACACTCAACTCTAAATGAAAGCCCCAAATAAGTAACTGACATTATTTCTTTTGTTTTCACTTAACCTAGCACATATTATTAATAAACGCCTTACCTTTTGGTGGAAAATAGGATTTGCTTTCTGCTTTATGGGGCCAATCTACTACCAAAGGTCCAAATCTTCGGAAGCTTGCAGTGATCTCATCTTAGGAGAATATAGAACGTGTATCACTGACTAGTTCCAATGATTCATTCCAAGAAACACCGTCTTTCTAAGTACTTGGAAGACTTAATGTATAAAGTGTCAAATAGCTAAGAATAACTGTAACGTCAACAGGCAATAGGTCAAATACTCTTATTAAAACTCTAAAAATCTAATTATTTTAGTCAAAATAAATTTATTATAAGCAGCATACTAGTTAGACTAATGTATTCAATGTGAATCCTAATATTTCATCAGTCACCTGAATATTAAGGGCTTTGTAGCACACCCATTTATAACTAGCATTGGGCTGAAACACGTCATTATTTTCAAGTTACCTAAAACTGCTATTGGTGTCCATAAGTAAAGCCACGTTTTAGTTGGGATAAAGCATACTAAAATGAGACTAGCTATACTGTCAGTACAACATGCCAAGGCAAACACAAGCCAGAGAGTTTCGCTGACATTAAAGTATTATATGGCCAATTTCAACTATATACGCTAATATATGTTAAACTGATAGATATGCATAATACGAATATGCAGAATACATTTGCAGATGTATAAAACATAAGCGAAAATTTTCTCCAAATGTAACAATAGCTTCTCTTGCAGGCTATTAATGCATGGGCAGATTTCCCATAACATTACAAAAATAGCTTAAATATTTTTTAACCTTTACCTTAAGTTACTTTATTGTTGCACAGTTTTTACACATTTACTATCATTTGCATAATACTAATTTCCTATTTTGTGTCTCTACTTCCTCATTGGGCTTTGCACTGTGTCTCTGATAGAGATTCACGGCTGGTTGCATTTATTGTACCATGTACGTATGCATGGGCATGCCATGTGTATATGTTACAGTCATACAAGTGTATTCTGCATTAACCATTAGGATATGAGCTAGAACATGGAGATCTTTATAAAAATGCTCACAGTGACGATGTGCATACAATAAAAAACACTAATCTTTAAAGTACTTGTTCAATTACCTTCATATTTCAACAGCTCAAAACTACTTTTCACTACGGTATTTTTTTTCCCTAAGGCAGGATGAACTTACCTTCATCAATATCTGGAGGAAGTCCACCAACAAAAACTTTTCGAGAGAAACGTTCTATTCGTTCTCCATTTTGATGAGCTGAATAACATGTAGGTGAATTTAAAACACCAACTTGATCACTGTGACCATCGTCCAACAAGCTATCATCTATTGGAAATAGGGAAGATCGACCTAAAATATAAGAACAAATATAAACTGAATCTCATATATAAAAAAAAAAAAGATAAGATGTTGAATTTAAAGGGTTGGATTTAAAGGGTAAGCTGACAGTGGCATAAAAATGAATGGAAACACACACAGTAGAGTGCCAAGGCTCAAGAGAGAAGTGATTTAAAGTATGACTTAGAAATAAACAGCCACTGAGCCTAGGAGGTGGTTCAGGAACAGATGCTTGCCTCACATAGATGAGGAAAAAAGAAGGAAACAACAACAACAACAACAACAACAACAACAACAACAACAAAAACCAAACCCAAAGAAACATGACAACTACAGCACAAAGGAAACAATAAATATACTATTTCAATTTAAGTTTTTGTGGGTTGCAGCAAAAACCTAATGTACAGGAAACACTTAGGTCTGAATGTGCTACAGAGTTTCTTAGAAACTGGTGGTAGATATAGTGGGGGAGGAGGTCCCACCTCGGTCATAGACCTAGGGGAGGGGAATAGGGTGAAAGCGGAAGGGAGGGAGGAATGGGAGGATACAAGTGATGGGATAACAATTGAGTTGTAATCTGAATACATTAATAAAATAAAAATTAAAAAAAAAAGTAAAAAAAGAAAGAAAGAAAGAAAGAAAATGGTAGTAGAAAGAAAATAGGCTAAATCAAATAGGTAAGAGGACATTGTGAAAGAAGGGAAAAACAAACAAACAAACAAACAAACAAACAAAAAAACAGAAAAACTCCAAGAAAACACTTAAGGTGCCACAGTATGCAGCAAGCTGTACTTGTTCATAAGGTCTTGAAATAAGTTCTCACATGTGACAAGCTTATGGCTTTGTAAAGGGGACTAATGCACATGTGGAAGTTACAGAACAGTGTCTGAGGATTCTAGTTCCTATCTGAGCCCACTTCACAGCGCATGTCTTATTCAGTCTTATAAAGTAATGCTGACATTACATATCCTGTATGCTCACTCAGAATAACATGACTCAGCAAAATATAGGAATAGCCTTATCTTCCCAGAAGGAATTTAACTTTCTATGACTGAGGAAGACAAAAAGAGCAGCTGGTTAGGGGAGGCTCTAAACTTCAAGGAAGGCAGAAAAATGAGGGTGAGAAATGAAAGAGAAACAACAATGGAAAGGAAGGAGCCAAAGAAAGTTACACATCCACTTCAGAAGTAAACATCAGACACAGGTACAAGGAAATGACATGCGTTAAACCACACGTAACGCTTAAAGTGCTGATTGGGTGCTTAGAAACAAATACACAGTGGAGACAGAGTGGAGAAAAGAAAGTGATCTTTGCAAGAAAACAGATTTCCAAGAAAATGATTTGTAGTATCAGTGTTGAAAATTCTAGAGATCGAGGGAGAGGACAGCTCCTTAGCAAACGTCGGAGGCATGGAACTTCTGTCGTACAGAGGAGGATAAAAGTGTGAGACACCAACAGTACCATGGCAGATGCATCAAAGAAAAGTCAGGAGGGGGGAAAAAAAAAAAGAACAATTAGGCGAAATGAGATGATAATTTTAAGAAATGAAAAGTGTGTTTGAGGGTGTCTGGACATTTGATTTTAACAGTTTTCAAGAAGCTGGGTCAGTGTCACATGCAGTGATATGCTGTACTGTACATGTTTAGTAAAATACAGACATCAAAGGAAGCCTAGTCTTCAGCACTGTATTAGAAAAGGGGCAAGAAAAACAATGCAGACAAACTGTTCTTTGAAAACTAAATGAAGGACACATTTTTAGGACAAAGAGACAAGCATACACTCTACATAATATGTACTGTAATCTAGAAAGAAATACTTAAATGAAATATCATTAACCATCTTGAAATATGTGACCCATGATGATGTGATATAAAGAAAATTAGAAAAATGCCATCCTGTGGAGAACTGGCTGGGGAAAGGGGTGACCTACATACCTGTGACAGTCAGCAGGCCAGTCTAAAATGGAGTCACCAAGAAAAAAGGCACACCACGCTAAAGATTCTACAAAGCTGACTGAGTGAGGATGGAGAGCTGGAATAGCTTCCGTGAACCTCTAAGTCAACACTGCCCATGAGACGTCATCTGAGACGTACAGCAGACATCGCTTACTCTGCTGTAACATGCCGACCAACTTATCAACAGCACCAGCCCATTAAGACAAACTCTTTTTCTTTTTTTTTTTTTTGGTTTGGTTGTTTTTTGTTGTTGTTGTTGTTGTTTTTCTTTTTGTTTTTTGTTTTTTCTGTTAAAGAAGATGGAATCTGTGTCCTGGATGGAGACCTAACTCTTCGAGCTATTCAAAACATAAATGAGCTAATCTAGTTGTGCCAGTATATCGCCTGGTCAAAGTCCACCTCTCAGAAGGTTGGTTTACTTTAGGCCATGCTGAAAAGGTTGGTGGAATAACTACCCCTCTAATGAGATAATATACTATTCCTTCCTGGAACCCCAACCCCCTAGGGGATGTCATTAAGTTTGGCTGTATCTATGCACCAGACTCAGAAAAGTCTATTTCATTTTCCTTCCATTTCCAATGTTTGCTAGACTAAACGTGTACCTTTCCCGGCACTTCAGGCTTCCCTCCTCTTTCTCTAAAGCTTCTTCTGTCCCAACTAAGTGCTTACCCACTGTGTACCTGACCTCATGTTGCCTAACTAAAGGTCCTGGCTATTTTCTTCTCTTCCTCTGGGCAGCTACTGAGATTACAGTTTGGCTTCCCTGAGGGTTCTCTTTTAAACTCTAATAAAATTGTCTTCTTTGAACAAAATTATTTTGCTTGACTTTCAAAATTTTCTTGACTTTAATTCTTTTATCTACCGAGAAAACAAACACATTCCTGCACCCTACAAGGTACCAGTGTCTAATTATTGCCACCAGTTGACTTGACTTTCTTTACTTCTATGACTAGAAAAGCCACAGTCTTCCACAGTGGAACACATCAGTCAAGGTAATCTGAACCACGGTTCCGAGGCTGTGGCCATTTGTGTTTGGTTTCCAAATAAACTAAGTCTTTGTCCTCTTCAGATGAAAATGGTGTTCATTGCTGATATCAGCTAGACACATATATTGGATGTAAGTATGCAAAATTATAGGTTATAGCAACAGGAAGGAAGATGCTACAAGAAACAGGAATTACTCAATAGATAATTTCAATTGAAATTGAATATCAATTGTTCTGAAAGAGACCCATGCTGAGTACCTATTAACTTAAATTTACAAATTACCTTTGTTATCAGAAATAAGGGCCAATGAGAAACGTCTATATTTTCTTTGTGATTAATAGAAAAAAAATTCTTCAACATAAAATTATAGATAATAATTACAAAATTAGCCTGTGTCTGAAACAACTTGAGCCAGGAATGGTTCTTGTGTTGTAATTTCTTAGAACCTGGATTTTCAGATCCAGGGTCCTTAGTCTGTCCTTCCTTCCTTCCTCTTCTCATCCTTTCTTCCCTTCCTTCCTTTTATCCCTTGATAAAAGGAATACCATAAATATCCATTAAATTTTACATTAATTGTGAATTAAATAATTGCCCAACTTATACTAATTTAAATAACTCTACATTTTACAAAGAGTAAGATGAGTAGAGTAACAACTGCCTAGAATTAGGGAGATTAAAATGACTAATCCAAATGCTGGATTGAATTTAGACATACTAATATTTTGCGCACAAATTCATTTTGAAGTACCTTTATGCAATAACAGACCACAAATATAATGAACAAAAGTCTAAAAGACTTTTATCTTGATAAAAAACACAGATCACAAATGTTTAGAGTCTAAACAGGATTTTTTTTTTTTATCTCAATTGTTATCCCATCCCTTGTATCCTCCGATTCCTCCCTCCCTCCCATTTTCCCCTTACTGCCCTCCCCTATGACTGTGACTGAGGAGGACCTTCCTCCCCCTGTATATGCTCATAGGGTATCAAGTCTCTTCTTGGTAGCCTGCTATCCTTCCTCTGAGTGCCACCAGGTCTCCCCATCCAGGGGACGTGGTCAAATATAGGGCACCATAGTTCGCGTGAAAGTCAGATCCCACGCTCCACTCAATTGTGAAGAACGTCCTGTCCATGTCCCATGAAAGTCTTCACTTACCAGGAAAGTGGGACAGAGGGGAGGACATCCTACTGGGACTCTAGGTGAGAGAAGCATGGGAGAAGGGGGAAACAGAAGGATCCGGAGGGTCCTAGAAACCTACAAGAAGAACATTATGATGCGCGGATCTGGGCCCAGGGGTCCTGCTCAAACTATGGCACCAGCCAAGGACAATACGTGCAGTAAACGCAGCTTCAGATTTTTATGAGCTGTAACATGGCACTTACGCTTACATGACAAATGCACTGTCACATCACTAACAGTCAGTCAGTAAGGGGGGACTATGCATACTGTACGCATGTGTATACTGCGCGATCCATTGACCAAAGCTCAGCTGAACAAAGGATATAACACAATGGCTAAGAACACTTCACACACTAGCCACAGTCATCAGAGTCTCCATTTCTAGAAAGCAGTGATTGCTTTCTTCCAAAAAGCCAGAAAAACAATGAATTTTAATACTTACTTGAAAGACAAAGAACAGAATAAATAGGCCATTAACTAAAAAAAAAAAAATAAGTATATGAAAGCATACTTCAAGTTCATCATTCTCAGTCACTAGGAAAAGCAAGCAGGATGCACAATGATGTTGGTTTTGGTTCCTTCTGGCAGTCATAAATAAAAATAATTGGCAGACTCTATAATCAGTAATTTGGATACTTTTAACAAGAAACTCAAGGCTCCTTGCAACAGCTATAATTCAGGTTCTCGTTTTAAACTGCTTTTTGAAAAGGGGTTAGAAATACATGGGTTTTCGGTTGTTTTTCCTAGAACTCTGTACTCTGCAATAACAGCACTGTGTCCTGAGCTTGGCTGTCTGGCCTGCCCCATCTCATGTAAGCTATGTGGACAGTGTGTGTGCAGCACAATGCAAGCACGTCCAAGAGCTGCTGCCAATGATTGCTAACATACGCAGACACTGTAGCACTTGATTTGTCAGACTTTGAACTTATGCTGGCGCTTCAGAACAAACATTTCTCATTATATCAATGAGGGGGTATGGGAGGGAAAAAAATGTTTGCACAGATCAACCAATTTATAGATTAATTCTAAGCAAGATTCTTAGATTTTTATGGATGGTTCCATAATTTTATTTATAGGATAGCTATAAAAATTCAAAAATATGAAAGCACATATATTTAAAGTTAATGGGAATCTGAATGTTCTTCCTATATTCTAGGATGGAAGTGGCAAATAGCTTCAAGTGTGATGGAAGGGCTTTTTTTTTTTTTAAATTATCAAGACAGTAGAGGTAGGTTCAGGATTATTTCCCTTGAGGACCACTAATTTGATATTTCACTTATCTGATATGTCTCTCCAAAGAAGGGAAAGATCTACTACTTAATGTACAACAGTCATGTGAAGATAACTTGTCCCAATAATAGTTTGTTCCTTTTCTTACAGAAGATAAAGAGCCAAAGAAATAAATTCTGAGCCAGCACTTTACATCTTTGAAAATTTAGTTACCAGGTGTGTTTACCTTAAAATTAAGCTTATTGAAATTTTGTTTTCCCTATACGGCAGGGTATAGTTTGCAGAACAGTCTCTTTGCGGCTGTAAATTAAGTTTTAAAAGGAGTGCATTTTGTGCTATAATTGCTCAACTCTGCTATCAATGTAGCTCCAAGGTAACCAAAGTGGGAAACAAACAAAAAACCAGAAGACAAAGTCAGTGGAGCTACCAAATTTCAACACTGTTACGACACTGGAGGCTGTGCTCAGAGGCCATAGCCGGTTAGCCCTCTATGCAGCTACAATACTGCCTTTTTTTTTTTTTTTTCCATGCTTCAGAGAGTTTTTCCCTTTCTTGTTGACTATTATAATTACTTATCAAAGATGTGGAAGGTAGAGCAGAACACTCACACTTCACAAGATTATTGGGAAAAAAAATCCTGGAAATAAGTAAGCAATATATTCTATATCTGCTGGTAACTCTTTCTATATAGTGGCATGTAAATCTACACGGGTACATACTATGAATATACAAAACCTCAGCAACTGAGCTTCCAAAACTGGCTCACTCTAAAATTATTTCTCTTCTCATCCATATGCAATATACCAATTTTTGGGTTAATTGCTCAAAAAAAATGCTTTCTTAGTTCATTAATTAAAACAATTTCTTTATTTCTATGATCCAAATTATCTTATATGGCTTTTTTTTCTAGACAATAGCTGTTTATTCCTCTATTAGGGCAGATTGTGACTTAGGAATAGAAAATTCTGAGTGACAGAGCTTAAGCAATCCTACACACCTCCTTGCACAATCCTGACCCTATTCCAACCCTGAGCAGGATGCTTATTCTCAGAACAGGATGGAAGAAACCCTGAACAAGACCACAGAAACTACAGAAGGAAGGTGGTTTCCCTGATGCTAAGAAGCTTCCATGTGCCCTCCTGATACTGAAGAACTTCCCCATGGTCCCAGGCTCGTGACACTTGGAGCAAGGAATCTTGGTTTTGCTCAATTAACTTCTGGTATAATTACACTTTGATCATCCCTAAAGCATATTTTATACATCAGTATGTAGAGCCAGCTTGAGTTAATGTTCTTATTGGCATTATTAAGGAACTAAAAATATACCAAAGACATTTTGGTAGTAATTTTAACTATAGCCAAGTAGGAAATCTTTAAAACAAAAAGTGCTGTTCTTTGTTGCACTGAAAGGTCAGGCAAAGGTGGGAAGGAAAAAAACAGTTCTTTCTAAAATCCACTGGCCACCAGGAAGTCAGACAGCCTTCTGACATTTGCTGCTGCCACACCCCCACGGCACTGGTGCCAGTCAGGACTTGGTTTTGGCCAGTTGTACCAACTCATTTTGACACATCCCTCAAGAACAGAACCTTATTCTAACAAAGAAGAATGGCAGCATTTCACTAGCCTTTCAACTCTACAGGCTCATAACAGAGGGCTCCTGGTGGCTAGAAGGTTTAGAGACAGCTAAGGTATAAGCACAAGGGGAAAATGAAGAGAAAATAGCACGCCCCATACCACCATCCCTACTCCTTTCTGAACTGTTCCTCTGCGGGGCATGTTTTTCTTATAAAATATTTCTAATTACTTACCGCACCAAGGTACATCTAAATTCAAATGAACCTTCCCAGCAGCAGTTTCAGGGGTAAACCTTTCTCTGGCCAGGGAAACTGCAAGTGCAGCAGTGGATCTACGTCAGCTCTAGAGCACAACTACAACTTTACTAGAGCTGTGGTGTACACACCTGAGGAAAAAGGCTCAGCTCCTCTGACAGTTCACCAGCTGTGTGGAGAACTGGCTGCTGAGATGGCACTGAGGCGGAGCTCCTCTCTTTAGAGCTCCCAAAGGGAGATACAGCCAGGGAGGTAGCAAGTCCCTATCTGAGCAGCAAGCAATGAAATGTCTGTTTTCCTTTTTGGTACCATTTTCCGCAGTTACTGAGCTGAGCTATAATAAGAAAACCACTGACTCTGATACCTTGGTCTTAAAAATTTAGCACACTGTATTTATATAAGACTATGCCAACTGATTTAACACAAGTTACTAGAGAGAAAAAAATTAAGGTTTCTGACACGAAAAGAATTCTGACCTTCTCTACAGTTTTAAAATTGCCAAAATAATAATAATAACCATCACAGATTGGTAAGTAGTTATTTTCAAGAGAATCAAAATGCCATACTTCACTGTGAAGTGAACTAGAGCACCCATATGAAAGTGTGTGTGACATGTACCCTTGCCACTCTCATCACAGCTCACTAATAGCAGCCTTTACAACGTTACTTGACCTCACTGTCTTCCAGTTTTTAGAAACCTGAAGAACCCAAAGATTCGCTCAAGTACTTGGAGTCATGACTCCAGCAACAAAGCTAAACTGAAATATCCAATTGGCACTACTGCTCAAAACATAAAATACTAGCATTGGTTGTCAGTGGCGGTCACTGGTTTTTCTTATGCTTTTGGAGAATCAGCTAATGAGGATACTACCAAATATGTGTAAAATATAGCCAAGGGCATGGTTATCACTGTCTGTTTTCCATGGCTTCAGGGACATTCAAGAGGTGAGAATAAACATTTTTCTATTCAGTGTACAAAGCAGTATAAATATCAGGTACTGCTTGCTGCTCTACTCATGTAGTTTTGCTTCTTTCGTGTTGCCTTTTCTTCCTTCCAACTTGTGCGCAAGGAAAAGGAAGAGGTAGAGTTTTGGCCATGGAAGGCATTTCCTCTTTTCCAGGGAGTTCAGTAGTGGCCCCATACCACAAACCCTTCTCCCTCTGTCCCAGTAAGTCATCCTCTGAGAGGCTCCAGTGAGCAGCGGTTAGAGCCAGATGCTGAGATTCACAGCCAAGCACTGGGTGATGCATAGAGAGCCTTATGGAAAAGTAGGGGGAAGGAGAGAAGGACCTGCAGGGGACAGGAGCTCCATAGGAAGACCAACAGAGCCAACTAAGCAGGGCCCAGAGGGGCTTGTGGAAACTGAAGCACCAACCAAGGACCATGTATGGACTGGACCTAGGTCCCTTATAGAGATATCACCAAGGGGCAGCTCAGGCTTCATGTGAGTTTCCTAGTAAGGGAGGAGCAGTGGGGCTCTCTCTGAGTCTGTTGTCTGCTTTTTGGCCACTGTCCCCTGGCAGGGCCGCCTTGCCAGACCACAGGGAAGAGGATGCACTCTGTCCTGATGAAGATTTTCATGAGCTGGGGTAGGTGGTGGTGGGGGCTCCCCTTTTCTGAGGAGTAGGGGAGGAAGAAATGGGGGTAAGAGGGAGGGTGAGACTGGGAGGGGAGGTGGGAGGAGAGGTGGGAGGGGGCTTTGACTGGGATGAAAAGTGAATGAATGAATGAGGGGGAAAAAGAATGCTCAAAGAAATCCTTGTTATAAGGAAGGAGGTGGGAAGGGCCAGGAGTATGCAGGGCTACAAAGGGGCTGGCAGGATCTCAGCTTTACAGAAACATTACTACATGGTTTCTGTCATCAATGATAGTAATCTACTGACACAGGTGTCATTCCCAAATGAGTCAAAAAAAAAAAAAAAAAAAAAAAAAAAAAAAAAAAAGCCAGTCACTGATAAGACAATTGGTTATAGAGTAGAAAAATCACATCATGTGTCACGTCACTCTGGTTAATCTAAAAACTTATTTTTTATGGATATATTTAGAAGATAAAGATATAATTTTTTAATAAGAGTTAAAATTTTGGACAGATTAAGAAGGACAGATTTTATTTAATAAATATTAGTATGAAAATACACCTTGTAGGTTAAGAATTAGAATTTGAAAGTTGGTAAGTGTTCACATCAACGTGTGATTCTTCTATGAGCTTTCAGACAGTGCATAAAAATTCTGAAATCAGTAATTATGACATTGATCAATACAGCCCAATTAGAAACAGATGAACTATAGCAAACAGAAATGAATTACCTCGTCTTCGCCCATAACTCCTTGCTGCATGTAAACAAAGGACAAATTGTAAAATGTTAGAACTAAAACTGAGCCCATACATACAAATATCCGTGATATGAAAAACTATGTGGGCATCTAGAAACAGTTACTTTAAGACTTATGATAATGTCAGCCCTTAAAATGTGTATATTTTACCATTTACAAAGTACTTATAATACATACATATATAGATATACATGTGACAGGTATATTCTTTTATAAGCATTTCATACATATACCATCTGAGTCATCTAAAGCTGTAAAATTATTTATTCTAATTTACATTTAAAACTCACAAGTACTTGCTTCACCTAATCATGATAGAATATGTAACAATTTTACAGATAAACAGTTCCCAAAACAGTTTTCTCAATAAACTAAACTAACTTGATTACATTTCCATTTTTCTTTTCTTTTTTTTTTTTTTTTTTTTTTGATAAAAAGCAGTATGGAAAAAAAAAAAAAAAAAAGCAGTATGGTAAATATTGCTACGTAGAATCAGCCTACACTGCACCAAACCCTGACAAGGTAGCACCAGAAGACATAGATGGTTAGGAAAATTCACCTGTAGTGAGCTATGGAACTAAATCCTGTCATCAAAGCTGAGTTCAAGCCTGCACAGGGAAACAGTAAGAGATTGCAGCAAATGACAGAAATAATGTTTTTAGTCTTCTGACATACTTTGTAAGAGCTACTATGTGTCTGCCTCTGGGTAAAAGGAACTCTAGTCTAAATGAAAATGACTACCCTCATAGAATGATATATAAAGCAGAAAGGAACTTGTAGTTTACATTATCCCCATAGATAATGTGGGAATATGATTTCTTCACAGAAAGTTACCAGTATCGAGAAAACTCTCCCCTGAATCAGTGCATACAATGAGTGTTGTAGCCTGGTAATTTATAGGAAGGAAGTAAGAAAACAAAACAAGATGAATACTATAAGACTAAGTAATTCATGCTTATAGATTGGGGAAGTAAGAAAAATTCAATGCTGAATAAATATCAATTCAAAATTTGTATTAGAAATTGCAAGAAATGACTTCTCTATAAAGAATAAAACTTAAAGGTCAAAAGATGTATTTTACATATCAAGTATGTTCTGCATCATGTAAGGTTTCAAAATTATATCTGGAAGTTTAAGCAAGGCTTAGCTCTAAAAAATGCTACTGTGTTCCAATATGGCATTAATTCTCCTGTAATAACTAGCAGGGAAGGCAAACATGTCATCTCTTAGTCATTTCTACTTCCAAGCAATTAAGTCAAAAAGCATAAGGCTTTTATCAGTCTTCTAAGCAGGCTACCAGCATTATCTGTCATTACACTGATAGTCAATCTGTTTTTGAGCACCAACAGATGAAAAGTCTACAGATTTGCTTTACACCTTCCTTGACATATGTGTTAGTTTAGGGTGAAGGTAGAAGAAGACAGAAGTTTTATAATTTTATTTTTTAACTCGTCTAAGACCTAAAAGGGCTTCTTAAAATAGTTGCACGCCAAGAGGAAAGTGTAGAAAAGCACAATTGATAAACGTAATTTAAACAAAGCTATTAAGTGAAAGAGAAGGAAATTCCCTCGTCTTAACAGTTACATTAAACCTTCCAGTGATCAACAGGCCCCAAAACATTGCCGGAGTTAGGTCTCTTTTTTTCTAAGGGTGACCCAATAACAGTAGCCAAGCTAAGTTTACTCAGGAGAATTTCAACCATGGTTCTATAGATCAAAGATTCATAAAACAAATGAAACTATTTTCAACAAATTTGATATCAAATCATAAACTGCAATGAAGTAGAATGCGGCCAACAACTGTTGCCCTAGAAGACACTACCAATCCTGTCACATTTCTACCTATTGCACTTGTGCATGGGACGAGTCACTACTGAAACAGTGGAGACATGCATAAATATCTACGGCATCTTACGCTTCATGACGTTCCTAGGCTTGAGCATAATTATCTGGAAGATTTTCTCAACTGTCTCATACTAGGGGAATTTCTAGGAGCCTGTAAAGAGACACTATTTTTTCGACAACGCTCACATTCAAATTCTCTACATTATCAAAGCCAGCGATGTGACCAGGCGTGCGCACGCACACACACTCACACACGTGTGCGCGCACACACACACGCGCACACACACCCACGCAGAGACACACACACACGCACACATGCAGAGACACACGCACAGACACACACACACGCACAGACACAGCCCCAGCACCCTACACATGCATATACCGGAGGGGTGGAAGATCAATAGGGAAAAGAGAATTGTCTACAAATGAAGCGAAACTATGTAAACCATTTCCTACCTTGTCATGGAAATCACCATTTGCTATGGCTACTGCTCTGCAAATGATGTCTCTAACACATGTTTCCACTAAGATTTCTATGTGGAGGTCTGGGTTCTATTTCAGCGTAACTCTGCAGCAGAGGAGTCAAGAACCTCCACCAGAAAAGACAGTCATTACATGACTACTGTATTTAAAAGGCCTTCTTTAAACAGTCTGAACCTCCAAATAAGAATATGATTTAAAGTGTAAAAGTGCATAGGGTATCAAGTCTCTTCTTGGTAGCCTGCTGTCCTTCCTCTGAGTGCCGAAAGGCCTCCTCATCCAGGGGACATGGTCAAATATGGGGCACCAGAGTTCATGTGAAAGTCAGTCCCCACTGTCCACTCAACTGTGGAGAATGTCCTGTCCATTGGCTAGATCTGGGTAGGGGTTCGAAGTTTACTGTATGTATTGCCTTGGCTGGTGCCTTAGTTTGAGCAGGACCCCTTTGGATACCCTATGAGCATATCCATGGGGAAGAAGTGCCCCTCAGTCACAGTCATAGGGGAGGGGAGTAGGGGAAAGTGGGAGGGAGGGAGGAATGGGAGGATACAAGGTATGGGATAACAATTGAGATGTAATATGAATAAATTAATAAATATATATTAAAAAATAAAGTGTAAAAGCATAATGATTTATTTTTTAAATGCTTTATAAAGCATTTATTAAAAAATAACATAGATTAAAAAGTGAAGAATTGGCCATTTTGATATATAGGGACATTTAATATACACACATAACTATACAAAGATTGCTGGTGCTCTTTATGTATAAATGAGGCTCTGAGGTAGTTTGAAGACTTTTATACAAGTGACTATAAAATTCAGAGTAAGTTACCAATGATCTTATTCAGGTTCTAACCACAGTAACAATAAAGAAGCAGAACAACACTTATACTCTTGTTTAGGAACTTTGTGTTCTTAACTACAGGTTCTCAGCTCAGTGTAGCTAAATTATTTCAGTTATAAGGCAGCATAAGAAGAAAAATGCAAATTCAGCTAGAAATTGAGGTTAAAATTCACTTAGTGAGAAGACAAAGGCATTTCTCCAGCACAGACTAGGCAAAACTAAAAAGAAAAATAGCCATGTTCCAAATGCCAGTCCTTTTCAGATCCCGTACCATCATGCGCCACATTCACGCTCCCTGGAGTAAGCAGCCTTGATATGAAGGCTACCCAAGTTTCCTAACTTCAAGCTACAGGACATTTAGAGCATCTGCCTTTGGAAGGGCTGCCTTAATAAGAGTCTTGTTTTCTTGAGACAGGGTCTCATCTAGTCCAGGCTGGCCTCAAACTTACTATGCTATTGATGACTATCACACACTCCTCATTTTCTGCTTCTATCTCCCAGGTACTAAGATGACAGGTATGCTCTTCCACGCTAGCCTTGGGTAAACTTTCTTAATAGAAGATACTTATAATTCATTTCATCCTAAAAACAAAACAAGCTCTTGATAATATAAGCGGTTGTATATACGGATGATAAATGCAAATTTAAACTTCAAGCTAGGTTGCTAATCCCATTTCCTTTACCTCATTCTTCAAGCTGTCTGTTCCTCCTTTTACTTTCTTTGGGGAAAGTGAACTTAAATCCAAAGGGAGACAAATATTTGACATACATAACTTAAAATTGTTCCTTATTACTACAGAAAATATACATATTTTTGTCACTGTCTTTATTTTTTCCTGATATTATATTGCTAGGTTTATACACTCAGAAATATAAATATTCAAACTGTCACTCTAAATATTTAAAACCGGGTTTTTAAACAGTCTATATCTATACATAATGTGACTTCCTTAAAAAGCTGATGAACACTAAATATAAAGACACAACAGTGGCTTAGCAGCCTCTGATCATAAAATCAACTTAATTTAAAACGTATCTGAGGAACATGGTCTATTCAGAAACAGGAGTCTCTCTGTAGTTACATTTATATGGCTGTTGTTGTTATTGTTGTTGTTGTTTTGAGGCAAGGTCTCTTATGTACCCCTGGCTAGATAGATTAAGGTTGCTATGTAGACCAGGCTAGTCTCCAACTGACATATCTGCTAGCTTCCGCCTCCTAAATGCTATAATTGATGGCTCCAGGTTCTGCCTCATATGGCATTTTAGGCTTAACAATTTATTCTACAGGACTCCATGAGTTACATGGGTGGTGTTGTGTCTCTCATGCTGAGAGACATCTGAGTAGCTCAGTAGGAGTATGGCAGAGGCGCTCTCTCTAGTGCTATGCTATGTGATCACTGTCATGGCTGACTTTTTATTTATTTAATCCTTTATCTTAAAGTTTAGCTACAACTTGTAATTAACTCCTAAGGTGTTATGAAGCCTTTCTAATGGTATTATCTGATTTGCATTGTACTACTATTAGTTATGTTGTATTATGTTTAATTAAAGACATTCAGGCCTGATACACTGTAATCATCGATACCTATCAGCTATATGTACTTTCTTAAGAATGCTACTTAATTGTAATAGTCATGCATTTGTTTTATAATACATCTTCGTACCATTGAAAGTTACCCCATGTATCCCATGGAACAAGGTACCACACTACAGGAAACTTAAGGGACCTAAACTTTTTCCTTACACACAGCCTCTAATGTAGCCTCTTCCTATTGGTTTCCCTGCAATATAAAAAACAAGCTTTCTGCTTATCATATACCACATCCTGACAACAGCTGAAAACTAGTTACGTTGTCTCTGCATCAGGTACTGTCTAAGTACTCTCCCGGCTCCTGTCCGTTCACAGGCTCTGACTTCCACTTCTATACAATCTTTTGCACTGATTTCCACCACTAACTCTCCCCAGCTAATATTTGCTCACAGGAACTGTTCTAAATAAGGGCATGAACTCACCCAGTCCTTACAACAGTCCCCTGAGGCAAGCTGTGTGCTGTGGGTTAGATATTAAGAAATGCAGTCAAGGTCAAGTTAGGTATGCTGTTCCAGGCTGTGCAGAAAGGCAAGCTGGCTTCAGAGTCTGTGCTTGCCACCCACACACCTCCACAGCACATGGAGATGCCAAGTGTTATTACTAAATACATATCTTTAAAGCGAACAGTATTAGCTATGCTTACAGTAATAATAAGTAATGGTTAAGCAACTTAACCAACTTCTCTGCAGTGAATTAAGTCTGTGACATAAGATGAGGCACTTTCTTCGTCAGTTAGTAATATTTGGTAACTATTTAATGTAGGAAAAGCCTTGTACTAAAAATCACTTAATCCCCTGGTTTCCTGGGAACATAACATGCTAAGAATGTAGCTAAACCTCATTTGTTAAAGAAAAATTTCCCCTTACCTCCAAATGATGCTATTTGCCTTTATTCAGTGACCTTCATGTCTTACTGGGACTTTCAGCCCCACAGGTGAACCCAATTAAGTGATTCTTGTTTGACCACTTAACAGTTCACCCGCAGGGAGCAAACTGTCTCTTATCCTGGCCTGAATACACTGTGTTGTCCTAGAGTTATTATCTTCTTTTCTTTCCCCAGTCCCTTGCTTAAAAAGCTCAGAATTTCCAGGTTGTCTTTCTTTACTGAATATGCATTATAGTCCCAAATGGCGGACAAAGTGCTCATATTTAGAAAATAATAAAATAAGCATATTTTCTACTAGATGCAACTTGCCTGAAATAAAACATTTTCATGTTTTCCTTATAAAGAACCATAATTTAGTTAAGATTTATAGGCTTTTAAGCAATTTAGAAAAGCAACTAATAGTTCAGTGTAACAACAAAATACAAAAATAAAACCTAAGCTGCAAAACCATTTGCCTTTCCAATCTCCTTGATTCCATAACTGGCATTCTGCTGTGAGTAATGTAACTTGGACATCTTTACAAGGTACCTGCTTTCAAATGTATCCTGACACATGAAAATGGAAAATGTCAGTGACCTTTTCAGAAGTTGTTATCTTTATTTCCCACATAGAATATTTAAGGGAAGTGAATCTATATATAGTTTATTGTTACCAAAGCCTATCATATATCACAAATCAAATGGACAGTTAACAATAAGCTATTTTGTTATTTCAAACTCAGTTTGAATGGCACTGGGAAACAAAGACTAGATGGATACAGAGGAATAATGCGTCCAGCCCCATCTCTCTGCTCAAAGTCCCGGTGCTTAGACTAGGTTAGACTAGGATGCTATGCATTTGGCAACTCAGTGCATTATAGTCAGACCATGAAAAGCCCATCGTCTCCCCGTGACTGTACATGTCCCTTGCCCCCTCCCAGTCCCCCGGCAGACAGGTGTCCTTTCTACCCTCCTGTCGCAAGCATCATTGTTCACATAGCTGAACTTTACAGTGACGTCATTCTCAGATTAGCTTATAGAAGTTCATGACATCTCATTCCAACAAAGCTTTGCATGAAAAATAGCCAAGCCAACATAATAATGTGATTTCAGGCATACATTATTTATAGTTCTCTCTCTTCTTTGCCTCTCCTTGCCTGCCTCTAATTTGAAATTACTCCTGAAAAGCACTTTCCCCTCATTCCCACTCTCATGACTTTGATCATGCTACTACATCCTGTGACTATGGACATATTAACACTTCTCCAATGTAAGGAAAAGAATTTAATCAAAGATTTTTTTTTTTTCTGACTGGCAAACTTCTAAATTTCTAGTTAGAATAAGTAAAACCAGTGGGATTGCTACACTTAAAAATATACCAGTATATTCCTTAAAACAAATACACGGGCTTACACTGAGTACCAGAGTCTATGCCCTTTGCAGACTTCATCTCATCTGATTCTTAATCAGCTGTGAGACTTCATATCCAGTTTACAGAGCGGGAAATAGGAAACCAGGAACAAAGTTACTTTTCCTATGTCCTGACTTGACAAAGAACTCCAGTATTCAAACAAGCCTTGCTCCCGAGGTTGAGATGGCTGAATTACATGGTCACAAATCTTTTTTTTTTTTTTTTTTTTTTAACGGACAAGACACACGGATTTCTAGTTCCTGCAGCTTTGTTTCATGTTTGTAAAAGCTGAGACTTGGTTGTGCTGCCCAGAATGGTCTGCATCTGTGGGGCCACACGACTGTCATTCCGGCATCCTGCAGAACTGGGGCTATAGGACAGCACTGCCTGAACACAGATCTATTTTTATAAGATGACTCAACTGTCTATAGGGTGGAAGGCTCAGGAAATACATATTTAAATATCTTCACTTGCATCAACCAAATGAAAATATAGAATGTTTGGGGAAACTTACCATTTAACATCAACAGATTGTCAGTTCCTGGATGTGGATAGCTCAGACGACCTTGCAAAAGACAAGAAAAAAAGAATTTGAAGATTACGAAGCTATTTGAAAAGAGAAGCCAGGCGTGGTGGCGCACGCCTTTAATCCCAGCACTCGGGAGGCACAGACAGGCGGATCGCTGTTAGTTCGAGCCCAGCCTGGTCTACAAAGTGAGTCCAGGATGGCCAAGGCTACACAGAGAAACCCTGTCTCGAAAAACCAAAAAAAAAAAAAAAAAAAAAAAAAAAAAAAAAAAGAGAGAGAGAGAGAGAAAGGGTGGAGGGGTAAGTAGAATAAAGAAGAAAATTACTAAGCACTGTGTATTTTTTAAAACTAAGAAGCTAATGTTTAACTCAAAATATATTAACTTTGAAACCTGAAAACAAAATTGTAAAGTTCACCTTAGTTTCTAAGCTATAAGATCACAATGTGGTTTGAGAGCAAATGAAAACACAAGTGTTTATTTCTATCTGAATTTAAAGGAAGTACAGGTGCCCCAGTCCAGAAAACATGAGATGTTAAAATGAACCGAGTCTGAATTTTTCTCTAGAGCTTTTTTTTTTTGCCAGCATTAAAATTTCAAGGAAATATATTTATATTTTGAAATCATGAATAACTAAATATTTAAAAAGAAAAGCGAGAACAAACCTTTTATTTTTTAACTCAATGTGGTTTTATACTGTCATATTTAAATAAAGAAATTCAAAGAACACATCCTAGGCTACTAAAAATAATATTATAAGTGTTCCTCCTTTAGAGTTTAAGAATTATTTATGAAGAAGTAAAAATACTAAGCCTTGTAAAAATAGCAACAAAGTTTCTGATCTAAGTTGCTTTTCTTGAAGACTGCATTTATAAAATTTGGAGACAACAGTATTATACATGCTACAAAGATGGTATACTGCAAACACGCTGTATTTCAACTAGCATTTGCACAACATAATGTTTGTTTGGCTAATGCCAACAGAAAGGATGCAGCTCATTAAAATACACATTCCCCCCCCCCCCCATGCCTGACTCTGCTACTTTGTTTTTAAGGCTACATTAACATTTAGTACTAGAATTACATTCAGATCACCTCAGCATAGCTCCCCAATGACCCTACAAGAAATTGCCATCACAAATGTGAGCATAAGGTTTTGATTTTGAAATAATTATTTCGAGTACTGTATCCACCTTTACTATCCTAGCTAAATACTGACGAGGCTTAATATAGTGCAAAAATCCTCTAAAAGCCAGAGATTGTTGGTTTTTTTGTATTTATGAAGCTAACTGATTATCTACTAAATATAAGAATAACTGGCAGATAACATAATTGTGATCATAACTGTATATATGCACACATTAATAATATAGAGATTCACATATAAACATGCATAATGATACCTGGCACATTTTGATTTCTGCTTCAATATGGTTAAGAAAACTGAGCAGTTGTCCCTTCAAAGGACAATTTACCACCTCTTATTTACTTCAAAGCTTCATAAAAGAAGACATTAGCTAACTACATGAACTGTCAAATAGCTTCCATCCTCTAGAAACATACAATTATGTCTACTGTTCTGAAACTGGTATGGAGTGAGAATCAGAAAAATGCACAGAGGATGTATAAGATAGAAAGTCTTTTTACATCTTGCCATTTGAATGGACTTTTTATTATAATTAATTATTTACTTTACCTCCTGGTAATAGCCTCCTCCCTACTCTCTCCACAGTCCCACCCTCCCTCCCTTGAATGGACTTTAAAAGGCACAGAAAACAAGTTCAATAGGAAAAAAAAAATCTACTTGCAAATGAATATATATTTTTATATATGTTCTAAAATATTAGAGCTCACCACAATGTAATAGAAACACCTCACAATTAAATGAGCAAACTTGGACTCAAATTATCTAATAATTTATCCTCCACTACAGAAAAAATGTTAATATACATTTGCCAAGTTAAGCTTCACAGTTATGGTTTACTTATGATAATAAAACTACTTTCACAAGGAAAGTAAGATTTGAAAGTAAATATGACCAACATCTGTGGGCTTACTATATACAAGAGGCTTTTGTAGGTTCTCAACTGCCAATTATTTAATTGTGCTAACAGTCCCTTGAATTTGACACTGTTTTCTTTCCATTTTAGTATGAAGATACTTCATTACAAGAAGGACTAAGTCAATTGCCTGAGGTGTCGTCATTGGTAGGAATGACTGACAGGATGGGAGCCTCTGTGGCTGGATTCTCTTAATGACTGACTTGATACTGACTTCCCACTAATAACAGGATATAGGAAACGGCGTGCACAAAGGGTTGTAGAGCACTGAAAACTTCAATACAAAACAATACATGAGAACACACTGCTGTCAACTAATCCCTGGCTACTAGTCTAAAAGGCTGGTGGCACACAAGTGGACACTAATGCTTACCTATCAACAACAGGATGCCAATTTCTTTTATGAAAAGAAAGGCCCAGGCCATAGAAACAATACTTCTCAGTTTTTTGCCACACTGTGTAAGATCTAGTCAGAGCATAAAAGATAAACGTGGGATGTACGATTTTTGCAAACTATTCCTTAGAAGGAAGATACTTCCTTTTCTTCTGCTTGCTGAGATGCAGATAGATGGCTAAAGTCAGGGATCCTAGGCCAGTAGGCAGAGACAGGCAGTTCCAGAAAGAGTGAAAAGGAATGTAGACATCTGTGTTAGTCACCATTCTGTAGACTCGAAGAGCCACCACAACCAGAGCACTTCTTGTAACAGCACTTAACTGGGGGCATGCATCCAGGTTCATTACCATCATGGTGAGGAACATGGAGAAACAAATGCAGCGGTGCTGGAGGAGTAGCTAAGAGACACATCCTGATGAACAGGAAGAGATAAGTAGGCACCACATGGGGTGTGGGCTTTTGAAATCCCAGAGCCCACTCCCAGTGCCATACCACCTCCTCATAGTCCCAGTCTACCAATGGATGATGGATCACTCACAACTACGGGCCTATGGGAATCATTCTCCTTCATCCATCACATTTTGCATGTTCACTCTACAAGAGAAGTCACAGTTTTGCTGAAACTATCTGAGTTTCCTGGTAACCCACAGGACCTAAGCTTATAATGTCTTGAGGCAAGTCATTACTTATAATCGTAAGCAAGCTTGTGGAATGATCAGTTCGCAAAGGTTTTAATACATCCATAAATAATGAGTATGTGTCACTTTTCTAGGCATTTCTCTTTTAGCAGTAACATGGGGCTGGTGGGATGGCTTAACGGGTAAAGGTACTTGCTGCCAAGCCTGAAGACCTAAGTTGACCCTCGTGACCGTCATGATGGAAGGAGGGAACCAACGATTGTTCTCTGACTTCCAAACGTATACTGAGCTCTGGGTGACTGCACATACATGCACACACAGGCACACACAGGCACAGGCACATGTGTGAGGACATACACACACAGAAATAAATAAATGTGAAAATTACAATATTAAGTAATTTTAAAATATTTTAAAGTGCATATTTTAAAATTTTATGTGTCTATGAAAAACTAGAGGACTTACAGTACCTTTTAATATTTATTAGCCTATTACCATTTTAAATAATGATGCACACATACACATACGTGCATGTGCACGCTTGCATTCCTTAGCTCATGCTGGTTATTTAAATGTATATTGAGCAACTGGTTAGACCAAGGAGTAGCACAAATGAAAACAAGCTGTCTCTTACTTGTACAAAGTATCAGAGTCCATTACAATAAGCAGTTGGCAGCTCATCCTCTACAGGGACTACGCTGGCCTTTTTGCCAGGTGTCCTGCCATTGCAGGGTATTTCTACTTCTGATTTCTGCCAAGGGCGGCACCCCTCAGCACAGTCAGAGCCCTAAGTGCTAGCTGGCACCACACACCGTCCTGTCCCCAACAGCAGCTTCCTTCTTCCTCGTGCACCGTGATAGCACAGCTTAAACTAACAGCTTCTAACAGCTTCTTCTTATCCCTGACTGTTCTTTTTTAAAGAAAAGATCCAAAAGGAGTAGGGCTCTCATTTCTGTGACTATTTCTAGCATCTACAACAGAAAGGCATATAATAAGCTCTCAAATATTTGTTGTGTAAACACATCATTTTACTCTGTGATATGAAATACAAACTTAAGTAAGAGCAGTTATCTAAAGGCGTGTTGTATGTTGACACCAAAACAAAGTTAACAGGAATAACAAAATATATCGGAGTCTAAAAGTGTTGCTTCTTAATCTCTGCCAGGATAATTTCTCCCCATCTTTAAAGCAATTTTCTTTAATGAAAGCAGGAATATTCTTACTATGGTTTTCTCACTGTATTTTCAGTACTAATTAATCAACATGTGAAAATATTAAAGGGAAAATTTTCAGAAAGAAACAGTTTGTAAATTTTAAGCTGTATGCTCTTCTAAGCAGTACCGTGGATCCCCACAGACCACCAGCCTCTCCCGCCCAGGGTAAGCATTACCCCTTTGTCTGCTGCGACCATGTTGCCTCTGCTATTCACCACTTTTTACTTTGTAGACATCTAGCAAACCAGAGTACCATGAAGTTACAATGTTTAGAGTTTGATGCTATTTTTAATAGTTTCAGGCACCTCTGCTATGGATAATGTTAATGACTCTTTAGCAATTGCTAAAGTTTAATGTTATGCGTTCTGTCAACATCTTTAAGAGAAAACAAAATGACATCACATATTATAGTCATAAACAACCTAGGTTAGAAGAAATATTAGACCAATTAAAAAGAAAGGCACAGTGGTTAAAAGCACCAACTCAGGAACTAGCAAGGTCTACTACTTACAGTTGACACTTGGCAGTAATCATTAATAATAAGCCACTGGGATCCAACATAAAGTATGGCCGAACAGTTACATGCTGGTTGTAGGGAAAGAATGTGTTTGATGTGTGGTGAGTGTAGAGGTGTAAAAACCTCTACACCTATGACTTCTTACCTGAAGACAACCAGCATTCTTTACTATGTACTTTCAATAAAGCCTTGCTTTCACTGTTTGGTTTATTAATACAATGTTTTTTTTTTCCCAATCTACACTTCACCTTTACTTCTGTGTCTAAAGACCTTACATGAAGTTCCAAAAATCCACTTGGAATGAATGTAGTCATTATCAGCATTGAATAATTGCAATTTCTAATCATCAGTTCCAGTGTGCAGGACAGTCATTTCTAACCCTGCATCTCAAATCTTTATGCATCTTCCCTAAAGCCTTAGGAAGAAGATCATTAAAATGTGAAAACAATACCCTTAGAGCCAAAGGCCGGACTCCAAGAGAGCAACAGAAACACCCCGACTTCTAGCTTATAAAGCCAACATCCTCTAGACTCAACTGCTCACTCTTAAATCAAGATCCTATCATGTTTTCATCTAGCCATACTGTGCTTTACATCTTGGTCTTATTATCATTTTATACTTTAAAATATACAAACACACACAAAGGACCACGTGATATAAGTGTTTCAAGCAAAGTATAACTAAGGAAAAAAGAAAACACTAAGCATAAGTCATCAATTATCTAGTGTGATAATGGATTATAGCTATTATATTAAAACTTACATGAAAAAATATTAAAATCAATTTGAGCTAGTGGCTATCAATCTTCCCCTAAGAAAGGATTTGTGAAAATGAAAATAATGCTGACAGCTACCAAAAAATAAGAAATGGGAGGGCAAATATTGCAAGTGACAATTATAAACTACTATGGTTGGTAATAAGGACACTCCATAAATTACAATGGTAGAAAATCTTCCATATCACCATCTCAGTGTTTGCTTTCAGTAAAATATTCAACATGAGATATTCAAAGGATCATTTCTGTGCCATGTGGGGATGAACTCATGTTCTGGGAACGCTGGACAATATGGGTTCTGAGCTACGTGCCTGAGCCCTTAACACTTTCTAGAACACTGTGGTAAGTGCTCTGTGCACATGTAAAGTAGGCTTGGCTGACGTTTAGTAGGTTAGGTGTGGTAAACATATTTTTGACTGACAATATCTTCAACTTATACATCAAATTGCATCTATCTGTATATAGATCTATAGTCACAAAACCAAACATTATGAGCCTTTCATTTAAAAAGTATAAATATCTAAAAATCCTTGCTGTAATTTACATGCTATTGTACATGCACAAATATCATATCTGATGGTTCTGGAAGTTCTAAGCAACTATTTATGAAGAACATAATTATAATGGAATTGTTTATGTATACAAACAATAGTTGTTGTGCCTCTATTTGCTTGGCATTTTCATACATATGGAGGCAAAAGTAAAAATAGACACCTGGCTACTGTTCCCATGACATAGTCTCATTTAAAAGATACTTAAAAACAAAAATAGAAGTTGTTAAGGTTGAAATAAATGACTCTGAAAGGAATCTGATTCTCTAATTCTTTCACACAGTATGATCCACCCTGTAGGGATGCGGAAGCTCCCTCACTAAGGAAGGACAAGTTGAGCAGGGACTACACAGTATTCCAGTTAAACATGAGGAAGAAATACTTTTATTTGTGTCTTTAGCTTTGTGAAGCTCCTGAAATGACCTCTGTTGACAGAGAACTCTCTCACCAGGGCAAAGATGAACGGGATGGATCACAGGAGAGCCATGTCAACAAGCTTTTGGAAGCTGTGTATTTTAGAAGAAAAACTGACTGCATAAGCCGTAAGTCACTGAAAACGCAGCCCCAGTGCACACTGAGTGGGGAATGCCATTTGGAAATAGCAAATGCCTGCTAAGAGGCAGCACCAAGAAACTGGCTGACCCTGATGGCAAAGCAGAGGTGGGCTGAACGCAGGAGCTCCAGTGGAGCCCTATTAACTGTCAAAAGCACCAAACAGAGGGCTACAAAGCTAGACTCACAGATCCCATAAAAAAAGAACTAGGAGACACCAAGCTCTGCTTCCTAGACCACAGTGAAAGATCTAATACAGATGTTATTGGTATCACAGGCTTTATTTCAGTTACGACTAGTTACATTTAACCATAGACAGAGCTTCACGTTCACATTTTTTGTATTTTACTTCTACGTATGGATAATAAACAGTCTCAGTATTTCAGGAATGTGTCCAGCATGAGACTAAAACAAGAGGGGAGAAAAAAGGATGTAGAGAAATCATAGGCAACATTAGGAATGAAAAAAAAAAAAACCTTCAAATAACAGAAGATCAAATAAAGTTGAAAGGCATATTAGCAGAGTTCTGAAAATTGTTGTCTAAGAGGGTTCTAAAACTGCAGTCACATGACACGAGAGCTCAGTGGTGAAACAGTGACAACACAGCTCTGTACTCTAGTCTAGTACCACAATAAAAAAAAAAATACAAATCAAACCAGTAGTTTTATTTTTAAACCGGCAGATCATGAGTTTAGAGGGTTTAACATTGAAAGAATTTTCAGAATGCCTATATTAAAAATCAGTGGAATAGGTACTTTAAAGCAGGCCTGGCAAGGCAAAGCCTTCGTGCCATTAAGGCAAGGACACGGCTTCTGTGGATCAATGATGGCTTCCAGTTTAGTGTTTTCAGTGGGGTTACTGAGTGTACGTATGAGTGGGTCTCGGATCTTCTCTTGGGTTCTTTTTTCTTCTGTTTGTCTTGTTCAACTCCAAAGTCTTAGTTTTTATTTTATCACACTATATTATGTTATATTATATTACATTGCATTTATTATATTATATTCCCTTAGAAGCCTCTTGTTTTATTTTAAGATATAGAAAGGAAGTGGACCTTGATGGGAGGAGAGGTAGCGAGGACATGGAAAGACAAAGAGCAAGGGGAAACCATAATCAGGACATAAGTAAGTGAGGGGGAAAAGACGAATGCATTCTTTTGATATGAAATAAAATCCAAATATGAAATCATTATGTTTTACATACACAGTCTGAAGATAATTTTGTACAATATTTTTATTATAACTGTGTTTTGATTGTGACATATGAAGAAAGATGTAAATTTTTCTACTTAAGGCATCAAGTTTTATATTTTGCAATATTTGGGATTTGGGTTTTCATTTTTTGTTCGTTTTTATTTTGTTGCATATATATATATGCGCCTGATTTTTGTCTATATCCTTTTGGTAGCTGTAAAAATTTTGTCTCTAGGAATTACAGGTGCCTGAAAGAAACCACAGCCAGTGTTGAGGTTGACTTCCTCTGTCAGAGGGAACATGTCAGAGCCTTGTAGGTTAAGTCCACCAAACTGTTTCAAGTGTTTGTCACTGAGGTGTTTATATTGCAATTTATTTTGTTTTAATAAATAAATGTACTAAGAATTCCCATTTTTTCATCATTATTTTTGCCCTTATTCTCTGTACCAGTTTCTAGAACTGTGTTTTTCATAAAATATACAATTGTGGGGAGTGGACCCGACATGAGTTTGAGGGCCTCTGTCTTCTCAGAAGTTCCTAAGTTCTAGAATATAATTTCTCCTACAGGATGGTTCAAATTCATTTAAGACTTTTTGTGGCCTGGACTTTAATCCTTTTTATTAAGTTGATGGGAGAGAAACAGAGGGCAAAACGGAAAGATAGCAAGAACCTGGTATTCCACAGACAGCTAAGACGTTCTTATCTCTCACAGGTAGGCTCCCGAAAGCCAGCAGGGCTTCTTGCTTCCGAGTAGTAAACATAGGAGTTTATCAGCGAGTAATAAAACTGATACTAGGGAATAAAGACTTGGGTTTTTTAAAGCCTTTGAAAAGCATGTACTTCAAAAGATTTGTTGGCATGAAAATCACATTCTAAATCCTTGTTTCTGTATTCTCTTGCACTATTCAGGAAACACTGGAAAAGTCATTATGACCAGCTGAGACTGATCTTCTCAATAACTGTTACACAAACTGTTGTTCTCCCTAAAGTCTTTTTATGAGCTAAAATTCAATTTTTTGTCCTTACAGTTTGAGGGAGAGCACTGTATTTAAATGCTTACACAGAATGACCTTCTCTTCCCACCCCTGCCCACCCCCCCTTTACAAATTGTTGGGAGCAGGAGGAGGGAAGGCTTAACAATGATCTCTCTTGTTCTTTTGTTTAAAAGGGGAATGGACTGACTCACATAAACATAAGAAGATCACAGACTATTTTAAGTAGATATGCAAATACAGACTTGTAAAACTATGCAACTGCACTTGGCAAAGCATGACTTTCTTTAGGCACTTAACATTTCACGTTTATTCTTCCTTTGGAAAGAGAGCACAGTTTGCCTAGACTCGAGCCAGTCACTAGAAATAGGGTGTCAACAGAGAGAACCCAGGGCAGATAACGCAGCTGGCTCAGAGGCACTCACAGCACATTAGTGTTTCTGATTCCCCAGCAAAGGGCAGCACATGTATCACAATGCTGAGTGAGCCGGGTGATGACCAAAAGTGTCATGTGGCCCCACATAACAAGCTAAGACCAGTCTTTCAGCTCTTCCAAAGTTGCAATCTCACGCATGCTTTTACACATAAGCACGCTTCCTCTCAGTTATTCTTTAGCATTGTTCTACTCCCGCTTTGTATCAGAATTTCCTTTACTCCACATATAAATTAGGAATAACTTTCCATTCATCATCTCCCTAAATATCTTACTTTTTCCTTCCATGGTATTTCCAACATCTATAGGTATATGTGTAGTTTTGGTATAAGGTCCGTCTCCTTCCCCAGCAGGCTATAATTCCCACATGCTTTCCTCACAGTGTGTATGCTCTCAGGGCACAGTTGGCAAAAGGTACAAAGTTGGCATGTAAGTTCCATCTTTGGCTGCCACCATTTGCTTTCTGTATGTCTCCAACAAGACGAGAGCTTTCCATGCACTATACTAGACCATAGAAACTTCCATCTTTAAAGGTGGAGGCGTGTGCTGGAAAAATGAGTACTTAAGAGCAAAGAATTTTGGATCAAAGTGGGATGAGAGGTTGCTCTTGTGAGTGCAGTCACTTAGTTCTTAGCCAGGTTAGTAATCTTTTGCTTTTTCCACATTCTATACATCTACTCAATTGCTTCCTCCCTGTTGATAATCACTTTGACTAGTTAATCTTTTCCCTTAAACTTATGAGTGGAAGTGAATGAGAATTTACAGATTTGCCTTTGATCCCTCATGACTTCCACTCCTAGAATTGTGCCTACTAGTCCCCGCCTCTTCATATTTCCATATCGGAGCCATGTTTGCTCACTTGTTAGGATATTATAGAAAGGATGGCGCAACACATCTGACGCTAGGCTCTAGGACACTGAAACATTTACACTGATTTATGGTACTCACTCTGGGCAACAGGGGTAAGCTGAGGTAGTACCAGCAACTGTGCAGTGAGAAGGCTAAAGCAGACCTGTGGAGAGGTCCATATGGCAAGGAACTGAGGTTTATTTTCAATAGCTTTCCACTAACTTTCCAACCATATGGAAAAGAAAATTTCAGCCTAACTGAGGCTTCTGACTGCAGGGTCAGCCAACTTCTTGACTCCTCAAGTTGCTCCCCCATTCTAACCTTTAGAAATTATGTAAGATAAATGATTGTTGTTAATGTTTTAAGCTAAATTCTGAGTTATTTGTTTTGCAGCAATAGACACGTAATACAATCTTTTGTTACGACAGAAAGAGAACCAGCAGCTCATTTTAAAATGTGCACTTTCCATCTCCTGCCTATTGGTAGATCTCATGACAAAGCCAAAGCAAAAAATGGTTTCAGGAGACATTTTAAGAAGCTAAAATAAGCTTTACCTTGGTCCTGTGAGAAACACATTTGCAGTTTGTCTGTATATTAAACAGGAGAAATGATCTGAGATAAAACAACAAGAGAAGACAAGTACTGCCCTGAAGATGAGGAAAGGAAAGATAAGGAAATAGCAAGTGCACTGGTTAACCTGACTGGCTAACTCGATTTGCTCTCACTTTGCTTAGACAGACAATTCAGAGGCCTAGCATCCTTACTTCCAGAAAAGTACAACCATCATTATATGTGGACAAAGAAAATAAATTGTTTGATAAAGCAGGAAAATGTGGAAAGCAGCAAGTAAAAGAAGAAATCTCAAGTAGGAGTGCTCAAGTAGTGTTCGTAGTTACACATGGCAGTAGAGGTAGCATAACACATGTGAGAAATAAAATATGCCAATTAGAAATAGAAATTGGCCAACATAGTGATCCATGAAAGTCACAGAGGAGTATATTTTCCTTTCTTTTTTTCAGAGATGAAGATAATTTTTCTAACAAAAAGTACGAATTCCTTGTAATTCTAAAAATCATTATTCTTAGTATCATTCTATGGTTTCATTTCCTTTCTGGTCCTCTCTCTAGAAGCTGTTCTACTTTGTCACTTGCCTGGGCTAGAAAAACAGATAACAAGTAGTGTGGCAATGACCATTATCTTTAGCATCTTCCAGAAGCCTTGTCAAGAAAGACTAGGAGCATTACTCCAAGGTCACTGCTCTTGTTCCTGCCTCCAGGTTCCTGTCCTGACTTCTGTCGTGATAGATGACAAATCCTAAGATGAAAAAAAACCCTTTCCTTCGCAAGTTGCTCTTGGTTGTAATATTTTATCACAGTAATCTAAACTCTAGCTAAAAACATCAACACTGTGTGTGGTGGTATTTACTGTTGCTTTAAGTAGCTAAGATTTGGATAATGTGTTATATACATTAGTCAACTAATATTGATCTTCCCTCAGGGTGATGCACTTGCAAGATGTTCACCACTAATATAAAGGGACAACAAGAGACAGAAAAATGCACATACGAATTAAGAATGCTAATGAAATTTCTTTGCATATCAGTAAGTAGTTTTTATTTAAGGGCTAATTTCCATATGCAGACAGACAAACCAATATATGATATGAAATCAATGGTATAAGATGCTACCTACCCTTGAGAGGATCGTGCTCTGCTCTCATGATATCAATAAGGGAATTTTCCAGAGAGTGCATGTTCAAGCTATCATACATTCTACTTCGATCCTGGAAGACAGAAGAAGAAAAGATATAACATCTATGTGATTTTAAAGAAAAGTTAAAAACAGTATTTAAATTAGTCTCTTACATCAAACAGGACACTTGATTAATACATTATTACTTAACGTGTATCTCAAGAAAATACTGACACTTAAGGGTCTTGTCAACTACAATGTTTCTCATTGAGGGACAACATTTAGCACATTCACCTCTAAAATATAGAAAAATGTGATTTCATTGGCAGTATTAACTGAGTGCAGTGAAATAATCTTTCTGGTCATTTTTACAAATACTACACACAGACAACATTTTCAGTTGCTTCTGCTTTCCCTCATATTTCTGGGAAGACAGATATTGGCACTTGGAAAATAAGAATCTTGAAGAAGAATTTAACAATTGCACCACACTTTAAACATCTATCAGATACTTAAAACTCCAAATTGCAAAATAATGAATGCATATTTTATACACCACAAATCAAATACTATATACTAATGTCACACAAAAAAATGAATGCCTAGCATATTTACATTTAAATCTCACTTTCACTCTCAGCTCAACTTCCCACTTCTTCAATTCTGAGTCTGCCTTCTGTGTCATCAGGAGCGTTGTTTGCTAAAAGCACAATCCCCTTGCTTGCTTGCTGGAAGGCACTCAGTTCTTTAGTGCCTACAAATTTATACCATAATTTTGATCAACACATACTAAATGACTATGCAATGAAATATGTGGGAAACTAGCCGAACAAGCTATGGTCCACGCCTTCCAGAGAGTCTGAAGGGTCTTTCCCCAAAATATTTCAATGCCAACACCTCCATCAATTTTGTTGTATGGATGAGTGTACAAATTCATGTACATGTGGAGGAAAGAATAGGCCAAAACTCTCAAAATGATCAGCACAGAAAACAAGAAAAGATTCATAAATGTAAGTCTATAGGGAAAGCACTGGTTAACCTGGATGCACATTTTCAAGTTATACTAGAAGTCTCTAGGGTTGTATGCACCCATAGGTAGATTTATCTCTATTATTTTCTTTAAAAATGGTTTATAGCTTTCATCAGTTTCCTAAGAGACCCACTATCCAGAAGATATCCAGAACTAGGACTTTAGAAAGCTAAAGAGAAACACAAGGTTTGTTTATTTATTCCCCTTTGATGTTTAATTAGGGTTGTATGCTTTTTTAAAGCTAGGGAGCCAGGATCAGCACTGTAGACTAAACAAGGTGCTATCAAGGAATTAGGAAGGATGAGCAGTTATGCTGAATGATGCAAGGATGCTACAGAGGAGGTCATGTTCCAAATTTATCACCAACCACCAACAAGAAGTCCAACTTAACTAAGCTTCACTTTAAAGACCCTAAGCACACAACATGCCCATCTCTAATGCTCTTTACTAGAATAAGTAAACTTGGAAAGGGAGACAAAGAGAATCAGTGAATCGTAGCAGTGCTCTTGAGACTCCAACATGTTTCAGACTTATGTGAAAGGGGGGTTAAAACACACGGGTGTACACCTTTACTGAGTGTGACTCAGCAGTTCTTAGATGACAGTAAAGCTACCGTCCAGACCGTATTATAAACAGCATTAAGCTGTGTGACCCTTTATGCCATAAAACCTCTTTATACCCTGGCTCCATCTTCTAGAAAATAACCGTGTCAGACAAAATGGTGCTACAGGCCACTGAAAATCACAGAAACAAAGATCAAACGTATAGTGACAATAAATGACATGAAATGGAAGAGGAGAAGAGGATGGCCTTTGTGCAAGCAAGACTTACATGGTTACCAATGTCTCCGTTTCTCCTGTCTGTTTCTCCTCTGCAGTGTGCACAAGGAATGTGTTTATCTTCCTGGATTCTCCCACTAAACTTCTAAAGTAATTGAGGCTTGGGTCCTTCCTATCGCACACCTATCTACCTCTCAAATGTCTGTTAAATGAGTACTGCTTTATCTCTACCATAAAATCTCTATAAAATGTGTAAGGTGAGCTGTGTGAGTGTAAAGACTACTATTAAAATGGTAATTTTAAAGGACTAAATCTCAAAGCACTCTATGGAATCTGCTAATTGACTAAACTGGGGCAAGTATCAGATACCAAAATAACTTTGCTACCAAATGAAGTTCTAGCTGATGAATGAAATACATGTTACAGTTGAAAACTATCTTTTCAAGACAATTTAAATTACATTTAGTGATTTATATTAGACTATAACACAAATGTGTTCTTCTAAAATAAGGATGCTAGGAACAGAGTTACTCATCTAAATTGCCATCACTTTAACACTGTAAGGAAGACGAGGTGATACAGAAACAGAGATGAGCACAATAGTCTGCACATACTAACAAGTACAGAAAGTCACGGCAATGCATCTTATACTTATCATTACATTGCTATTTGCAAATTACTAAGACAGCTCAGAAAAATCGAACTTTGAGGAAAAGTTCATATACAACCTATTCTACACTACGAAAATGATCTGGCAATAAGTTAAGTGGGTTTTTACAGAAATAAGACAATGAAGTCCTACAGTAACAAGGAAAAAAGAAAGTCACCTCTTAAAGCATACTGTTTGTTAGTAGTTTTCTTTACCGACACATTAGCCACAAGCCCATACGGGAATTAAAAGGTAGGCAGATAGTATTCCAAAACCAGTTAAAGAACCAAGGCTAAGACAGTAAGTACCCTCCACACACACCTGGACATAGATGTAACTGATGATTAGCTTGGTCCTCATATGGGACTTCCAGTAAGGGAATGGGGCTGACTCTGACATGGACTCTGTTGCCTGCTTTCTATCACTTTCCCCAGGCAGGGCTAACCCGGCCAGGCCACAGGGGGAGAGGACGTGTTCAGTTCTGTCAGGACTTGATATGGAGGAGGGGGATCAACACCCCTTCTCTGAGGAGTAGGGGAGGAGGACAGGGAAACAGGGAGGGAGCACGGGACTAGGAGGAGAGGAGAGGAGGGGCCTGTGGCTGAGGTATAAAGGGAATAAGTAATAAAATACAATAAAACAAAAAGACAGTAAATACCCTGGGAAAGTGCCCACTGCTCAAACATGGCTACAAAAGAACATTCTTCTTCAGTGTTAACCATAAGTGAATTTGAAGTTCCCTACATTCCTGAAGCCCAGGCTCCCTAAAGCAGTGCTACTGCATCAAAGCATTGTGGCCTTGCTCTTCTACCACACACTGCTTCTTAGGGAAGCCCATGAAAGAGTCCAGTGACATATTTTCTTAAAACAGTATCTCCACACCAAGATAGGAAAGATATTTTCTTCAAGGCTGTCAAATGCAAATAGCAAAAAAAAAAAAAAAAAAAAAAAAAAAAAAAAAAAAATCCCTAAGAATGTAACCTTTATATAATTCCTAATTGTTTCATGGTTCTTCTTGCTATAAGTAGTTTATTGCATATATGTGTAATATAAATGTATATGTAAAATATTTAAAAATTTAAAAAAAAACAGAAAACAAAAAAACATTATCTCCAAAACGTGATTTACTACTTTCTATAAGTTTGACTGTTTGATTGGAAGAAAGTATCTCCAATTAATTCAAGGTGGTTTCCATGATATACAGCAAATATGCAGCACTGGGAATATTGAAAACTGTCCAGCAGGTAGCAGACCAACATATATTGATAGGTTTCTCGGGGTCTACTGCAGAAGTGACACATATAAAAAGTAAGCAATAAACAACCTTAGTTAAAAGGAAATATACTTTGCTTTAAAACATCTTAAGTATTCACAAAAAAACAGGTTGTGATTTTTTTTAAATCTCATTAAAAATTCTATTTTGAGGAAATTGATAAATAACAGTTCTGAGCATGATTACTTACTAAATGCTAAAAGCATTTTCAAAGTAATGCGTTTGGCCACACCTAACATATTTCCAGTGCTCAGGGGACAGAGGCAGGGACATCCCAAAGTCGAGATCAGCCTGGGCTATAAAGTAAGAGCCTATTCTGAAAAGCGAAAGAGAAAAACAAAAGAGAAAAAGTAGCTCAAGAGAAATTAGTGGAAATATTTAACAAAGGGGCTGGGCAGGTGGCTCAGCTGGTCAAATGCTTGCCTCACAAGCATGAAGTTTGAGCCCCAAAGCCCGTGTGAATACAGCAAAACAGGGCATGCTACTGGGGGGTTCTTGTTACCCTGGGCTGTGGAGCTGCGGAGGTGGAGGCATGCAGGTCCCTGGGTCTCACTGGCCAGTAGGCCTTGCCTAATTGGTGAGCTCCAGGCCAGGGAAAGACCTTGTCTCAAAGGAGATGGACAGCAATGCAGGAGAAGGACATCTCCTCATCCTTATCTCCATGCACACACACACTGATTTAATTTCTACTGTCACGAATGTGCAGATTTTACATGTGCTTTTAAAATGTTTTAAATTTGAAGCTTTTCCATAAAAATATTGAAAATAAGAAATATCAACCCAATTTTTTTTTTTTACTTGAAACAAATGAAATAAACCTATGAAAATATTTTTTTTTTCATTTACTAAATTCAATTATGTGTTCAGATCTTGTTGTAGGTCATGGCTGATGTTCCCTGAGTTACGATGTTAGGTCTGTAATTTATTATTGTAGACTTGATTCATTTCAGACTAAGAGAAATAAGTTAAATGGCCTGAAGTAATGTACTTGTTAACTTGTTACTAATATTAAAATCTATATGATCACAAAATAAAAAAACTCAATATTAAATGATTAAGCATTCTAAACATTTTAATTTTTTCTGAATACTGAGGAATTACTCTACATTTATGCTATCAGTACTAGTTATAGTTTTAAGAATATTGGATAGGTCTCATTGGATCTAATAGGCTGTGGTCATACGGTGGGGGAGGAGGCCCCCTTCTGTCAGAGGTCTAGGGAAGAGGAATAGGGAATAAGAGGGAGGGAGGGTGGGAACAGGAAGATACAAGTGAGGGGATAGCAATCGGGATGTAATCTGAATAAATTATAATTTTAAAAAAGAATATCAAATACCACTAACTTTTATGGAAAGCTGGAGACAAAAAAGAGTGTATAATAACCATCTGAGTACTTAAAGAAGGCGATAATGAGGCTATATATACTTATATTGTATTAAATTATAGAGGTTTAGCCTCCCCTCCCCCACAGATCCTAAGTTCATTTTATATATATATATATATATATATTTTTTTTTTTTTTTTTAAATGTAGGCTCGGGGTCAGGATGACTGGGAGACCATGGAGGAAAAGAAATGGTCAAACAGAGCAGAGACGACGTAAACGCTGGCCTGGCTTTACACGGCACAACTGAAGGTCTTCCTTTACAGATGAGACTCTGACCTAGAGATGATGTCCATAAGCTGTGGTCAAGAGTGCGTGGAAGATGATGATTCAGGTTCTGGATTGTCTTGCCTTCCAGTTCAGTTCGATTTCCATCACTATTTTTATCCACCACTGATATCATCAGGACCTCCCACTTCTGTACAAATTCTAATTGCTCAGCACCCATAAAGTATATCTTTAAGTGACAAAATGAAAAAAAATAGTCTACCTAAAATCCTAAATTATAAAACAATCAATGGTACAGTGGCTTGGAAGTCTAAGCTAGAGCCTTGCGCTCTTCTCAGTCCTGGAACTGAGCCTGAAAACACCCCTTCCACAATCACCTCTATCTACTCTAGTGGCTAGAGCTCAAATCATACAAGGCTGCTTGTGTCACATAGAGAGCCCACTACTTTTGTACTTACACGTGAAATAAGTATGTCCTTTCCTCTCTGAAAATGTTTCCCTTTCCACCTTCAATATAATTGCAATCATCTTTCTCTTCCAACCTAACTTCTTTAAATCAATCATGAGCTCAATCTGGAGACTGTGACAGTGCTACCATAATACAAGTGAACTGGGACTGAGTGAAAACGTGAATAGAAGCTGGTGAGTGGCAAGTTTACATTAGCAAGATAACAGGCTGAAAACCCGCAAGATAGCTAGTGTTCTTATGGTGAGAGGCTGGCAGGACAACGTTGATAAGTAGGCAGGGCTTGTCTAAAACAACAGCTAATGACTGATTACTCGAATTAGTGCTAGTCCTCCAGATAAGAATGCTATTTGTAAAATGTTTTGTTATTATTCTGCTTAGACAGCCTTTGAGAAATCAGTTCATATTAATCAATGACTCGAGGATGACCCTTAGCTATATATGAATCACACAGCTCCACTCACTTAACTAACAAAATCTTAAAATGAAGACCAAACTTGGGATCTATAGCGCAAGCTCCTCATACATGAGGACTGAGTTTTTTATGTCCTTATAATAATCCTCATCCCCTGGTAGAGTATGTATATTTAAATTCAGTCTGCAAGAAAGATACATAGCATTTTTAAATCACAACGATATTGAAAACAATTTGTAGGATATAAGCACTCATAAAATGTAGAATTAAAAAATACTATACCATAAAGTTTTAAAAATAAAGGTAAAAAAATTAAATTAAGACAGGAGCTACTCAGAGAAATATCTCAAAACAAACACATCAGACTTCTTGATAAATATTTACAGAAAGATTTCTTAAACATGAAATGTAAAACTGTTAAATAAACAACGAGACTGTACTTTAATTGCAGATAAATCTGAAAGACAGTATCTCTTTAGTTTGACTGATGTTTAAAGTCAGGTGCTCTTGAATACATAATATATTGTAATCAAAACAAATTTGTTTGATTTTAAAATATGACTATAAATCTTTTAAATTTGAAAATAAATGTATTGAAAATGTTAAATCAAGTGATGTTTAACAACTAAATTGCTTTAATAATTTCTGACATATGCTTAAATGGCATAATTGAAAAGCAAATGATCACTCCCATTCATAACTTAAATACTGAACTCCTAGCCACGATCCTGAGAAACACACACTGTGCAGCCTACCTGGTCTATTCTGGATGTTCCGGCTGCAGTGCACCAACTATCTTGGAGTGAATCTGAGCCCCAAGCTGGCAACTGCAAACTAGATCTCACCTTCAATAGCATAGAAGTTTGCATCAGAAATGAGCAGTTCTCTTCCCCATCCCAGCCAAGAAAAAAAAAAAAAAAAAGAAACAAAAAACAATCAAAGTTCTTTCTATCTTAAAGTTTTGATTCATCATCCTCTAAAGGTTCTGAGGAAAACTGAACCGCATTTGCAAGAATCACAAAATGATTAACAGGCCTGAAAAAAATGAACGTCATTAATATTAGGCCATTTTTTAATGGGAAATCACATATATAAGTATTTACTTATAGCCACTGAACCAGGAGGTAATTTGAATTAGATTCAGAGTCTTAATATTATTGTGCCACAATCACAGCTGTATTAAGAACATTCTAATATATAAACATCTGACCACAGGAAAAAACCTATGCTCACCTGCAGTTACATAATTTTTTTTACATTAGCTATATTATCAGAAAGACAAGTGTTGGTTATCTATTTATAAATAAAAAATGCAGGTATTTTTTAAGGAACTGCCACTTAAAGGCTTCAATATGTATGGAAAAAAAAACATAGTTTTAAAAAGTTTGGAAGCTTATCTCCATGTATTGTGTGTTTACAGAGAAATTCTTACATCTCTTATTTTTTCTGTGTTTTACTCTTTAATAATTAAATGATATATTTAAAAATTAGAAATTTAATTGTCATTAACCATCCTATACTGTTACTGATGCCCCCACCACCCCACTTCTTATTTTGAAAGATACACATTGGAAATAAAGGACATTTACATGCCATTCTTACCTGTAAGGGTAAGAGTGTGTTACTATTGTTGTCTGTCCTGAACACATTATCTTCAATCCAAGATTTTGGAGTCAGTGATGGAGTAGAGCGAGTAAATTTCGGTGGTGCTATAACATTACCAGAAAATGGTTTCTTCAGTGGAGATATCTGATTCATAGTCCCTGGAATCCCCATGTTCCCACTTCTGCGATGATCTCTGCCATGCACTGCTCCCCACGACATGCTCGCAGTGCCCCAGCCACTGCTCTGATGGTTGCTCCAAGGAGATTGTTTCAGAAGAGGCTGAGGAAATTTAATTTAAACTTAAATTATAGGCTTTAGAGAGAATATAATTCAAATTTTAGCACACACACACACACACACACACACACACACAGACACACGAGTATGTCTTAAGCGGCAACAAAAGGGAGTCTTGGGGTCTTGCTATTTCAGATCCTGTTTGCCTGAGTGTTAGGAGAGTTTTCATCCTCCTACCATAACAGTATTGTCTCATGACAGCTACTAAAATACACTTTATAGCTGAAGTTAGCTGCAAAGATCCTTAAAGCAACCAATATTCTACTAGTTAAATTAGTATTAGTTGAATAGTCTTAATGATCTCAGCTGTGGGAGCAAATTTTTTGTTTGGCCTCCCAAACAGCTTGGGCTATTTTGAAAAAACAGTGGTAACAGTCAGCATGAATTGAAGATGCCTTTAAGGACAAGTCAGTATAGGAAAAACGTCACTTTCCTGAAAATTTAATTCAACTTTTAAGGTATTTAATTCCAGTTTTCTTTCAGTAGTCTTTTCCAGTTAACTATCCTTGAACTGTTAAGTAATTATCTGATGCTACCCATAGGTGGATCCACTGAGATATATAATAAACAACCACCGGCTTTGCTTATTTTTAGTAATCTAAATGCAAGTTTGTTAAGTTCACTGACATTCAAAAGCAAATTATATTCCAATCTAGAGCCAATGGCAAGAAAAGTCATCCAGAAATGGAAAATTCACAATATAATACTTTTTTTTAAAGGAACTGTAAATTCCTAGTATTTTTACCGTCAATAAGCTAAAACTAATCATTTGTCTGCTAAGATCTAGACAGCGAAAATATAGACCATGTTTTTTATAAATCTCAATAAATATGGTAATCCTAAAACTCAAGATGTTTCTTATATGAAAAAATTTTAAATTTAATATCCAGTACCTATGGATTCTGCTTCTACAGGGTTTCAAACGCTAATATAGCCATGCAAATACACAGCCTCCTCCCTTCACATAGTTGAAAAGCACAGTAAGGGAGCCACGGCACAATTATCCCATGCACTAGGGCCTTATTTTGCCTACTAAATGACTCACAGTTCAAAGTTCTTTTCCAGTGACCTAAAATTCCATATGAAAGCCCTGTGACCTCTTACACTCCTAGGTAAGACCTACTTCTCTTTGTTTATTGGAGCATGTTGCAGGTAAATATGAATCACGGCATTATGTCCTGCTAACGTTCTATTTTGACTTTGGGAATTTAAAATTTCCTACAAAATTCCATGGCAAACTTCCAGTTTAAAAAATGAAGAGCCTGACACAGAAAAGACAGTTGCTCAAGATCATATAAACCAGGGGAAATGGTGTATTGCTTCAAAAGTCGGTGTTTTCCATCCTTACACATCACATTCCCCATCCTTAGGGAGGAAACAGCAATCCAATGAAACGGTTAACTTTTACTTGGGTTAATTGTGATAAACTGCTAGTTGTTACTTTGGTTAATTTAAACTGCATTCATTCCTGAAAACTTTGGTCAACAGAAAAGTTGATCAAAGTACCGGTTAAGGTCAAATTTTGGTTCCTTTCATCTTGACACTGGATTTCGAATGAATGCTAACTTGATTAAACAACAACAAAACTCTCAACATCAACAAACTCAGCGGCCACCCAAAATCTACTGGGCGGGGGTGGAGGGGGCAGGCAGTAACAAAAAGCATCCTGAGTCAGAAAGGGCACAGACTAGCCAAGAGACTGGTGTCATTTCATAAAACCACATATCCCCGATCTCGGTACACACCCATGTGGAGAAGTCTAGGAGGAAACACATTAGCCCTAGATTCGAGAGTGCCTTGGCCTTCAAATCCACAAGATGTGACCAAACACCAAATACACCAGATACTCAGAGTCCCAGGACCGCGCGCCGAGCACCCCGCCTGACAGTTCCTCCCGGCCTGTGACAGCCCGAGGGTGCGGCTGCAGGTGCCACCTCTGCTTCCCCAGCCAAGCACATAACTAACTCCAGAAGGGAACAGCCCAGGCTCTGGTCCCCTCGGGGAACACCGGGGATGGACCGGCCCCAGCCCGTCACTCTCCGCCCGCCCGCCCGAACGCGCTGTCCCGGCCCCGGGTCCGCCGCCGTGCTCCGGGGCAGAGGCGCAGGGCGCTAGAAGGGACGGCCGGCTCCCGTCCTCACTGGCGTCCGCCTTACCTGGTGGTGGTTGTACGAGTTCCTCTGCTGCAGGAAGGCGGCTGCGGCCGCCTGGTGCTGCTGCTGCAGCTGCGGGCTGACGGGCGACCTCCGGCTCTGCGGCTGCTGCGGCGCTGCCGGCGGCGGCTGCTGTTGAGGTAAATTCATGGCGGGCGGCGCGGGCACCGCGGGCGCGGAGAACGGGCCACCGAAGCCGCCGCCGCCACCACCGCCGCCGCCGGCCGGGACGCTGAGCCCCGCGCAGCCGTGCGGCGACACGGGCGAGAAGCTCGGGAAGAAGGCCGGGTTCATGGACGACGGCAGCCCGGGGTAGAAGCCGTTCTCCGAGTCCGGGCTGGGCGGCGGCATGGCGCTCAGAGAGCCGCCCGCGCCGCCGCCGCCGCCGCCGCCCGGGGTGGCGGCTGAGGAGCCCGGGGGCTGTGACTGCGGCGGCTGCTGGGGCGGCTGCGGCGGCTGCTGGGGTGGCTGCTGCTGAGGCGCCGTCGGAGGCTGGGGTGGCGGCGGCGACGCGGTCTGCACGGACCAGGGGGTGCCGAAGCCAGGCAGCGGTGGCGGAGACGCGGAGCCGCCTCCCCCTCCGCCTCCGGGGGGTCCCCCGCCCCCGCCGCCTCCCGGGTGCGGCAGGTCCGGGCTCTGCAGGCTGCTGAAGGCGCTGGTGCCCAGCGCCGCGCCGGGCAGGAGGGTGCTGGGGCTGTTGAGCAGAGGGTGGTTGGGCGACTCCATGGAGCCCGGTGCGGGGTTCACCGGCGGCGTCGAGGGGGGCAACCCCGCATTGGGGGGCTCGGCGGCGCTGCCCTCGCCTGCGGCCGGGGTCTGGCGAGGGCTTCCCGCGCCTCCGTGGCGGCGCCGCGGGGCTGCGGGCGGCGAGGGCGGGAGCTGCGGGAGCGGGGGCAGATCGGCCGGGCGCTGCCGCGGGGCGAAGTCCTGCGGCGGGAGGTGCTGCGTGTGCGGGAGGCTGAACGGCTGCGGGCGCTGGGCGAGCGGCGCCGACTGCAGGAGCGGCCCGGGCGGCGGCGGCGGCGGCGGCGTTGGTGACGGCGGGCTGAAGCGGCCGGGGCAGTGGAGCGGCGGCGGCGGCTGCTTCGTGTCCGGAGGGTGGGGACGGTGTGGCGGGCTCAACTCTTTCCTCTTCTGGCTGCTCAGCTGCTGCTGCTGCCGCTTACTGAAGTCCTGCGGGGAGGAGGTGCGGCAGCAGCAGCAGGAGGAGGCGGAGGAGGAGGAGGGGTGGTGCAGACTCGGTTTGAAGTCCTGGGAGGGGAGGAGGTGGGTCACACCCGCGTTCGTGCCGCCGCCGGGGTGGTGGCTGGGGAACTGCTCCGCGGCCGCCGCCCCCGAGAGCGGCCTCGTCGGCTGCTGTGTCAGCCCGAGCAGCAGCTCATCCTGCACGGCCTGCTGATGCGCCAAGAGCGGGGAGGAAGAGGAAGCTGCGGCTGAGCTGGCCGCGCCGCCGCCCGAGGGGATGGCGAAGGGGGAGGCGGCCTCGGAAAAGCCGGTGACAGGCAACGGCGGCGGCGACAGCGGGCCGAAGGGCGTGGCGGGCGGCCCGGCGGCGAAGGGACGGTAGGCGCCGCCGCCGGGCGAGGACCGGGGGCTGCCGCTGCGCAGCAGGGCAGTGTGCAGCACCCCGAACCCGAAGTCCCGCATTTATCAGGCCGGCGGCCGCGGCAGGAGACGCACCCCGTCCCCTGCCCCGCCTAGAAAGCCCCGGGAGCCTTGGCGGCGCGGCCGTGGTGGAAGGAGGGGGTCAATGGGAAAGGGACACTGTGACTGAGCCGGGGCACCGACTTGGGCCCCGCCGCCCCTCACGGAGGCCACCGCCGCCTCCCGGAACCGGCTCCGGCACCTCCGCCGCTGCCACGGCCGCCGCCGCCCTCGCCGCTTAAGAACCCCGGAACGTGCGTCAGCAGCAACCTCACAATCGCTCCGCCCCGTGCCGCGCGCCCGGGCACGCGCGAGCGCGCCGCCGCCGGCCTCGCCCGGTCCCGACCCTCATTAGCATGCGTTGTGGACTCTGCGAGCCGGCGGGCGCGCGCAGCGCGTCCCTCCCACCGGGACCTTGTCTGGAGCAGAATGGAGAAAAAGCCCGTTGAAGTGGGAGAGGCGGATACCGGGGCTCGAACGCCGCCGAGCGCGCGCGCACGGCGGCGAGCACGCGCGGGCGTTGCGGACGGTTCCTGGGCAACCGCCCCTCCTGCCCTAGTCGCACGAGCCCCCTCCTCATGCCCCACCCATTCCCAGCCCCTGGGGTCACGTGAGGAGCCGCTGTCCCAGGACTAGGTCCCGCGACTAGAGTGCAAGGCTGCAGGAATCCTGGAAGGTCCTGCTCTGTGCTCCCGTGCGAGCCTGGTGTGCAGTCACTGATCCCTGCCGCCGCGGGACGGCGTTTGTGTGTGTGTGTGTGTGTGTTTGTTTGTTTTGCTTTGTTTTTCCCAGGGTAAAACGCGAATTACCGACTCCCTGTGTAGCAAACATTTTCACTTGAGCAAGGGAAAGGAACAGAGTCTGGGAGCCCGCAGAGTTCTGCGCGGCTATTCGCATAGGCTGGCACTGAGTAGGTTCTGAGGCCAGCTCCAAGCCCTGCTGCAGCGTGCCTTGAGTGCGCTGTCACCGCGACCTGGGTGTACTAGACTCCTTTACAAGTTCATTCGGGCGTCCCTCCCTCCTCTCCCGCCCCCCCGTCAGACTCCTATCGGAACATTTCCGAAGCTTTATTAAATTTCAAGGGAGAAAGATTTCTCACATCAGGGGGGAGAGGAGATTGTGACTCAGCAGCGGACTTGTTGAGGCTTGCAAAATGAAAGGGAAAGAGCTTTCCATGTAGAGCTCTGAGGAACGCTCTAGGGGGACTTAATCCTGTGTAATTCCTTCCCACAGGAACATTTTACATAGAGAAAAGAATTCTTAACTGTGCAGTTTGATAACTGATCCACGCGATGTAATAAAATAAGAATTGTTCATATTTTTCAATTTTAAGTTTTCTTGGTGCTTAGAAAAGTGAAACTACAGAATGGATTCGGGAAAGACCAACCAATCTCAAGAGTTCACAGAAGGTTGATCCGGACTGGATTTGTTGTAACTTATTATCCTCTTGGGGTTGTAGGTGAATTTTCTTTCTGAACCCTCATTCTCTGTCAGCTGAATTTGATTCCTCATCTTGTCTCAAAAGTCAGTCAAATAAGCAGTAGGAAGAAAAGAGCGTTGGATAAAGAAAAGACGTTCTTTATACTGTCTGTGTGTGATATACTAATAAGCTAAGTTTCCCAAACAGACTTACTTTGAAGAATTCATAAATGCTTCAGAAATTAGCCTGGTAAACAGAAAGTTGTTTGACATTAATCTCAAGGTCATATTTAGCAGCCAACGTAAGTATGAAGCTGGAGAAGTGCTTTTTTTTTTAATCTAAATTACAGTATGTAAAAGCTGGCACACATTAGAATTATCAATAAGTGTCAGTGAGGCCCCTGCATGTAATCCCAGCATTTAGCAGGATGGGGCAGGAGGATTGCTTGGATGTCAAGGTAAATTCCAGACAGTCTTGTCTCAATCTCTTTCCCCAAGAGACTATTTCTAATTTCATATTGAAAGATGTTAGCTACTATTAACATATTTTACAGGGATAAACTATAAAGTAACCAACTGAGGTCAATGAAGTCTTAAGAACACATGTTTTCCCCCTAAGTAAAAGTGTATTTGATTGGGAAACAATGCCTTTAAAGAAAACATAAGCATTCCTTAGCTCAGCCGTCTATGTCAAGTTACAGAGATCCCAGTCATGTAAATTCTGCATGGCGCCCTTCTGCACCCGGGTTTGGACACAACCAGGACTACTTAGTGCTCTAAGTGCAGGATTTTGTTTTAGAGGATGGGCGGCCCCCTGAATTGAGCAAGGGCCATCACGGTGTTTGTCATTAGTACAATACATTGTATCAGCACAACACATTGTATCACTACAACACATTGTAAATCTCATCTGCAGTGCCCTCCACTCACTAATTTAGCACCTCAGAGAGTGTTGTGGAGGCCCCGTTTTTCACAGAAGAGAAAGTCATTAGCTGACGTCTAACGCTTTGGAGCCGCTGAGCTCCCCATGTATGAAAATGTTCCGAGGGGAAGGCTCCTGGAATGTGTAGGTGGGCCATGGTGGTGGTGGTAGGCCAGGGTGGTGGAAGGCCAGGGCTTGTGGTTACCATAGCTTCCGAACTCTGGGGGTCTGTATTATAATCTAGAGTTGGGTGGATGATAGACGAGGGCCTGTGGTCTTCTAACAGGTTCCAACCTCAGATAGTGTGAGTCCATGTTATGATCTTGTTTTCATCTGAAAATGTGTTTACTCTGTGACCATTAATTAAGGGGGTTGATTCAGACTCAACTAAGATTAGATGTTCTAAGGACCATCCTGTTGTAGATTAGATAAGTCCTCATTCTCTGTTAGCTAAATATGATTTGCATTGCTTGGTATCTCAAGTGTATACACGTCAAAATAAGCAGTCCATTCATTCACTCCCACCATCATGGGTGGGGGAGGGGGGAGTGTATTTTTGCTACCACTTTATATGCACTCAAACCCACATATGTTCCTGCATCTAAAAGACTTCATTAAGAAATTCTTATTCTTGGTAGGTGAAAAAAAAACAAAAAACAAAAAACCTCTGTTTTTCACCTTAACTTTATCTAAGTGATCTCAAATCACAAATCTTAAGACACATAAAATATATATCGGGACAAAAATATAAAATGCTTTTTCATACTTCCTGCTCTATCTTAAACTCTCTTCTCACACTTTCTCTCCTAGTCTTACCTTCAGCTGCGAACTCGACTACTTATTTCAATGTGAAATGAAGGCAGTCACCTGAGGATTTCCAATCACTCAGCCTCTGTCCCTGTACACCTGATTTTCCCTCTCACTACCACGGACAGCCTGTCTACCTGCCTAAGGGCAGATCTTCCACTGACACACCTACCCCAACCTACTCAAGTCCTAGTTCCAATAGTTCTTTGCCCCCCTTTACTGTTATCATCATCTCTTTCCTCTCTTGGGAACACTCTCAGTTGCACAAAAATATATCAGTCGCCACTTACTTCCCATCTTTGAAAAACAAACCCCAGGCCCCTTGACTTTGGGTTCTTCCCCTTTAGCTACCGTCCCCGTTCTGCTTTCACCGACCATAAAAAGTACCTATTTGAATATCTAAGTGAATGTCTCAAAGCCACCTCAGGTCAAAAGTCTTGAAGGCTTCGTGTGGTGGCACATGCCTTTAATCCCCATACTCAGGAGGCAGAAGCAGTCAGATCTCTGTGAGTTCAAGGCCAGCCTGGTCTACAAGGACTTGTCTACAAGATCCAGGACAGCCAGGACTATAAGAGAAACCCTGTCTGGAAAAATCAAAAAAACAAAAACAAAAAGCAAGCAAGCAAACAAACAACAAACAAAAAACCTTGAAGCCCATCTTGACGCTCATACGTGTATCACGTTCATGCCATCAGAACATGGCGCTTCTCCAACTTTTCAGCTATTGTCAGAGTGAGTCCAGCCACCTCTCAACATTCCAACCACAAGCAGTCGGGTCCAGGCTACCACTTGTACTCACTTAGATTGTTCTTTTCATCTAAGTCTCCAGTTGGAAGAATGTGATGGAGTGAGCTCTAGTGTGATTGCCAATTCTATAATCCATTTTGAATGTAGGGGTCATGATGCCCTTTTCGAAAACGGAAGCTATCTTATCAATCCTGTTTATTAAATTGTCTTTCTTGGAATAAAGGAATGTTTTCAACAACCAAAGGTTCCCCCTGATCCCTCCTTCTGCCCCACAACAGAGTGATTATTCTAAACACACCAGGCCAATCAGCTCAGCTCATTGGCCTCGCAGTCTCCACTTTGTGGAGTATCAGCCCTCTGAACACCAACAGGCTCCCTCCATCACATTGCTCTAAGCTTCTCTTTCACTCATCTTGGGTCGCTCACTGCTTGCAGATGATCAATGTTGGTTGTCAACCTGATTGGACCTAGACAGACCTCTGGATAGGCATATGAGTACTTGCTGGAAGGATTAACTGAGGGGAAATACCCTTTCCCAGAGCAGGCAGAACCTTCTAGCAGTGCCCTAAATCTAAAGAGTTCTGAGGGGGATGTGGGACCGTTTTCACCTGCCTGCCTTACTATGCGAATATCTGTTCTGTGGCTGCCACAGCTGGAACCCAGCTTCTTCAACCTCCTCACAAGCACCAAAGACTAGGAATCAGCAACCAGATTAGGCCTGCTGAGGCATCTCTCGTTGTGTACCAAACAGCTAACTACTAGGTTCTCAGCATCTCCAGCAGACAAACAGCCACCACTGAACTACCCATCCCATATCAGGCAAGCCAATCTAATCATCCCCTTTGTAATCTATGTTCACTCTATCCTTTCTATCCCTCTAGAGAACTGTGACTACTGCTCAAGTTCATTTACTCAGTACTACCCTGTCTGCTTCCCCCAACACAGTAAAAACCCTACCTACTTCAGGTTCCCTGCTCCTCGTCGGCTGTGTAATTTACTTTTTTGTTCTCTGCCTGACAAACTACTTATTCCCATACATTTCTGACCTTTAAATTAGACCCGAAGCCCACAGGGGAAATACATTATCAGTTCCATTCACTGCAGCATCCTCATTCCCTAAAACAGGGATGCATAGACAGAAGTTGCACGGCATGAAGGCTCTCATATTGATGAAGACCCATGTAGGAAACAGCGGCAGTAAGTGGATGGTGGAATATATATTTGTCAATTACTCATTCACCAGCAGGAGATTCCCAGATGCCGCACTAAATGCTACTTAGGATCCAAAAACAAGCCAAGATAATTCTAGGCGTCAGTAGGATCAAGAACAACTAGCTAAGGAGTCCCAGGGCTTTCCTTGGAGAAGGGAGAGCCCTGAAGCCCAGGAGCTGAGAGCTGGAGCATTAGCCTCTAGCAGTAGGAATATTGAGATGCCTGAGCAAAAAGAGGAGTTGAAACTCTGAGACAGCGAGCCAGGTCAGGAAGCATAGGCGGCCTCTGGGTGCCTTGCCTCCCAGCTGATGCTTTCTCAGTATAAAGGTGTCTGGCTCTCCACCCGAGTGAGGCAAGGTTGAGTCTTCAGATGGGTCTGATTACTTCTGCTTTGAGGTTAAGCAAGAAGAAAGGTTAAGTTGAGATTCAGATGACCACAGACAGCTTCTGCTCCACTGATGCAGTCTCCAGACTTGTTCACTCCTGCACGAGTTCCCCATCTCTCCTTCTGTTTTAACCCTTCAATCTCTCCTATGCCTTGTTTCTCTGTACTGTTAGAAGTCGCTTGGTGCTTTTCTTACCTCTGCACACACTGCAGTGATCTCCTTAGTGCTCGTGTTTTAAAATACCATCTTCAGGCTAATGTTTTCCAAATCTGCCTACCCTTGATATCAAAGTCATATCTTCGCTTTCTTATTTTAATTTTCTTTACATAGTTTACTATGATAAATATGTTCTGATACATAGCAATGCTATGTGTGTCCCTGCCCACACTTAACATCTTCCCTCCAACCTGCCTCTCCTTCTCTGCTCCTGGTCTGGGACTGTGTCCTCAACACCCCACAGTTTCACAAGGTGAAGCATGACTCATCCTCTTCCTCCTTCTCTCTTGCCCTCGAAGGCGGTTCTGCTGCGGACATGTTTCTCAGTAAAGGCCCTCTCAGTCCATCCCCACTCTTTACCTTCACAGTTTTCCTCTGCCCTGCACCCTTAACCCTTCCTTCTACCTTCCAGACAAATAACTGCATTCCTGCCAGATTGTCCTTGTCAGTAACCATCTATCCAGGGAGCTAAACAATATGGATGCCTTAGGCCTTTGTGATTCTCCCCAGTACCAGGTTCGAATCTGTGAAGTGGAGTAGAACCTTCGGGGCTTATTTGCAATTTGTGTCTTTACTCGTGTAACACCTGTCCCTGTCCATCCTATGAGTCAGTCATGCCTTTCCACAGCTCTGCTTTGGTGCATGCTCGTACTCTCTGAAATACCCTCTGCTTCCTTTAACTAGCTAATACCGTCTTAGCTTCTGGGACTGGCTCAGATGCCTTAGCGCTTTTGGTCAGGTTGAGCCCTTTTTTAAGTTCTCACATTGTGTAACAATTATTTTTTTCCTAACAGGTGTCACATGTAGAAATGGTAGCTGCATTTCTCTCACTTGTCACAGTACCTGAATCATAAGTGCTTCATAAGCTACTGCTGGTTAGTAATTGCCTAATGAATGTTAATGAAGAAGGATGAGAGTAAGGAAAGAGACCAAGGTGGGAAGGATGAAAGACAGACAGGAAGGAAAGAACCCCAAGGTATGCTTGCAGAATGATGTGCTGTTCTGTGGAGAACTCATAACATGTCTGATGAAGAAAAGTAGAGCCTTAAGCATGCCATACAAGCAAGAAGAACATTCAGAGACTGGTGGAGTGTTTCCTTGCTGATCCAAAACAAATGTTCGCTTCTAATTATTGCGCCGTCCAAATCTAAGCTCTCCGAGAGAAGGAAGCATCTAGAATCCTTCCCAGATAAGAAAGTGTAGCTCCCCAGAATAATGCAAGGTCCTTGAAGGGAGAGGAGTTGTTTAGCTCTGAAGCTCACACCCAGGAAACAGGCCTTCCACCTGTCAGCAGACTAGCAGACTGGATCCTCCTCCTCCAGAACTAGCAGCTTTCTTGCTGTTGTCTTCTCTCTTTAAGTAAGGCCTGGTCAACCGGATTAGGTTGTAAATAGTTGAGGTGGAGGCCATGTTTCACATAGTCCTTTGTTTTCATACTCTGACAGATTTATTTTTGTATCCAGAAACTATTAACTGTTTAGTCAAGTGCCTACTATGTGGCAGACGGTGCTAGGCCCAGAAGTTACACTTGGGCACAGAACTGGAAACACATGCATTAATCTGTTTGTAGTCACAGATGGTGTACATGACTGCTGTCATTGAAAGAATTATGAAATTTTCCATCCCTAATTGTATACATAGAGTCATAAGCAGTGAGATTCTAAACTGAAACTGGCCTAATAAACTGGAATATATTAGACGCAACACAGTCCTGCTTGGCTGGTCATGGGTGGAGTCCGTGGTGAATACAGAATACTGAGCAAGGCAGCGTGTGTAGGAACGCAGCACATACCGAGAGGCAGCACAGTCCTAACCTAAATGAAATGGGATTTCCGCCTTTGTCTCCTTTTCTTTTACTAACATCTTTGGAGTAGATGGAGCAAATAACAGTTCTGTTCCACACCATGAAAACCAAAGCTCAGATACAAAGAAATTTATTCTGGGAAGTATTCAGAGGCTGGTCTTAATGTGCCCAGCCCTTTCTACTGCTTTTGTAAGTGGTCCTTCAGCTAGAACTCAGGTAGAGTCAAAGAAAGGGCTATTGTTTAGCAAGAAGGAGACACAGTGACAGGCCTGTCCTTGGAAACAATGGTTAGAGTTTGTTTGTTTGTTTGGGTTTGGGGTTTTTGTTTTGGTGCAAGGGATCAAATCCTGGGCCTTGTGTGTACTAAGCAAGCATTGTAACACTGAGCTATGGAGGTGTATTCCTCACTGTCCTAAGGACTTGAACTCAGAATGATGACAGATCCACACTTTCAGCATTCACTGGAGCCTTATTCATCCTAACTTTCCATCACTGGACAAATGGCTGAAGAGAAAAAAAATGTAGTTATATATACATAGTGTAGTGCCCTCCAGCACTACGAGATTATTGTAGGTGAGACAAGCAGAACACAAACAATAGACACCACATGTCCTCAGTTGTACATGGAATCTGTTGGTTGAATCCATGAAAGCAGAGAGCAGAATGTAGTTGCAAGAGGCTAGGTGCTAGGGGAAGATGACGGAAGAACTGATGGTCAAAGGGTAAACAGTGCAGTTAAACTTGAAATGATAAGCAATTAAGTGGACAGCAGTGTCAATTATCTTGACTGACTCATTCTACTGGGTATATATTACTGTGTTTTCGTCTCCTTACTGTGACGAAAACACCTGATATAATCAACTTAAGGGAGGACTGACATTTCGGCTCCTGTTTTCAGACAGTTCAGCCCATAGTCACTTGCCCCATGTGCTTGGCAGAAAGTATGAGGAATCCTTTTCCAGTTCTCAGTGGAAAAGGAGTGGATAGAGGCATGCTGCCATCCATCTGCGGTTTTCTTTTAGTCTGGGCTCCCAGCTTGTGGGAGGACAACATCCACATCCAGATTATCCTCGATTAATCTTTTCTGGAAATGACCTCACAGACATACCCAAAGGTATAGCCTCTCTCCCAGATAGATCTAAATCCAGACAACCTGACAATGATTAACTAAGGCAGTAACATCACTGTGTGTCCATAAATAGTTCATGACTATAATTGTAAAATATCAAATGCTTTCAGAGTCTTGAAAGAAGAAAATAAAATATTTCTACTGTAAAATAAGGGTAGAAAGAATAATACTCCAAGCCTTCACACTGACAAGTGACTTTAGAACACTTGGAGACTGACTTTAGAGAGAAAGCATTTTGTTTTCAAAATATGAATCCCACAACAGCTCCGAGATATTCACCAGATGCGCCTTTCTATTTCCCTCTTGTCTTATTAGAAGAATGAGCTCTGGCAGTATATATTAGATAAGTTTCATTTAGTTCTCATTTCTCCCTATATTCTGAAAAACATCCCTCTTCAACTGTAAAATTATTCGATGCAGAGAAAAAGAAAAGTTTGTTTTTATTAAATGCTCAATATTTAGACTACGTGAATGAAAAGTGTCTATCAGATTTGATCTTAATATCTGAGGAAACCCTGAAGATAGAAATTTTAAGTGCTTATTTTGGAAATTATGAATATTCAATTAGAAATAAAATCATAAAATGTGTTTAGGAGAGGGCATTGCTACCTGGCTTTTGGACAAAGATTGATTGCCCACAAGGGAGAGAAAACATTCTGAGCAGAGAGTTGTGTTGGACCTTGTCCTGGTGAGCAGGCATCCTCATCATTATCAACTCCATTTTACTGTCCACTTTTCCTGTGAAATCCTAGAGGGGCCTTTAGGAATTTACAATAGTGTTAATGTAAGTTTATATGTGTGAATCCTTCTAAATTTGAAGAAAATAACCCATAACAATAAGAAATGATTTGTTTCCAATAAAAAGATAGCATGCTTATATAGAAAAAATATTTAAAATATGTTTATAGTGACATAAATGGTATATAACAGCGTTCTGTTTCTGAGGCCCATGTTTAGCTTACATCCAAAGCAGTGTTGTGGTGGGTCCAGGAGCATGTGGAGCCAGAGGTACAGCTCTAGTTCAACACCCTGCATTACTTGTAACATTGGTAGTAAAATGCAAATGTCAAGGTTGTCATTGGTTTGGGTAGTGACAATCTCAACTTCGTAATGGGGATGATTATGAATATTTAAGTGGAATATTCAAGTCTAGTGTCTGACACAGTCTAAATGTTAACATAAGCAACCCGATGAAAGCAACTTAGGTATCCTCTGCCATGCAGTTTATGGAAAGACGTGGGCTAGAAAGCCAGCTGGATGAACACGGTGGTAGGGAACAGAAACATGAAAATAAAACAGTCACCAAACTACACAAATTGGCGACAGTTTTGGTAGTGGTGTGCCTACTGCAAATAGTAGACGGATAAAAACCAAATGAAGAATTCAAACGGACACTAAATCCCTCAGATAGCCAAAAACTAAGGAAAACAATTCTGAAAGTTAACTATATCCAGGGAGTGCTTAAAGCAGGTAAGGAAGATCCATGAGTAGGAGAGATTTATCTCTAAGGACGGATTCCAGTAACAGTAGTGTCCCCTACAGGGTGGTGTTGGTTATCAGTCTCTCGTAGGTAACAGAGGAAAGTTCTGTGAAGAAAGCTTCATGCAGGTAGAGCACCAATCCTCAAAGCAGGGGACATCTAGACCATCATAGTCTGATAGTACAAATCACAAGGTGAGCTACTTATGTAATGTGGACATTTCTAGTAGCAGCGTTTTAAATCTAGTGATATGGTTTGCTAACCTTATACGTAAAATATATTATTATGCAATGGCTATTCAAGTTATCCCTTCTTCATGGCTTCTTCTGTTGAGATGAGTGTGGATTATTAGATCAGCGTGGGGTGCTTTATCCCACAATATGGTGTGTTACCTTGATGTTCAGATATGAAACCATCCTTGCCTTCCTGAGATAAATCCCATTTGTTCATAGTGCATGACTTTTGATATGTCATTAGATTTAAACTGGTACTATTTTGTTGGAGATAATTGTACCTAATTATAGGAGTTCTTCTGATAAAGGCATCCTTAAATGGTTGTGTCATTAGACAACCTTGTAGTTGTAGAAACATCAAAGCATATACTTAGATTGAAGACATCTACAATGTTGCTATGTGACATAGCCTTACGGGATCACTGTCTCTGTAATATCATCACAGAGCACATGCGTACACACCCTTAAGGACACCGTATTGTAGGTGTTTCTTTATTGTGATATTTTTGTCTGATTGTAGTATTATGGTAAACACTGACCTAAAAGATTAAGAAGTATTTCTTCTGTAATTTATTTACTCATAACAATGTGTGAAAGATTAATAACCACCTTTTAAGTCTGTAGTAAGAGTCAATGGTTAAGCCACATAGGGCACTGCTCCTCTCAGCAAAAACTTTTAAATTGCTTTATTTTTATTAGCCTCTGATTTATACATTTCCTTTCAGTTGTAGTTATTTGTGTTTATCTGGAAATTAAGCCATTTCTTCTGGGTTATATATTGCTTGTCATTATGCATAGTAATTTTTTATAACTTATGTAATCTTCCAGAGGTTAATATTGAAGTTCTCCTCTTTAACTGGCCTCATTTTAATAATTTGAATGCCCTCCCTTTCCTTCTCTCTCATCCTTTCTCCCTTCTTTTTCTTTCTATCCTCCTTTCTCCCTCCCAGGTATTTTAAGATTTCTATTGCTCTGACTAAAACATCACTATAGCCAAAAGCAGCTTAAGGAAGAAAGGATTTATTTCATCTTGCAACTTCCTTGTCACATGCTGTCACTGAGGGAAGTCAGGGCAGGAAATCAAAACAGGAACCTGGGAGCAAGAACTGAAACAGAGGGCATGGAAGAACACTGCTTACTTCCTGCTCCTCCTAACTTGCTCTGGTTTGTTTTCTTATATATCTCAGTACTACCTAGCCAAGTGTGGCACTGCTCACGATTGGGTGGGACCCTCCCACGTCTATCATCAATCTAGAAAATGCTCCCCCAGACTTCCTCTAAGCCAAGACTATAGAAGCATTTTGTAATTCCCAGATGATCTACTTTATATCAACTTGTCATTAAAACTAGCCAGTTCATCATTCTTAGCCCAAGTAAATGTTCATTAATTTTACTTTTTTTTTTTCAAAACCCTTTTGTGTTTATAAATCCTTGGTGCTACCATTCTATTCTTTGTTGTTGTTGTTTTGTTTTGTTTTGTTTTTTTTTTTTTTTGTGTGTGTGTGTGTGTGTGTGTGTGTGTGTGTGTGTCCTAATCCTCTTTAGTTCTTCTTTCTACTTACCATACTTGTCGTTCATTCCTCCTTTGCTAGTTTGGTTAGGTGGGCTCATGAGTTATTAATCTGAGATACTTTGTGTAATAAGCATTATAACCATAACCTGCCTTTCCAACCACAACTGTTTTTAAATATCTAAAAATTCCTTTGGGGGAATTTGTAAAGAAAATAATTAATAGTAATAGAGAACAGAGGCAGTCCAAATATCTACTTTCCTTCTTTATTATTTGATTTATTTTTAATCCCAATTACTCCTCCATAACTGAATAAATGAATGGATGACTCAGATGCTCTGACTGGTGTTGATATGTTATGTGCTTGATACTCAAGGGAAGAAGGACACTGCATCCAGGTTTTTCCCCTGGCTAGGCTAGCTCATTAGCAATTGGTAGATAGATAGAAGTGGGTCCTGGTGGCCACGAGGAAGGGAAAAGGAACACATCATATCTATTGTTCTGCCTGGAGAAGACAGTCACAGGTTTTAGTTTAGTAACACCTCAGAAAACGAAGACTAAACCAAGAGTATTTAAGGGAGGACAGCATGGTGCTATGGTTCATACATAGCAGTAATTACATTCTACAAGCATTTTTTCGTTGTCGTCTTGCCTGGTACTCTGTAAGGTACTGATGGTACAAAACTTAATGAAGGATGAATGTCTTAGTTAGTTGTTTTTATCAACTTCTCACAAGCTGGAGTCATCTGAAAGGATGGAATGTTAGTTGAGAAAATGCCTCAATAAGATTAGCCTTTAGGAAAGCCTGAGATACATACTTGATTAATGATTGATTCCTGGAGGGCCTAGCCCACTGTGGGTAGTGTCGACTCCTGGACAGGTAATCCTGAGGTACATAAGAAAACAAAACTGAGCAAGTGTCCTTCCATGGTGTCTGCTTCAGCTCCTGCCTCCAGGTTCTTGCCTTGAGTTCCTGCCCTGACTTCTCTCAGTGACGGAGTGTTACCTAGAAGTATAAAATGAAATAAATACTTTCCTCCCTGAATGCTTTGATCGTGGTGTTTATTCTAGCAATAGAAACCCTGAAGCGCACTGAATATATGAAACTTACTTGTGAATTCCAACATGGCCTCTTTTTTTTTTTTTTTTAAATAATCAAGAGCACTCGGAATTCAGGCACAAGCCACATGACTGGTTTGTTGATTGTACATGTAAACAGAAGATAGTGTATTAGCTGGTTAATCATTCATCCTTGCTGGGGACATGGCCTGGAATGCCTCTCTCGGCACAATGCCAGGGATCATTGCAGCTTGCAGGCCTCAGCCTGTAGCTCTCTGTAGTTCATTTACCATGGTGGATAAGCCTTGGCATCTTAATTGGCAATTGGAAGTGAGAATGACAAGTTCAGAACTTCTGTAGAAATTTAATCTAACCCACAACCACACATAGGCCTTCATATATATATATATATATATATATATATATATATATATATATATATATATATATATATATATGAGCCTCACAAAAGATTTTAAAGGAACCCAAAATAAGATTGATAATAAGACCTGCCATTGTGTTCACCTCATTCTAGCTTAGGAAAAAAAAATAGCTTGTGAGTAAATATAGCATTGGTTGAACTGTATGCATCGTAGGAAGGTCTGTTTTGGTTTTTTCTCTGAATTTATGCAGGATTGACTCATATGCCAAATTTATCCATTGCTAATATGGACCATGAAGCAGCTGGTACCACTGAGGAGTCAAGGGAGAGAAAGGTCCTATTTTGTAAGTTTATATTTGTTTGTTTATATAGAATGAGCAATTATACACTCCATGCTGCCAGTATCTTGTCCTTTAATGTCTATCATAAGCAGGACTGTTGGAACTAAGGCAGAGACATCTACATTCTTTGTGCTTGAGGAGAAGAGGAAGGGATAGAGGAAGGAAAGGGAAATCTGGCAAATTTTGCCTGTATTACTAACCACTAACATTCATTATGTTAACAATTTGTAATATAAAATGTTGACTGTCACTAGTTCTGTCTTCAAGGCGTTTAGCCCACTTTGCACCTCTGTGATTAATACTGTGGCTGTCCTCGCTTCACAGTGGCAGCTTGCCAGGGACACTGAGCTCATAGTGGGGTTGGTGACGGGAGCTCCTGCCCTTACCCTCTAGTGCTAGAACCTCAAACTGGTAGGAATTCTAAGAATTAGCTGTTAAAAATTTTTCAAATATTGAACAAAATTTTTAAAAAACCGAGAAGACCAATGTACAATATTTGAGAGTGGTTGTAGATGTGTAGGAGTTTATGCTTTATTTTTATCAAACATTTTATTTAGATTCTATTTCTTCGTTTCTGTCTGTGTGCATGTGCATGCGGGTGAGTATGCCTGTGTGAGTGCGTGCGCCAGAGATTAACAGTGGGTCTCTTCCTGGTATCAAGTATTGTCCTCAGTCATTTTCTATATTAATTTTGAAACAGGGTCTCTCACTGACCTAACACCTGCCAGTCTGGCTGGGCTGGCTGCAAGGTCCAGGCATTGTCCCATTTCCGATCCCCCCATCCAGCTTTGGTATTACAGGTGTGCTTGGGTAGTTTATGTGGGTGTTGGTGATGGAACTCAGATCATGTTTGGTGGCATGTTCTTTCCTATGAAGCCATCTCCTCAGCCATCCTCTATGCGTTTTAGACCTACAGCAGTATTTTACTCTCAGAAATGGATTCACAGGACACCAACTATTGATTCTGTGTTGGGTGGTTTCCATGTTGCTCTTACTGAAAACTGGCACTACAGGTCCTATTGATGCCTTCTTGCCCACTGACAGTGCCCTTACTGCAGAGTACATGCCATGCAAGCCATGCTACTCCTCTTTGTCTTCCAAGTCAATGAGATTAAACTAGCCAACTCCATTCAAAGCTCTGATGATTAAATAAATATTTACAGCAAACAAGCAGCTGAAATATAGTTCAGTGGTAGAGCACTTGCCAGGCATATGCAAACTGTGACTTTAACCCCCAGCATGGTGAAAAGTGAATGAATAAAGCAGAGGTTCCAGGGCAGAAGTCAAAGGGTAGCTAGGTATAAAAGATCGACTTTATTCCAGGTCCCAGGGGCAAACAGAAGGACATGGTGCAGGGTGAAGGGAGATCAGCTTCACTGGAACATAGGGAGAGTAAACAAGATGATTCAAGGGGGATGGAGATGAGGAAGTACAGGCCAGAGAAGAAGAGAGGGGTTCACTCCTGAAAGTTCATCTTCAGGAAGAAAAAAAAAAAACAAAAAAAACAAAAAAACCAACCCAACAAAACAAAACAAAACAAAAAACCCAAAACCAACAACATAGCATCTCATCTCTTCATGCTCATCATGATTTTAAAATTCCCTTCAAGCTGGGCAGAATAGAGCACACCTGTAATCCCAGCATTCAGGGAGGCAGAGGCAGGCGGATCGCTGTGAGTTCAAGGCCAGCCAGGTCTACAAAGCGAATCTAGAACAGCCAGGGCTACACAGAGAAACCCTGTCTCAAAAACCCAAAACCAAAAATTAAAAAAAGAAAAAAAATCTTAAAAAGAGTTCCTTTAAAGTGTTATATGGTGTCTGAGACTGAAGAATGTGGATACCTCTCCTAATGTAACCCGTATTGTCTTATATACGTGCTGGAGATGTATATATAAAAGAGATTGCTATATTTTTGAAAGTTCGTGGGTTACTTGTTTAATTGACGTAACATTATACATAATATAACTTACACATATACAAACACTATATGCTTACACATTATTACAAGGGATATTTTTATGGGTTAGCACTACTCATTGGTTAGTGCTAGTACTTACATTAGAATGCCATTGGATCCTTAAAGACTTTGTTATGGAATCAAGTTCCACTTTAAGAAACCTTGATTTTGTCGATGTTGTTGGACCTTGAACATCAGCTTTCCAGACGCTTCACAGAAGATTATAATATTTATTGAGACTGAGAACCATGTATACATGTGTGTCTATGTGTGTGTGTGTGCATTAATGTATTGAGCAAATATAGCCATTGTGTATGACGGTGCCATCAGGTAGTTTAAAATTATTCATGTTTTGTATATGAAAAATTAAAAACCCTACGGAGAGAACATATCCATTTTCTTAACCATAATTCCCAAGCTCAGCATATCATCATGCCATTCATTCTCTTGAGAAGAAAATAGTGGAAAATGAATTAAGCACATAATCTTTACACAAAAGGTTGAGCTTAGATTGTGTAAGGAACACTCTAACCACAAAGAGCTATTTATGATGATGATGGTGGTGGTGGTGCTGACGACGACATGGTGCATGTGTGCATGCGTGTGTGTGTGTGTGTGTGTGTGTGTGTGTGTGTGTGTGTGATTGCTTATGGGTATGGGTGTGGATGCATACTTATACTTCCGTGGCAAGCTGTTTATCCACTGAGCTATTTACGCAGCCCCTACCTAATAAGTTTTGGATACATTTAACTATGTGCTGAGAGACAGGCTCATCATTTGTGTGTCGTTTTCACGTTGCGCTCTCAATGTATTACTGCATTCTTGCATTTCAGACTCCTACACCTTCATGTTTGCTTTACAACTTCCTTCTGCGGTCGATAGTTTATTTATTTATTTTTCATTGCTCAATTGATAGTTTCACTTGAATGTTTCTCATAGGTCCCTCAAAAGTAAAATGTCAAAAGTGACATTCCCCTCAGTTTTTCTTCCCATCTCAATGACTCTGTCCTCATCCGTTTGTTTCGTACTAGAATGCTAACTCTGTAATTATTTTTTTTAACCCTTCAGAATGAGCTTGTTGGTTTTATCTCTAAGATGTGTTTCAAATTCTCTTCTCTCCACTTCTTCTCCCTCCAATCTGTCATCAAAGGACCTTTGTGATACGCCTGTTTCCTCACCCATACTCCTGCTTCTCTAAAGTTTCTTCCCCAGCCAGCAGCCAGCAGCGTGGCCAGGCTCATCTTTTACCTGCTTACAAGCCTTTGGGAGCTTCTTTTCTGTAGTCTTTAAGGCTGCACATGCTCTTGTCAGCCATGGAACTCAACCCCTTAGTCCCTATGCTTATCCACGCTGGCCTTAGGTTTTCTGAGTACTCAGTGCTTTCCCATGACATAGAGCTTTCCTCGGCTGCTGCTCTTCAACCCTGATGACTCTTCTTCCAAGCTCAGGACTTGGTCCTCATCAAGGCTTATCTAGGATATGACTTCCTTATGAAGACCCTTATGAACCATCTACTCCCAACCGCTCCCTCCCTTCTCAGGAAACCCTCTGTTTCTTTAATCATGTTCTTATCATCAATATGTAAGATTCATTTCTTTATTTTATTCTTTATTTACCATATTTGAACATGACATGTGTAGACTAATATCTGTACTGTTTGATTTACTTTCACCTGGTTTTGTAGGTGCTCCTAGCACCTAGGAATGTTCATAATATTTTTATGTTCTGTGTTAAATAAATGTAAATGTCATGACTATTTTATGTATAATTAAAGAATAATCTCTTTCTGATACTTTAAGTGAAGAAACTGCTATACTGATTCCTAAACTGGAGTCAATGCAGTAATAAAAATAATTGATAGAAAGGACAGAACCAAATTCTCTTGCTAAGATTCTACTATTGTTAAGTAATCTTTAAAAACAATAACACCCCCCCCAAATGTTTTATGGACGTAGTATGATGTAGTTGAACAAAGCCAGTGACCAGGAAGGGAATGGCCCCCCCAAAAAAAAAAGTTTGAAGACGCTTGGTAGGTTCAGTTGAAAGTCTTATGTATTACCTAAGAGCACTGGGATTTTATCACACAGGGAATAAGAAGATATATAGAATAAGGGTCTTTTTAGCAGGAATAGGGTAGGGTATAATTTATGTTTAAAATTATTTTGTGACCAGCATGGCATGTAGCTTGGAGAGGGTACTGTATAAATGAGAAACCCCAATTAGAAGGTTGTGGGAATAACCTAAGAGCAAAATAGTGGTCAGACTTGTGATAAGGGATAGCCTTAAGGTAAAGGGGATGAAGCAAGCGTTTGCTGTTATTTCTTCGTGGAATGACTCTGAGAGGCCTAATATGTACATTATAGGGAATATATTTTTAAAGAAACCCATTAAACTATGGAGCATTCACTATGAGGCTTAAAGGAAGAACTAGAAGTGAAAACACTCGGCAAAGTGTTACAAATAGAAGCTATTTTTATTTCAAGCAAGTCAATTTAGATTACAAAGAGAAAATTCATTTTCTAGCATGTGAGCTCCCTTAAGCAAACTTCCTAGGAAAAATGAATCACTCTTAGGACCATTGCAGTCTCTGTACTTCTATCATAACACCTCCATTAATTATGAATTGTTTATGCATCGGCTTTTCTTCATGGCTTATAAACCCTCAAGTGGCAGAGACCAAGTTTTATGAATCTTTGAAACTTGGTTTCTGGTAGACAGTAAGTACTCAGAAAATGTTAATTGCATTCATGAGTGAATAATTAGTTAACAGCAAAGGGAAAAGGCAGGCAGTAGGGAGCTGGTATGGACTTCAAGGTAAAGTAAAATAATAGGGACAACATAGGAAAGTGCAAAGATCCAGTGTGATTGAAGACCACATATTTTACTTTAGCCCAGAAGATATATACAGAGATTATTGTGTTATCCAAAGACTGTTCTAACTTGCTTTTAAGTAAATAATGAAGCAGAGGGAAATTTATTAATTTAGCTAAGATTACAGAGCCTGGAAGGGATTGAGTCAAGCCAGTGGATAAAAAGAAGCTCGTGGTTACTTATTATTTTTAAAATCTGATCCCTACAATAGTCATTCCAAATTATAAACAGTAAAGAAAGGACAACATTGACAGATCCATGGACTGATAAAGATTTATATGGATAAGGTTTTTGTGCTCGTGGAGTTTTGGCTTCATAGAATTTAGAAAAAAATGTTCACAGAGAACACATAGCCATCATACCACGAGCTTACTACAGATGTGCTTATTTGCACAAAATCTGTCAAGATTGGGCCAGTTAACATTTCATCCTATATGGAGGAGGAAGTGTTAAGGCTCCACCCTCCCTGTGGGAAGTACTGGCAGTTGACAATTGTTGGAGGAGGAGGGTCACTTTCCTCAATATAGCACAGTCACTGATACATAGCCCTTGTTCCAGTGACTAATCTCTCACTCACTTTTGGACAAAACAAATACTAGTGAAGCTCAGTGAAGCACATGCCAAAAGAAGACATGGAAGTAGAAGGACATGTTGAGAAGAAAGGGTTTCATGAGTGGGAGGGGGATACGAGTGGGGAATGGGGGCTAGGCATGGCAACCTTTTAATCCCAGCACTTGGAGGCAGAGACAGGTGGATCTCTGAATTTGAAGTTGGCCTGGTCTATAGAGAGAGTTCCAGGACAGCCAAGACAGCCAGGACAGCCAAGGCTACACAGAGAAACTCTGTAAAAAAAAAAAAAAAAAGTGGGGGATGGGGAATGAAAATGACCAAATTAATTATTTAAAGTATGAAACTATCAATAAAAATAAAATGCTTTAAATTAGTGGGCTGAAGCATAGGACAACAGTTTCTAAAATTTATGTTTATGACTAAGAATACTAATTCATATATGTGATATATATATTTCCCTGTTACTGTGACAGGATGTATGACAGAAGCAACTTAAGATAGAAGTTTATTTTGGGTCCTGGCCACAGAAGGCACATTCATTGTGGTTGTTTGAGTGAAAATGGCTTCCAAAGGTTCAGATAGTTATATGCTTGATCCCCAGTTGACGAACTATTTGGAGAAGATTTGAACACGAGGCCTTGCTGGAAGAGGTGTGTTACTGAGTGAGCTTTGAGCTTTCAAAAACACATGCCAGCCCCAGTCCCAGCAACCCCTCACCCCTCTGCCTGTGGGTCAGGGTGTAGCCCTTAGCTATGCCCCAGCACCACGACTGCCAGCCTGTTGCCATGCTCCCCACCATAATGATAATGGACTAAACCTCTGAAGCTGTAGGCCAGCTTCCAATTAAATGTCTTTTTCTATAAGTTGCCTTTGGACATGGTGCCTCTTCACAGCAATAGAACAGTGACGAAGTCAGAAGTTGGTTCCAGGGACTGGGATATTGCTGTGAGGGACATGGCCAGCAGCCTGTTGTTTGGAGGAGTATATATGACTTTGGGATAGTTTGGAGCATGTGGGCCTGGCTCAAGAGTTTTCAGAGAGGAAGAAGATTAGCAAGTGGCTTGGAGACCTTCTAATGATATTCAGACAAAGAATGTGGCTGCTTTTTGGCCTTGTCCTAAAAATCTGCATGAATCTAAATTGAAGAGTTTTGGATTAATGTTATCAGCAGAGATTTCAAGACAGCCCACTCTTGACTTTGTATGTGGTTATTAATGATCACTCCTATGCATACAGAAAACAGCTAAAAAAGAAATACAAATGCACAATTTAAGGAGAAAATGAGCACCAGGAAATGCCATATTGGAACCAAGTCTAGTGATCAAGGAGATTAAAAAGTTTAGGGAAAGGCCTAACTCAAAATGGGGTAAAGGGAGTGGCACCCTCAGGGCAAGACCCCACCCATTTATGCTTCCAACTTGTAAAACAGAATTAAAGGAAAGCTGAAGGCTCAAAGAAAACCATCAAGGAGGAAATGCTTATGAAACTTCAAGTCAAGGAGGCACCCAGGTTCCAGCCTCAGCAAGCAGAGGAGCTTGCAGCTTCAGCCAGGTGTGTCTGGCTTTAGGGGCAAGCATACAAAAATGGGTAAGAGAACCTTCTGCAGTTAAGGAAGGATGCTGAAGCCAAGTTTGGCAGGGCAGTCCCTTTGTGGAGAAGCTATGGCGTGAAGCTGAGAAGCTAAAGTCTGCGTTATGTTGTAGACCTCAGGATGCTGGAGATGCCAGGGTTTGGGATATCTGCAAAGAGAGCAGGTAGACCAGGTGTGGAAGCAGCCCAAGAGAGAGAAGTGAGTACCGTCAACACAGCCGGAAGGAACTGAAGATCTAAAGAGTGCTTTGACATCAGATATGGAGACACAGAATTTGGAAGTTGCTCTGTCGGGTTTTGGTCTTGCTTTGGTCCAGTATTTCCTCACTATGCTCCCTCTCCTCCCTTGTGGGATGTTAATGTATAATGTAATTGTTGAGACTGTGAAAGCCTATGGGGACTTTTGAAGTTGGGCTAAATGCATTTTACACTATGGTATGGGGTCCAGGGAGTGGAATGCAGTGGTTTGAATGAAAATGGTTCCTATTGGCTTATATATTTGGATACTTGGTCCTTAGCTGATGAACTACTTGGAAAGGACTAGGAAGTGTGGCCTTTTTGGAGTAGGTGTGTCACTGGGAGTGGCCTTGAGGTTTGAAAAGGCATGCTAGGCCAAGCATGTCTCTCTCTCTCTCTCTCTCTCTCTCTCTCTCTCTTTCTCCTTTCTCTCTCTCTCTCTCTCTCTCTCTCTCTGTGTGTGTGTGTGTGTGTGTGTGTGTCTGTCTGTCTCTTACTGTGTCTGTCTCTCTGTCTGTGTCTCTGTGTCTCTGTCTGTTTGTCTGTCTGTCTCTCTCTCCCCGCAGATCAGCATTTACCTCCCAGCTACTTCTCCAGCACCGTGCATGCCTGCCTGTTGCCAGGCTCCCTGCCATACTGATGGGTAGACTAACCCTCTGCAACTGTAAGTGACCACTCAATTAAATTTTTTTTTTTTTTCCTAGAAGTTGCCTGGCTATGGTGTTTCTTCCCAGAACTAACATGATAACGAAGACAGCCATCACTGCAGAGAAGGAGGCACGGATGACTGTGGCTGTTGGAGCTACTGGTTTCATGGCTACAGAAGCTTATTGTGTGGCTAGTGGCTAGTTCATTTCTTGATGGATCAGGAAGCAGATAGCTGTGGATGCAGAAGAAGCAGATATAATATGTGTGGCCCGCCTCTACCTAGCTACTTCTCCGACGTAGGTCACAGTCCCAAAAGTTCTACATTCTCCCAACACACCATCTGAGGACTAAACATTCAAATACATAAGCCTTTGGGAAAACTTTCAGGCTCAAATCATAACAGTATAAAAGCCGTAGAGCAACAGAACATATAGAAAGCAATTTATGATTCACCCCTTGAACATATATGGCACTTTTTGCATAATAGGCTAATCAATACTTACTTATGAAGCTTACTTAGCTCATGAATGACTGAAGGAGATCAGGTAAAATCAGTGGTGTAGAGAAGACATCTATAGCCAAATTCCTGTGACCTTTTCAATGTACCAACCACTTGTCAGGAAATATTAGTTATAATTCACTATTATAAAACTGGATTTTTTGGTTGTTTAAGGTACATATGTGTAGGTATATGTATGCAATTATATATGGGGTGAGAATATGTTTTTGGTACTGGTGAGAATGCCAGGTATATAAAGATACTTTTTTTCTGAGACTGATGATTTGATTTCAATCCCTGCAACCCACAAAGAAAGAACTGACTCCTAAAAGGTGGTTCTCTGATCTCCACACACATGCCCTAGTATGTGTGTAAGTGTCCAAACAACTACATTTAAAAGTTGGTATTAAATACTTTGTATCTGTTTGTCTTTCTTTTTTCACTATCCTTATTGCTGGTGAGTATTTAAAGTGTGGAGCACCACTGTGCTTTAGAGTAGTGCCTTACATTTTCCATGAACTCAACAGATACCATGACATATGCTAAAGGGATAAAGCTTAAGCTTGAGAGTGCCAGACATGTTAGACATAAGCCAGGGAGGATTTGCTTGAGGAAGACTGTACTGTCTAATAGTGTAAAGCCACATGTCCACCGGCAGCTATTTATTTTCTCAACAATAGTCTTTAACTTTCATAATTAGTGTGGTTGCTTGAATGAGAACGGCATCCAATAGGCTTAGATTTGAGTGTTTGGTCAAGAGGGAGTGGATTAGGAAGTATATGCCCTTGATGGAGTAGCTGTGGCCTTGTGGGAGGAAGTGTGTCACTATGGGTGCCACCCTGCTGCTACCACCTCGGTCTTCATCTCAATTTTGGCCTGTGAATCAGGATGTAGCTTTCAGCTACTGCTCCAGTACCATACGTGCCACTATGTTTCTCACCAGGATGAAGTGGACTAAATATTTGAAACTTTAAGAAAGCTCCCAGTGCTTTCTTACCTTGGCCATGGTGTCTTTTCATAGCAATAGAACAGTGACTAAGATAATTGGTTATATATCTATACACAGTATTGCTAGGGATGTCATTCAGACCACTGTAAATCTTAATCTCGCCTGTACATACAATGATGATATTAATACAAATTACAAGGATGTAATGTATTTCATTTCATGACAACTATGCATACTTTCTATATCAAAATGTTATTGTAATAATTGTTTATAACTTCTATTTCTAGAAAAATGGAGGTGATTTTTGGCTAATTTTCCCAAGTTTGTACAACTAACATATGATACATAAACTGACATTAAAGTTCTGATATTGTCTTGGAACCTTAAGACCCAAGGAACAATAATATGATTACATCATGTGGCTTTCTTTTTGCCCTATATGTCTCAGAATTGGATGTGCTGAGACTGGAATCCTGTAAATGCTAATCAGTTACAGACAGCCTCAACAAAACCTTGTTCTTGATAGTCAGAGCACAGGAAAAGTGTAGTATAGTATCACAGAAAACTAGGTAATGACCATTCTACTGCACTACAGACAAACCCTACCCCTATCCTTACCCATCAGCAACAAATAAATGGCCAGCCTAGTGCTTCCTCCTCGCCCTAGTGCTATGATGCATTTCCTCCACCACAATCCCCACCCCTTGAATGAGGTTGCAGAAGGCTGAGCAGAGAGGCAGAACTATTCCTATTGAGAAGCAATGGAGCTCTACTGCATTAGTTATTTTTCTCATCAAACATCTGACAAGAAGCAACTTAAAAGAGAAAGGACCCACTTTAGCTCACTATTTAGGGGAGGATAGTTCACTGCAGTGCAGAAGTCATGGCAGCAGAAGCATGCACATGAGCTTTCACATCTGAGTGGTTCAGGAAGCAGAGAGGAGTGGGGAAGGGAGAACTAGAAGTTTAGGCAGGACTGCCCAACTCCCACCTTCCCTTATGTAACCCACTTTCTCCAGTTAAGTCCCACCCATCTCTTAAGAGTTCCAGGACCCTCTGAAAACAGCATCTGTGGACAGAGGTCCTGCAAGTCCTAAGAGACCATAGATGCCAGGCCAGACTACTATACCCAGTGAAACTATCAATAACCATTGATCGAGAAAACAAGATATTCCATGACAAAACAAATTCAAGAAGTACCTATCCACAAATCCATAACAGAGCACCAAATGTTTAAACACAGGAGCTTGTCAGGACAGAACATTTTATCCTCAAAGTATAACACAGCCACTCCATCCACTGTGCCAGTGTAGTATCTGCATCTTAGATTTCCTCCGTGACCAGAACAGAGTCTACTCTCTCCCCAGCCCCCGTCAGAGGCTGTCTCGTGGAGCTTCCAGACTTATGTCATGCCCAACAGTGTTGTGGCTGGCTAACCACTGTAATGAGAAGTGATACGACACTCTTACAGCTCTCAGGGCAAGCAGGAGAGAGGAGTTGGAAGTCTCACTTCCTCTCAAGGAAGAGGCCTGGTCAGCCTCAGGAAGCAACAGAGGACGCGTTATTTATATCAAAAAATATATTACAGAAAGCCAGGAAACAGAGAATTGAAATAAACTCAGAAATTAACAAAACATCTTAAATTTTCCCATTATATCCGGCTTATGATATTAGGACCCAGAAAAAATCTCCCATAAATGGGTAAAGGCAATGAATATTGATAATGAGATGATGCTTGTGTCAGTATTTAGAAAGCTTTCAGCTGTTAAACTTTTAGTTTTGGCATTGCGTGTGTGTGTGTGTGTGTTTGTCAACATAAATGTTAGAGCTTTTATTTTAGTCATAGGGTCCCCTGTCCCCAAGTTTCTTTGAGTTATCCCATTTTCTGTTGTACTGCAGTAATTTTTATTCTTTCTTTCAGTTTGGTGACAACAAATTTCTATACTCTCCATCCAAATGAAGAGAAACTTAAAACAGCTATTATAAGAAAATGTTTCACTGCGTGATTGTAACAGGCTTTAAGTAAATGGAAAATACTATTTCTCACAAAGGAGAAGCTATAAAAAAGTTTTTTAGAACTGAAAAATACAGTAACCTCAAACCCAAACAAAATAACACCCGCAGCAACAAAAACTCTTAATAGAATGATGCACTAGCCAAACAGAAGAAAAACGAGGAAAGAATCAGTAAGCTGAAAATAGAGAAAATATCTAATCGGAATAATAGAAAGAAAAGAGTTTGAAAGATTAAAAGGTCAGGAATGTATCTGGCTACAACTAAAGAACAATATTTATATTCTATAGTACTGAGGGAGAAGAAAGAGACTGGGCTGGGAAGGTGTTTGGAAAATAGTGCCTGCAAATACGCCAGATGTGGTAAAATCTAAACCTACAGGTTCAAGAAGCTGAATGAACTGCAAATAGGATGCCTCAAAGAAATATTTTCTGGACACACACTCATACTTCTAAATATTAAAGGCATAGAAAATCCTGAAGACAAGGAGTTCCAGGGAGTGCAACTATTTGAAAGGATTCAGGAATTAGGAAGGATGCCCTTGTTGGAGTACATATGGCATCTACCTTACCTATAAAAGAAAACAATAGAAACTTTTTGTCTGAAATCGTGAAGGCCAAAGGAAGTATAGTACAAGTCCTGTCTTAGTTAGGGTTTTGTTGCCATGAAGAGACACCATGACCATGGCAACTTGGGCCTGGCTTACAGTTTCAGAGGTTAATCCACTATCATCATGGTAGGAAGCATGGCAGCGTACAGGCGGACATGGTGCTGGAGAAGGAGCTGAGAGTTTTACATCTGGATCTGCAGGCTGCAACCAGGAGACTGCCTGCCACACTGGGTGTAGCTTGAGTAGAAACCTCAAAGCCAGCTGCCCCCACAGTGACACATTTCCTCCAACAAGACCACACCTCCTCCAACAAGGCCACACCTCCTAATAGTGCCACTCCCTATGGGCCAAGCATTCAAACACATGAGTTGATAGGGTCCATTGCTAGTCAAACCGCCATAAGTCCTGTAGGACGAGCGTTATCAACTTGAGATCCTGTGTCCATTGAAAGCATCCCATAGGAATGAAAGGGGAAACCCAAATATTCCAAGATGATGGAAAGCTAAGATAATGTGTTCTCAGATAAAAATTCCCTCATGTAATGATTGCAGGAATTTCTCCAACCTAACAAAATTATAAGAAAGTATAGTAACATTAGAGAGAAAGGTGAGTCATGGAACACAAAACTATCGCAAGTGGGGCACCCCTTCACTCGCCTTTGGCATTTCTAAGTTGTGCCTGGTGGATCACGGGGAAATCTTAGTACTATCTGATATGGTGGGGGAAGTATGGAGATGACATATTTAGACCATTTAAGTGTACATGTAGGAGGTTTATTAAAATGACAAAAATTGAGTAATGGTGACTAGTCTATCTTCAGTTGAACTGATAAAATGTCAAGATAAATAAATTTGTGGTAAATGTGTAACATAGACACACACTTGTAAAGCTATTTGAACAAAAACACATGGAGATTTTTCATAGGTGAACCAAGGAATTTAAAGCATATCACAGTAGCACATAAGAACAAGAAAAGATAAAAATTAGACTGAACAAGATAGAACTCAACAGCAAAATAAATAATTTTCAATACCTTATATATAGTACATATAAATGCCTTATAATAAAAGTCCTATAGATACCAAGTATGAAAGATTTGAAAAGAAGTTTAAAGATACATGAGTCAACTATAGGCCATGCACAGGAAGCTCATGTCAAATATAACAAGCATTTTAGAAAGATTTATCTGAAAAAGAACGAGTATTCCAGAATGCACAAAGAACTATCGAAGCTTAAAAAGAAATCTTTTAAAAATACAAATAGTAAACACAATCAGAAAAACAGACCAAATGCTTGAACAGGCATTTCCCCTAATAAGATATAAATATAGAAGATAAGCATATAAAATATGTTCAATATCACAAGTCATTAGGGAAATACAGATTAAACTACAGTTAGCTGTTAGTACACATGTTAGAATAGCTCAAACAGAACAATGTGATGTCCAAAGATGTTGGGAATGTGGAGAAATTACCTAGTGTTGTCATGACCCTATGAAAACATGATACAGAAAAAAAGATCCTGAAGATTGTTTCATACACTGAAGCATGTAACTGTCATGAACCCATCAGTTTTCTTCTGGGGTGTTTATCTCAGGGAAATTAAAAAAAAAAAAAAAAACAAAAAAACCAGTCTTTGCTCAAAAACCAGTACAAAATAGTCAAAAAGTGTTTATTTTTAACAGGCAGAATTAGAAACATCCATATATGCTTTGATGGGCAATTGATTCAATACATTTTCATATGCCCATGTTTTCATCCACATTTATTTGACTTGGGACTCCACCAAGTCAAGTATATTTAATTATGTTTGTCACTTAAATCACGTAAACTTTATTTTTACTTGTCTGAGAAACTTAAGCTTAGATCATTTAAGGGGCTTGTTCATTGTCATTCAGGACAAAGGCTAATATGTTACCAAGGTTTATTTGCCCCTTTACTTTAACCAGCTATTAGGGATATGTAGGAAGCAGGAAGTGACCCTGTACATTAGGTGAGGGACCATGTGTTGCTCCGCTTTGTAATCTAGAATGTTATAAGCAAAGTGTCATGCCCTATTAAAGATGGCTTCTCTCAGTGGACCTGCAGTACAGGTGATTCCTCAAGGGTCAGATTTTCTTTTCCAAAGCACACATCAATTGCCTTCACCTACACATCTCTAAAACCATGCCTTGGTGATTACTGAGTGAGTCTTCTCTAGGAAGAGTGGGTTCAAACATACCTCCTCCACTGGCTTATGCTTCCATTTGCTTACTTAGTAACCTTATTTGTATCAGTTTTGTGAATAACATTTCTTAACTCTAAACTTCTGCTCTCTCCTTTTTTATCCAGAAGGTACCAAGTGATACAAACTCATCTTGTGGTGTAATGGCTTGGGTTTAGATGTGGCTCCAGACTCAAGCTGAGCACCTTGACTCTTTAGCTATCAATGATTGGTTCAGAGGTGTTCCTTGGATATAATCATGGCTCCAAACTGCCCTCTTGGAGATTTTGGAACTTGGGGAGCCTTAGAGTTGGATTAGTACCTCTTTGTTGATGGAGGCATCTGGACATACAGGGCAGAGTATTTGACTTCAGTGTTTTTCAGCAAATGGAGAAAGCTGTTCAGTATTAAGAAGTGTGAAGCCAGTGTACAGAGGAGAACCCCCAGAATATGTCCAAATGTACTTTGAGTGCAAGTTTCTCTATGTTCCCATAAAGACTTGGGACATGTTCCCATGCCCTTGTAAGGATAGTCATAAGTAGGGACAATTTCCTATTATTGTCACAATTCTTATTTGTGTGTGAGTTACTTCAGGTTGGCTTCCACCCATATTTGCAGCTATAATAATGAAGCTTAATAAACTACTGACACCTCTACACAGTGTTCTCTCAGCTGAATTTGAAGGTACCATTTGCTCATTTGTCGCTTAATGACAGAGATAGCTTGAGAAATACATAGGCTTTTCATTATACAAACGCCAGACTGTACTTTCACAAATGTAGATGATACAGCTACTGTATATTTAAGCTCTATTATAACATCGCGGGGCTACTCTCCCTTATGTAGCCCATCTCTGACAGAAAGTTTCTTGTGGTGCATATAACTAGATTTATTTATAAAAGATTTTATCAGTGTTTAGTCTATGTGGTAGTTGAAAACAGTGGTATTGTCTTACTGATTATAGCTATGTTCCTTAATAAACAAGTAAGCTAAGGGCTCTCTCTCTCTCTCTCTCTGTCTGTGTGTGTGTCTGTCTGTCTGTCTGTCTTTCTCTGTCTCTGTCTCTTTCTCTTTCTCTCTCACTCACTTAGATACACACCACTAAAATAGGAGCTATTTCTCAAGAAGAATAAAAGATGAAGCAGTGGGGCTAGGAGAGGGTAATGGGTTGTGAATCTTGTCAAAGTACATGACATACTTAAATAAAAATGTGAAACCTACTGCTTTGTACCACAAATAGGATAAATAAAGTTTAAAGAAAACCAGATTATATAGAAAATGTTTTTACACTTTTATTCGCTACTTAAAATCACATTGTGAATTTCTGCTAAAAAAAATATTTGAATATTTTTCTGTGGGTTGTAGTTTTCTTATTAATATGTGGCAATTAATCTTGGTTATATTCATTACAAGTATTATTAGGGTATAATAGTTGAAACTTCAGTATTTTGTTTATACCCATTTTTTCCACTAGTATATGCAAATCATAAAGGAGAACTGCATAGTTTCATTTATATGAAATTCTAGAAGAGACTAACAACTTTTATTGATAGAAAGCAGAGTGGCCATTGCCTAAACTAAAAAAATTTACAAGAAAAGTAGGAGATCAAAGCTTTTTTTGTGTCTCCATTAGATTTTTATTGCATATGAATTTTACTTCACTTTAGCTGATATAAATAGAAATAATTTTTGTGCTGAATTTTATAAAAGTTGATAATTATCATGTATTGAAATCTATTGATCTGTTCCTTTATATTTGTGTACTTTTAATTCTTTAGAAGGAATCATCTTATTCTAATTCCTTTTAAATCTAAATTTCTTTTCAACATGTCTGTATATTATTCCTACATTTGCATTTTATGTCACTCTAGTCATAGTACTTTGTTTTCCCTTTGCATTTGTAAACCAATGCATATTTTTCAAGATAAGTATTGCTATCACAATTTTACAGATTATGACAAGGAAAATGAAGTCTATAGTTTCCACATCATACCCATGGCGAGTGCTCACATCCTGACGGCATGGCACACAATCTCAACCTTTCAGTGCCATTACTGCAAAAATGTTTATGAGAAACAAGTAGGTTGTAATTACTGGATTTCATATTCTTTTATCATTTCATTCATTTCTGAAATGTTTTCCATCACTTCGTATTGAAAATTAGTACAATAAAAGAGACACTTTCTTATAGGAGACTCGGTCTAGCATAAACTAGTATAAACACACTTCATACTCAAATGTCCTTGACTAAGGGATGGATGAGTGAGTGGAGAACAGGAATGAGGAGAGGCAAGAGTCCCAATCAGTTTATTTTTACTGGAAAAGTCAAGGTTACTCCTGAGGCAACGTTTTGCAGTAAGATGAATATTCTGGCCACCTGGCATATGAAGAAGGCCTATGAAGGCAGAGCTGACTGTCCTGAGGTTGGGCTAGTTATAGCATCTTCTACAACCATTATTTGTGGCTCACTCCTCTGAGTTCTCAAGTGCCACCATACATCTGTACAGTATTTTTTTCACAACAGAGTGTATCTTCTCAAGCCTATGTGATGGATCTTTTTGCTATATGCCCTTTGTGTCCACACAGGGCATGGGTGACAGACATGCTGTCAATAGGCAGGCCAAGGGACTGGCTGGAGCTGTTGAGTTTTAGGGTGTGGTCTATGACCTCAGTTCCAGATAAAATTATATATAGTTGATCCATTCTGGGTGCTTTGCAGAGAAGTCTTGATAACTGTTTTGGTGATTGGAAACCAGTGCCCACCTTCTTCTTAACATTCTTCTAAGTAATAATTATGTGATTTAAGTTTCAAGAGTGTATTATTTTTTTCTGGAACTCTGTGAGGATCTTTCTGAACATGACAATATGGCCACTGACTGATACTACACACATTTACACGAAGTCTTAGTCCATGTGATGTTGTACAAGCAGGACTGCAAATGAATGACTTATAAAAAGAACGGGCTTCTCCCCCCTCAACCATGGAGAATGAGCTGTTGTCCATTGGCTATATCTCTGGTGGCCATGATTTGATAACCTCTCCTTGGCGGGAGACCATGCAGGACCACAGAGGAAGGGGATGCGGGCTATCCAGATGAGACCTGAGGGCTCCACCCCCATCCGAGGTCTAAGGGAGGGGAGTAGGGAGGAAAAGGGAAGGAGGGTGGGAACAGAAGATACAAGGGAGGAGATAACAATTGGGATGTAATCTGAATAACTATTAATTAATTAATTAATTAATTAATTAATTAAAAAAAGAACAGGCTTCTTGAGCACAGGTCCTGAAGCAAGACATTTCAAGAACTAGGTCTGGCCAGCATCTGGTACTGCATCAAAATATGGTACATGGCACCACGTACTATAGTATGTCTGAGAGCCATGAGTGGTTGTGTGCAGGAGACTCTATAACAGTTTGCTTTATTGAGAACTAGTTGGTTGCTACAAGAAGTATAAATAGTTAATATCCCTTAAAGGCCCATCTCACTGCCATTTTGACAGCAAATTTTCAGCGTGAGTTTTAGGTTGGACAAAACACATACAAACCATAGTGTGTATAACAAACACACACACGCACACATACACAGTGTTCCTAAGCTGGTTGTGAAAGGAGTTTTCTCAACATTGAAATCTAGGCATCAGTCCCTAACACATGCAAACAGCAATGTGCCTACTTCCTCAGTGAACTTTTGATCCATCACAGTATGGCTTACTCCTGTCTAGTCTCCAAGAACACAAAGATATGTAGTTTGTCTGCCATATGCCCAATTCAATGTACACTTCTCAGTAAGGTCTTAACCATGTTTAATGAACATCACATTATATGTGCCTCTGCCCACCTAAATGCAATAACAGAACGGTTTCAGCTAAGAGGATAGACTTCCCAGCTCTCTTTCTAAGGAACCCACCTTGGGAAGCTCAGCAGACAACAGCCACTGACCTTTCACATCTGTAGTACCAAGTCTTTGCTCTCCTGGCCTCCTCCTGGCAACATGTGGTCCTTTACCCTAACTCATTGGAAGCCTCCCACAGGAAGTGCTTTGTGTGCTAGTCAACTCCCTATTTGGCCCCTCTGAGGCTGCCTTAGAGAAGGAGGCATGCCTTTAATCCCAGCACTCGGGAGGCAGAGGCAGGCAGATGACTGTGAGTTCGAGGCCAGCCTGGTCTACAAAGTGAATCCAGGACAGCCAAGGCTACACAGAGAAACTCTGTCTCGAAAACCAAAAATAAATAAATAAATAAATAAATAAATAAATAAATAAATAAATAAAATAAAAAAAGAAAGAAAGAAAAAATGAGAAGCACTTTTCTCTGAGGTGGCTCCTGGCACTTCCCCCTTCATGCCAGCTGTCCTGACATGGGTATCTTGCGAACATCACAGTTTGGAGGTTCTCCTTGTTCACTTTCAAACCTTCATCTTATGTAAGGGCTGCCTGCCCCATCCCCGACCCCTGTGAATCTCCAGTGTCTCTAAGTCCTTTCTTGGTGCATGCTTCTCAGAAAATCTCAATTGACACAGTCCTTTTTTTTTTTTTAAGTATGGGAGTAATATAGATATCCTTCCTGAAGATTTGAAGTGAAGAGGGTGACTAGATGGGAAAAAGAAGGGGGTTGAATGAATAAGTGGTGGGGGAGCTGAGAGACAGTAAAGTGGTGGTAGTGGAGGGTTAGTGTAACCACAGTGCTTTGTGTACCAGTAAAATAAATACCAATTAAAACATTAAAAAACAGCAGCTTTATATAACAAAAGATCCAACCCAGTGTGTTATCAAGAAATATGAAACAGAAATGAAGGAGAACCAGAAAAAAAAATTGTGGTGGCACTAATGGCAAAGGAAGAGAAGAATTTCAGTTCATTATCCGTGAAATAGGAGCATGCACGAAATTAGCAGCAGATATGGATCTGCAGTTCCTCCAACCAGGTTCTCTGTGCTTCTAAAAGTCCTCATTTTATTCACAGGTCACTTTGGAGCATGTTCACTGCATACCAATCTTTCTAAATTTACACTTGTGCTGGGTCGTTTGAGAGTCACATTAGCCCTGTGATGAGAAGACAGAAGCACAGTGAGAGGAAACGTGTCGATGTCACAGGACTGAGAAGTGATGCACACCCACTACAGACTGTTGCTCTGGTGCCAGGAGTTGTTTGCTATGTTGACACGCTATGTCTAAAGATAATTTTAATGAAAAATATTCATTAAACTTCAATCAGTTACCTTTCGTAATACCCAGGTAAAGAGATTTCTTTCTTTCTTTCTTTCTTTCTTTCTTTCTTTCTTTCTTTCTTTCTTTCTTTCTTTCTTTCTTTCTTTCTTTTTCTGTTAGGAGGAAAATTGGCTTCGTTAAATGTGCTAAGGTGCCATATTGTTGAAGTATCACGGGTGAAGTTTCTTTGTTATTGCTGGCTAATCTCACAGCTGACTTCCTGATCACCTGGCTCTTACAAGCTTCTGTCCACTGTGCTGTGATGTTCCCTGAGCCTTAGCTATAAGAGCTGTGTTAGACAGATCCAGTGGGGCTGGGATCCCCTGATCAGTTGATTTATGCACTATAACCAGCTATTGTTTTCTGTAGTGGTCTCTGTCTACTGTAAAAAAAAAAAATTATTTGATGTGGTGAGAGCACGGCACTTGCCTGTGTGTATAAGAATGCCTTTTAGAACGCTGTTAGGGATTAGGCTCATGTTATATTGAGATTCACATCTGTAGTACCAAGGCTTTGCTCTCCTGGGCTCCTCCTGGCAACATCTGGGCCTTTACCCTTACTTGATGGTGGCCTCTCACAGGAAGTGTTCTGTGTGCTAGTCAACTCCCTATTGGCTCCCTATAAAGTGAACTGAGGGTAACTAATGGCTGCTACGTGATGGAGAATTAGACTCTATCAGGGATTAGCCTTCTAACTGGTTATCAGATTCAAAGTGGTCAGCCAGCCATGATACCAAATATACACAAGCAACACTAAATATTTGTTTATATATGTGTGTAGAAGAGATAGACATGTTTTTGTGTTGATCCCAAGTGTGGGATGGGGAACAGACTAGTGAGAGAGCAAGATGTTTATCCCCTTAGAAGTTGAACCATTTCCTGGGGAGATTGGATGTTGCCAGCTGAAAACATTCTAGTAGAGACTCTGAGAGGATATATATATATCTCCAAAACAAGAGGCTTGAGAGAGAGAGGACTTGGGATTGTTTTGGCTGTTCATTAAGACTTCAAGAGACGCTCCTGGAGGGAACTGCTCCAGGGAAAGCTTCAAGGCTTTGGACTCCGGCTGTGGCTCCGGGCCTCAGCTGCTGTTCCAGGTTCCAGTAGCAACTTTGGTGGGATTGCTGGTTTGCTGACAACACCCGGAGAATCGTTCCTTAGAACTAATGTCCTTAAGATCCTTAAGGTTTGCTTATTGTGTTCTTTAATCTCCTTTTCCTATTGTTTGATTGAGTTGGGTTGTAAGGGTTGTAGGCTCGTTTAATAAGTTCATAATAAAATATAATTAAGAAAATTGAGCCTACATATGTGTAACAACAATAAAGAAAAAGAATCAATTTGAGAGTTAGTGGGAGGCATGGGAAGGATTGAAAGGAAGGAAAGGGAATGGGGATATGATGCAACAAATTAATTTAAACATTTTAAATAATAAAAATATATCTTTAAAAAAACCGAGTTTTCAATGTGTCAACTTTCTAGGGAATTTTCAAGGCCTGTATTGATCCTGTAAATATTGAGTTGATTTTCCAATGTAAAGTCAAATCTTTTTCATTCCTTGTCCCATAACTCTATTGCAAAGCCCTGTTTGCATCGCACAAATGTGGGAACTATCATTCTAAATAGCTAGCTTTGGAAGAGTGACTGGGCACAGTTATCAGACACAGTATGTTGTAGGGAGTGTTTAAGATGATGTATGTGTACCTATAATTGAGAGCTCACAACCCCTGTGAAGAACTCAGGCAGTGTAAGAAGGAGAAACCAATGCTAATTATAACTTACTCATATCAAAGCTAATAAATTAGTGGACAAAGCAAATAAAAACCAATAATTAACTCTTTGTGTTATTTCTGGTATTATTATTATTTTATTAATTTCAACTGTCACATCAACTAAAGAGAGCTTTAATACAGTTTGTAGCTAAGGGATGTTTAACATTTTCCTTATTGTATTATTTTTATTTTTTATTTTTTTTTCCGCTTATCAGTGCTATGATTTTAATGTATCCTCAAGTTTCATGTGTTGAAGACTTCACTACAAATACAACACTATGGAGTGTCGAGCCTAATAAAAGCTGGCTGGGTCATTAAGGCAAGATAATTAATGATCAATGAATGAATATTATTAGTTATGGTGGAAGTATGTTTATTATAAAAGTTAATTTGGATGAAGATTAGACTTTAATGCAGACACTGAGTGTTATGGTCTTCTTCAATGGACACAAACCTACACACACCTGGGAAAAGGGAACCCCATTTGAGAAATTGCCCCCATCAGGTTGGCCTGTAGGCATGTCTGTGGGGGCATTTTCTTGGTAGTTATGGGACGGCCCCACCCACTGTGAGCAGTATCACCCCTGAGCATGTGGGCCTGGGCTGCATGCAGGCCAGAGAGTGAGCCAGTAAGCACTGTCCCTCCATGGCTTCTACTTCAGTTCCTGCCATCAGCTTCCTGTGTTAGGTTTCTGCCAAGACTTCTTTCAGTGATGTACCATAAGCCAGAAACTCAAATAAACCCCAATGACCCAAGTTCCTCTCAGAACACTCCACCTCCTAATAGTTTAATCACCACCCCCACCCCCACCCCCCGCCCCGTATTACTACAGGTTGGTGACCAAACGTTCAACACATGGCTACTTCGGGGACACTCTAGCTCCAAAGTAGTATGGGTAATCAGTGACAAAATATTTTCTTTAGAGAGAATACTGGCTTAGGGAGTTAAACCAATGTTCTGGTTTCTCAGCCTTCTGCAGGATGGGTGCAGGACTCTGTCTTCTGTTGGGTTATGTTATAGAATTGCCTGATACTGTGTTGTACTTAACACTCTGTGCCTCTGCAAGAGAACTTTACTTTTTTTGTTGTTGTTTGTTTATCTATCTATTTATTTATTGGTTTTTTTTGTTTGTTTGTTTATTTATTTATTTTTTTTTGTTTTGTTTTTTTTTTTGAGACAAGGTTTCTCTTTGTAGCCTTGGTTTCCTGGACTCACGTTGTAGAGCAGGCTGGTTTCATACTCACAGAGATCCACCTGCCTCTGCCTCCCTGAGTGCTGGGGTTACATACCTGGCTGAGAATTTTACTGGTTAAAACATGTTTATGGTTATTATTTATGGCTTCCTGTTTCTTTGTTTGTTTCTTCTCAGCCTTAGTGTACATTAACATGGATGCATATGTGAGTCTGTTACACGCAAGGCTGGAAAGTGGGGAGAAAGGAGCCATCTTCACTGGAACCACGGGTATGGCCTTTGTCACCACAGCTTGGTTGCCCACTAAGGCAGCTAAGAGATTTGACCAGCTGTTTATTTTAAATTTGTTGAACATTTTGAGCTACATGCCTGAATTCCAACTGTGTGGCAGGGACTCAAGTTCCTAATAGATGATGATCAGTGCCCATTAGGACTTCTGACTTGTATACCATATTCTGCCCTGCTCAGTAGCTGGAATGGAGTCATTCTATGTAAGGTGATGCTGACTTAGGTCTGGATTGCCTTGCAAAAGTAGAGGGCTTTGAGGAAACAAAAGTGCTGATTTCCCCGATCCAGTCATCAGAAATGGACTTGTGCCAAAACAATCTCTCGCTAGCTAGTCATGGCTCAAGTGGTAAGCTTTACTTGTTGGAAAGCTATCAGTGGAATCCAACAGCCTCACATTCTCTCTCTCTCTCTCTTTCTCTCTCTCTCTCTCTCTCTCTCTCTCTCTCTCTTTTCTCTCTCTCATTTTCTCTCTCTCTCCTTTCTTTCTTTCTCTTTTTGAATCCCCTCTTTGGCTTGGTAAAGAACACATAGTTGCTGAAAAGCAGTGCAAAAAAAATTAGACAGTGAAAATCAGAACAAAGAGGCATGGAATACCACATTTGCAAGATACAGAGTTTGAATTTACACTTAGAATAATTTGCTGATGTGCAATAGAATTAAAGACATTTGTTTAAGTGTAAACCTTAGCCAGAGTTTATAAGTAAACTCAATGAACCAGAATTGTTTTTTAATGAGAAATTTAAAATGCCAGTTTGGATGTGTGGTTCATGCACAAGAGAAAAAAAATGTATTTCTCCTCCTAAGATGAAATGGCATCTATTTATCATGTTTCTTTCTTTCTTTTTTTAAAGTTAAACTATCTCCTTGACCTTCTGAATAATGTAGAAGGTTACTAGATTATAATATTAAAGGAAAATGCCTTAAAGTTGTATGGGATTTAAGAGCCTATTCAGCCTTTTGGAGGGGAGATCCATATTTCATTACAAGTAGAACAAGAAAGCAAAGGACTACGGCAGTGTTTTGACTCTTTGACATGTCCTGGGTGCCAGAGGAGGAGTTTTCATGTCTAATACCTTAATTTAGGTTTTAATAGATTCTTCCATTTCTGTCTTAGGATGAGGAAACCCATGGAGACTAGTCAACTGGTCCAAGTCACACAGCAGGTTAGCATTGGAGGTTGTACATTAACATGGATGCATATGTGAGTCTGTTACATGCAAGGCTGGAAAGTGGGGAGAAAGGAGCCATCTTCACTGGAACCACAGTCACCACACAGGTATGGCCTTTGTCACCATAGCTTGGTTGCCCACTAAGGCAGTGTAGTCTTCTGTGTCCTTATAAAGCCTAGTGGGGAGAAACATTTATAGAGAATGGGTCACCCAAAGGATCTGAACTTCACTGCAGTGACTAGGTAGGGCCATGTAATAAAGTGAACAAACATCTGAAATAGCAGAAACGTATGTCTGACAGTTTGGAGGCTGCAAGTGTGACATCAAACTCTCCTCTCATTGGCTCATCCTGAAGGCTGGGAAGGAAGCCACCTCTTTGAGGATTGTCTCCTTACTCAAGTCTTCACATCCTTGGTCTCTCCATATGTGCTTCTGGGTCCAAATCTCTGTGTGTTAGGGCAGCAGTCATTTTGATTTGGGTCCCTCATGTGATCTCATTTTAGCTGAAGTATTCTAAAAACAAACCCTTAACATAGGTCATGGTTAGGACTTAAACGTTTTGAGGGTGTATAATACAGTCCCAAACATCCAGACATCTGTAGTGAAATAGCTTTTTGTTTTTCCATACTGGACCAGATACCATACCAAGAACTGACAAGTCAAAGCAGCCAGTTTTTCACCTTTCTATCAGGAAAGTGAGACATTAAAAAAAAAAAAAAAGTCACAGTAAATCCTCCAGTCTTGATGGTCTCTTTGTGGATTCCAGAGACTATGTGGGCACACAGAGGAAGGGGATTCAGCTTACCCAGAAGAGACCTTATAGGCTGTGATCAGGCAGTGGGTGAGGAGGGCCCTCATTGTCAGAGGTCTAGGGGAGGGGAATAGGGCAGAAAAGGGACGGAGGGTGGGGAAGGGAGACACAAGCAAGAGGATAGCAATCAGGATGTAATATGAATAAATTATAATAAATAAAAAAGATCAATAAAAATCACAGTAAAATGTGTTGTGTTGTTTATTTTTCTTAAAGTCATGACCACCACCACCACCACCACCAAAAACCCACACTAAAACAACAACAACAACAACACAGGACAAAAGAAAGTACTTAAAAAGAGAGATACCTAGTCTCAGAGGGCTCATTTCATAGCCTAGTTTCTTGCTCAGTGCACTTGGACAGAACAGTTTGATGGTAAGAATATATAGCCCAAGATGTTAGTTACTTTTTGGTGAATGAGAATCACAGAAAACAGGGCACAGGAAGAGACCAGGACAAGTTACAACCACCAGATGTGTATCAGTGACCTACTTCCTCCAACTAAGCCCCGCCTCTTTCCTTTCACACTTCCCATAATACAGTCTTATTGTGAATCTATCAAGGGAGTGATCTATTCATTAGGTCATAGACCTTATGATCTAGTGTCTGGAGAGCACCTTCACAGATACACCCAGAGATATGTTTATTAACTCCTTAGATGTTTTCTAACCCAATCAAGCTGAGAGACAAATATAACTGCCTCGGGGTTAATCCTAACACACACACACACACACAAACACAAACACAAACACACACACACACACACCACTGGGCTAACCATCATGTGCAGAGTATGTGTGGCATTAGAACAGGGCAATGATTCAAATAGGAGTTTGTTCCGCGAGGAATGAATGATGGTCTCCCCCACAGTAAACCAGGATGGTGGAAGAGCATGCAGTGGGGTTCCCGGAGGCTAGTATATAACTCAGGGTTATCGACATAACTGGGACATCCTTTCATGGAGGTTCTGTGCTGTCCCTTTCAAAGCATTATTTTGTTTTCTTGTATTATTTTTTGTTTAAGTATAAAAATAACCTTTCAATGACCAAGTCAACATAACTTTGAACTCATTTTTTCTTGTATGCTTTAGTATTCTCAGTATATAAATACACATACGTATATAATTCCAGAACTTCTACTTGGATCAATTCATAGTGTCTGCGAGTGCCTTTGGTTTAATCCCAATATCTCAGAGCAATCCAAATATGTGTTTTTATTGACAAGCATGTTGTTACGTCTAGCTCAAGGATATTATTGATGGCTCCATGTTATCGCATACTGAACATTCTAGGAATAAAGTGTGGAAATATATTTTCTTAGAAATTCTGGTTCAGCAATAGCACCAATCTTCCAAGATACGCTGCAGTCTTTTTAAGTGATCATTCTTTTTATTGGTTTTTTTTTTCATTTTTTGCCTGTCAGGAAGCTTAAAATTAAGGTAATGGATATCTCATTTCTTCTTTAATTAATTTGTGGCTTTTGCTGTTTGGAATCTACCTAGTAACTCATTGTTCTCATCTCATTACTGCCTTAGTTTGTCTTTCTATTGTGGCAAACGCCGTGACAAAAAACAACTTGAGGAAGAAAAGTTTTATTTTACCTTACAGCTTGTAGTCCACCATGAGGGAAGTCAGGACAGGAACTCAAGGCAGGCCCTGAAGCAGAGAACATGAAAAAACATTGCTTATTAGCTCATTCTGCCCAGGGTACTCAGCCTATTTTCTTTTTACCACCCAGGACCACCTGACTAGAGCTGGCTGCCCTCACTTTCTATATCAGTCACTAACCAAGAAAGTCTTGTCTCCAGGGAATCTGATGGAGGCACTTTCTCAATTGGCATCCTTCTCAGATGACTCTAGCTGCATCAAGTTCATTAAAATAGTAAGCGAGACAAGGATTTTACCTTTATTATACAATTGCCTTTATTATAGTAATATTGTATAGTGTTATATAGCATATAGGATTATACTTCTATCAAAAATACTTTAAGACGATTATGTGGATTAGATACAATAGATATTGCTATTTATCCGTTATTTTCTTCACCCTTCACACACTGCCCCAGTGTGCATGGAGTGAGATACTTACCGTCACAGCCCTTGGTCAGGAAGCTGGTACTTTCCTTAGCTTTCAGTGGTGTAAGTAGTTGAGAAACATCCTCTGATGTCTTGGGTGTTTCAGGAGCTCAGACCTAATATGGTAAGCATCTGGTAGGTTCTTGAGTAAGGCTTGTGGATGGCTATGTGGCACAGCTTAGGCCAGAGGGACAAAAGTGGAAGCTTCTTTGGGCAGCGAGTCAGATACTTCCTGTATTTGGAGAGGAACCCACTGGATGTTGGAGGGAAATAGTGCAGAGAAAGGTTCACCATGGATCTATAGAGAAAGCGAGTTGGAGGCTGGTAATCAGTAAAATCTGAAATCTAGTTAATCTCCAGGCTTCTCCTGTCCTGAGCCAAAGTATTTTAAGCCAGTCCAAATTTGCATTATGTTGTTGTTATTATTTTCATTTAAATAAACTGCCTGAAATATTTTGGGGGAGCAGCATAGAATCCAAATAAAAGATTAGAAAGTGATAGCAAATGTATAATTACAAGCCACCCATGGTTGGATCCTATTCCATCTCATCTTCTTGACTTGTATGACCTATGTCTATTGTCTCATTCCTATCCACTCACAAGGGTCAGCCCAGATATCCCTGGCTAATAAAGGCAATTTGAATTTTCTTACTCAATTAACCAATAAGTCACTGCTTTCTCTGTACTTTCCACATTCCCCTCCATTTTTACAGCCAGGACAGAGATGTGTTGTCAGTCATATGCCTCATTTTTTGGGCAGTATATTCCTTGAGGGAAGACACTAGATCTAGTCATCCGTATTCCCTACTATAGTTTGTGCCACGTATCAGCTATCAGTCCAACCATGTAGCTCATCGTTATTTGAAGGGAGCAACTGCAAATTGAGAAGCAAGGACGCATTGGGCTCTTTGCTGACAAAAGTTTAATCCCAGAGTGCAGTTTATTTTTGTGTTTCTTTAGGGAAAACCCAGAAAATCTGGGTGTGTTTCTATAGCTTGAATACTTGAAGTGGAATGACCTTTGGTTTGACTTTCTCATTTCCTAATAAACGGAGACCCAGAGAGATGAGGTGACATGCCCCCCAAACTACATAGAGTGAACTTGAAATCAGGACGGGAACTCCTCCCGCTCCACCCCTTCCACCGTCTTACTCATCTTCTGCTGCCCCGATTTTTGTATGCCTCTGACCCTTGGCATGCCCTCAGTTAGAGTATTTTTCTGGATTTTTGCTTCTGTGTTGCAATAATGGAATTGTTTTCACTGGATGTTGAGCTAGAAGCACATAATATAAATACTCGACAACACTCTGAGCTCCATTAAAATAGGACACTTCATTTTAGGCGACTTTCCAAGCCTGGGTACTATGCAGGAAAAGTCACTCACTTCTTTCAGTAACAGGAAAACATTGTAGAATCCTGCAATCTGGCAAGTGTGCAAAGAGTAAAGCTATAGGCATTATGGGGAGCATCTTTTTCCCATTTGTTTTAACAAGCATTGCTTCATTTTAATAATCTGTGACAAGATGTCTAGCTAACAAGAAACACCTGGTAAGTGCATCAGACATATAGAAATGCAGTCAACACTAGAAGGCTTTCCTTAAACACTCAGCTATCTACCCTTTCAAATTATTTGTTTACTTTTAAATTTTGTACATGCATACATTGCATATTCAGCGCATTTCCCCTTCTGCCCTTTCTGTTAAGCACCTTTGTCTTCCTAGACTGTTTTACTTCTTGTTCTGTGCCACGTGTACACACTTGGTTGTATATGTACCTATATAAAATCTCGGAACTACAAATGAAAGAAAATGTATATTTGTCTTTATGATGCTGACTTAATTCAGTTAATAGGATTGCCTTCATTTATCTTATTGTAAGACTTTAGAGTGTTGAGGGAGCAAGTTGGTAAAACACGTCAGGGTACAGGGAGAATCTATCCACCCTTGTGTCAGCGCAAGAGTGCTACCCTTGCCTCAGTTGATATTGCTTGGTGGCACATGGAGGCTTTTCTAGAGATTTACAGAAACAGATAGTTGAATGCTTCCATGTGCTTAGTTCATACATAAATACTATAGATAGATAGACAGGCAGACAGACTGGAAGCCACATATGGTCCTGTAATTCTAGTACACTGGAGACTAATGTAAGAGGAACATGAACTAGGAGCCTGCCTGGGCTAACATGGTGGGCTGTATCAAAAAGGCCAAAACCAAACCAAACCAAAAAAAAAAATCACAACAAACAAACAAACAGGACAAAATGCAGATTAATTTTGACTTTGTCAGGTCTCTGAATTAAATGAAAAACATAGAAAACTAGGTATTTTCTGTTCTTTCATATTGAGCTAATGCTAAAAATTTATTATTTAAGGAATTTAAGCAAGTCTCACTTATTATCAAACTATTGTATGTTAGGTACTGTGTTTGGCACTGGGGCCAGAGGGGAACCACAGAACATGGTCTTTGAAGGAAAGGCGATGTGTGGGTAACAGGATAGACGAAGGGAAGTCCCAGGCTCCACAGGCTAACGTACTGTGGTCTCACTACCATCAGGGCTTTGGCTGAAATATCAGAGTGCGCCTCTATGCTAGTTTTAGAATTTAACAGCTAGTCTCCAACATCCCACTGCCAACTTTCAAGGCTGCTTATTATCCTGCCTCATGGTTTCATATAGCAATGATAACAACAGCTGCTGTGTCCTAGGTACCAAGTGTCAGTTTCTAGGTAGTACCTTATACAGATGATAATCTTCAGGCCTTTCAACAATGCTAGAGTCTGTTGGGAAACAGACTGTACTTTAGTGTCTTTCTTTTTTTGAGATAGGGTCTCACTATGTAGCTTTGCCTGGCCTGGAACTCACTCTGTAGACCAGGCTGGCCTCCATCTTGTAGAGGTCTACCTGCCTCTGCCTTCCCAGTGCTGGGACTAATGGCATGATCCATAACTCCCAGTCAGACTCTGTTTTAAGGCTCACTCTTCACAAATCATCGGTCACTCTTTGTACCTTACATTTGAGGAAGCAGAGCTCAGAGAGTGTGCATGAGGAGTAAGGTCTGTGTTCATCTCAATCTTGTGCTTGTCAACTGAGCATTGTCCTACTCTCAGATGGCTTCTAGGAATCCACGGATCCTATACCTGGGGATTCTTCCATGTTTATGACTCTAGGGAAATTTGCCTGAAGTCTCCATTCTCTCTCTCTCTCTCTCTCTCTCTCTCTCTCTCTCTCTCTCTCTCTCTCTCTCTTGTTTTATGTATTTAGCACCATTGGTCCTTTTTAAAAAATATTTTATTAATTTATTCATATTACATCTCAATTATTATCCCATCCCCTGTATCCTCTCATTCCCCACTCCCTTCCATTTTCCCCTTACTCCCCTCCCCTATGACTGTGACTGAGGGGGACCTCCTCTCCCTGTATATGCTCATAGGGTATCAAGTCTCTTCTTGGTAGTCTGCTATCCTTCCTCTGAGTGCCACCAGGCCTCCCCATCCAGGGGACATGTCAAATATGGGGCACCAGAGTTCGTGTGAAAGTCAGTCCCCACTCTTCACTCAACTGTGGAGAATGTCCTGTCCATTGGCTACATCTGGGTAGGGGTTTGAAGTTTACTGCATGTATTGTCCTTGGCTGGTGCCATAGTTTGAACAGGATGCCCACCATTGGTCCTTTTAAATTGTCCCTGGGCTTCCAGTTTATCATGGTATGTTGTCTCCTTACATCAAGTCATTTCTCCCTCTCTGGCCCTTTAAACACAATGTTAAGAGTATACAAATTTTAATCTTCAGAGACAAAACTAATAATAGTAGGAGAGTCAAAGATGAGGAGAATGGCTCAAGCACTTTTACAAGGAGAAGAAACTGATGCAGGTATGACTAACAACTTAGCCAAGTGAAGAAGGTGCCCGTGTAGAGGCTCTGTGGGAAAATAATAAGGGCAGTGGACAGTCAAAGGCACCAGCTTCTGGCTCAGGTCTCTCCCCAAGCTACCTTAGTCAGAAGTCTCTCATCATCTCTTACTCTTGCAGAATAGGATAAAAACCATTTCCTGAGAATTAAATTCATGATTTTTGGTCTTAGGGACACCAACATCAGGGAAAAGCCAAGTGGTGTGGCATGAGGCCAAAACTCGGGGACCAAATAAAGTCTATATAAAACGTTCTGACGCATCAGTACCTTTCTCCTGCTTAAGATGCCCAGCAGCTAAGCATCTGTCATAGCTTCTATGTGTGTACTTAACTATATACAGGAGCATATGTGTATGATAGGTGTGTATGGCTACACGTGTTCATTTGTGGTCAGGCCAGGGGTCAACCTCAGTTATCATTCTTTGGGTACCAGCCTCCCTTACTGTTTGAGGCATGATTTTTCTACTGACCTATAACTTGTCACGTAGGACATATTGACTGACCAGTGATTTCCCAGAGATCTGCCTGTTTCCATTGTCCCAGCGCTGAAATTACAGGTGCGCATGACAATGCTCATATTGCTCCTTCACCTGGATTCAGGAAACTGGACTCATTCCTCATTTTTATAGGGCAAGCACTTTATAGATTCAGCTATCATCTCACCCGTCCCCCATTTCTATTTGTAGCAGTGTACTGGGAGGCCATTTTTTTTTGAAGAAATAATCTATCTCTAGAGATTGCCATCAACCGGAATAACACGCTCTCCAACTACCCCAAGCAAAACCCAGCAGTTAAATCCAAGCCCAGACTCATATTGCTTCTAATAAAACACCTGATGCTTCACTCTTTAAAAAAAAAAAAAGTTGTATCAACTATCCTGTATGACTAGTTAGTTCATGAAGCCCTTTCACATAAAAAAGTAGAGCACACAAAAGCTCAGCCAACCAAGGAAATAAAAACAGTTACGGAAAGGACTGTAGTGAAGTGAGTAACTGGCAAAACAGGAGCAGCTGTGAAAAAGCTCCATTACTAATGGAGTCACAAACACAAGGGCATTTGTTTTCTTGATGTCATACCAAGATGTTTGCATAAAGGGAACATCAGAGTAATTAAAATCCCTTAGGGGGAATGCATTTTCAAATTTTCCTTTGTCTCTTAGAAAATTTAAAATCCTAGATGAAATTTAGGAAATAACTGTGGGAAAAAAAAAGTAAAAATAATGGACAAAGAAGGAACTAAAGAAAATGAGAAGCTCAGTTCAGGTACTACTAGCTAGTGCTAAACGTTAGGAGATTCAAAATGAGAAGATGGAAAAGTGCAGAGTGGGGTGAATGGTAGATCAGTGGATGAGCATCTCCTGCGCAAAGATAAGAACTTGAGTTCAAATGTGAGACTTCACTTGAACGTGTAACTCTAACACTATATGACTCTGGGCCCATGGGAACAGAGGGATCAGTGGTCCTTGACGGCCACCAGCCTAACTCTGGGTACAGTTAGAGACCCTGTCTCAAAGGAATAGGGTTTACAGTGATAGAGCAGAATCCCAGACATCCTCTTCTAGCCTCATGATGCGCTTGGGTGTTCTCATGCCCCCACACAATCATAATCATATTCATGTATATGAGATTATACACTGATAAGCTCTGTGCTTGTGTACATTGTATATGGGATTTTATATCAAGACACATTTTCAACTTTAGAACATTTAGAATAAAGATAAAGGAAGAGAGAGGATTTCAAATGCCTTCGGCCCACACAGCTGCACTGGATGACAAAACAGAGCAATATACTCAACATTTTTTGAGGTACAGTAATCTCATGTTATGTACTGAGCTAATCAACCATTGAATATATAAAGTAGTATATAGGCATTCTTGACAGAAAAGGGGTCAAGAATCTTACCCATTAGAAATGTCAGGAAGCTTCTGAAAAACAAGAGTTATAAAGTGAACTTTGGCTGGACATGGTGGCTCACATCTTTAAGCCCAGCACTCAGGAGTCAGAGGTGGGAAGATCTCAGTGAGTTTGAGGTCACCCTGGTCTACATAGTGATTTCCAGGACAGCAAGAGCTACATAGTGAGATCCTGTCTCAAAAAGAAAATCTCCAACAAATTAAATCTGTGAAATCTGTGAGGCAGGCTTGGGCAGCAGTATTGAAACTGGAGTAGGGCAAGACAGAAGATACAGAATGGGAGAGAAATGTGGGAGAGAAGAAGGCAACATTTGATAACGTATTTTTAAACTATAATAGAGCATTTTCAAAAATTGCCTGCAGACTTTAAGAGAACCAAAAAAAAAGTAATGATAACATACTGAAAAATAATATATATGTATATACATATATATGGTTTATTAATAACTGAAGATTATTCATATTCAGTAATAAGGTTACTGAATAACAGTAAGTTCTATGAGGAAAGATGTATAAACCCAGTGCACTTCTTGCTGAGAAATCAACAACATTTATGTGGTCAAAATACCCCAAACACTGATTGTCGATTAACCCAACATTTTATGTGCAATTAAATTCAAGAGATGGGAGATGATGATGGTGGTGGATGATAGATAACTCCATACCTTGTATAACAGGAAGAAAATAAGTAAGGCCTGCAATTTGTAGACCAAGATATACTAGTGTGAGGATTCTATTTGCAGATAGGAAGATAATTATGAGGAGAGGTAAGGTAGTTGCAAGAGGTTGGCTGAGGAGCAGGATATCACAATCTTTCAGCATAAGCTGATTTTAAAAACTAACATTTAATTTAGATATAACATTTCGACGTTAGAGAACCTAATGCATGCATCTTAATATATACTCCCTGGGTAGCATTGCTTGGTGTCCCTTATGGAATCTCAGTTGCTTGTAATGATTAATTATCATTGCCAGCTTAATCAGCTTGAGAATCACCAAGGAGTCACACCCCTGGCAATGACTTTGAGGACATTTCCAGGGACATTTAACTGAGGAGGCAAAACCTGCTCTGAAGGAGGGTGGCACCATCCCATGACCTGGAGTCTAGGAATGACTGAAAGAGGAACAGGGGAAGGCCAGCTAAGGACTGGCATTCCTCCCTTCTCTGCCTCCCGATCCACTCATGTGTGAGCAAGCTCTCTCCATCTCACTGCAAGGCTCTCCTGTAGTCACGCCGTCCCCTCCATGGTTGACTGTACCTCAAAATATGAGCTAATGCAAACAATTCCTCCATGAATGTGTGTGTTTCTTGGCCTCCACTCCCCTGCTGTGTTCTGTTTAGACTCCATAACATGGTATTATGTTAGATTCTCTTTGGCTTCTGTTTGATACTGAACAAAGGCCTTTGGCAACAGAGGCTGTGTTAGAAGTTCTCCAGAACTTAGTTCATAACACCCTGATGGAATTTTCAAGTTCTTATTTTTCTTCCATACTCTAGAAGAAATGTATGAATAATAATGTGCAAACAACGCAGGAACTTCCTTTATGAAGGCTGGTGTTCCATGAAGGAGCACCAGGGCCTTATCAGATACAGACTTCACACTGGAGAGGCCCTCGTTTGTGTCTATTGGGAGAAATAAACAGCTCTCTTCACCCGTGAAGACATCCCTTAAACAGCTAACCATAATAATAATAATAGCAACGGGATTGAAAAATATCAATCAAGAACTCTGCTACTCAACAAATCACTTCTTTTCATTTTCCTGTTCCTATTTGGCCTTTGTCTATATGCAGACATGATATTTTTCTCTATCATTGTTGAAGTGGTTTTCTGTAGTGATTCATTCAACACTCTGACAACTTTTCCTTTGTGGACACATGGTCTTAATAATAGTAATTCTAAACAGCTGTGTAGTATTTCACACGCTCTATTTTCCTCCATCTTCTTAATGGCCATATTGATCAAATCTTCCTTACTGAACAGTTGGTATCATCATGTGTATCTCTTTGTTATTCTTTTTGATCATTGATCGAAATTCACTTCCTAGAAGATGCTATATATTGGTCACTGTGTTGGAATGAAAACTGTCTCCCATAGACTCACATATTTGAACACTTGGTCCTCCGTTGGTGGTTCTCTTTGGGAAGGTCATGGAACTTTTAGACCATGCAGGGTTGCTGGAGGAAGTAAGGCTCTGGGGCACATTGTGAATGTTTATACCTTGCTCCACTTCCAGCTTGCTCAGCACTTCCTGTTGGTTGAGTGTGACCACCCATCTCCCTGCTGTGCCTTGCCTCCTGTGACACTGCAGAACCTCACTGCAACCATAAGCCCAAGTGAACTCTCTCTTCTGTGAATTGGTTTTGGTCATGATTGTTTATCATAGCAGCAGGTATTGATTTTGTTGCTGTTGTTGAGATTTAGAATTTTAAAACTGTTAGAGATTTAATTAAAAAAAATCAAATCTAAAATTTATGGCTAAAACCATCTTAAAGACATTCTCTCTCTCTCTCTCTCTCTCTCTCTCTCTCTCTCTCTCTCTCTCTCTCTCTCTTTCTCTCCACATACACACACACACACACAGACACACACAGACACACAGACAGACACACAGTGTGTGTGTGTGTCTGTGTGTCTGTGTGTGTCTGTGTGTGTCTCTGTGTGTATTATTGTCGCTTTTTCATATTTTGGCTTTTTCACATGAAAGTTCCCTCATCCCTTTGGACTAGCTATTTGTTTCCTTTTCTCATCACTGTGTCCAAATCCTGGCCAGGCTCACAGTTTGAGAGTATCGAAGTCCATCAGGGTAGGCTTGGCTGTGGGGCCCGCACATCTGTGGCAGCAGGATCCTGAAGCTATTTGCTCTTATCTTGAGCAGCCAGGAAGCCAAGATGGGACAGGAAGCAGGTCTGAGCTATTTATAAACCTCAAGACCCACTCCTGGGGACCCCCTTACTCTACTGAGGCCATCCTGCTAAAGTTTCCATAACCATCTAAATCAGAACCACAAACTGGGGACCGAATGTGCAAATACATGCACTCATAGGTGACATTTCACATTTTAATCATAATACCTGTGTTTTGAGCCTCAAATGCATTACTTACTTCACTTTATTGGCCCTTGCTCTGCCATGAGGTACTGTGAAAAATAAATGTGTTTGTCTGTTTTGACAAAATGACAGCCTTTTAAATATTTGAGGATGACAATCACAGCTAAGTTGACCTTTGAACAATCTTTCAACTGAAATGCTTCCTATTCCTGATTGTGAATCCTGCTACTCATTCACCTTTGCTGCTTTATGCTCCAGTTACCCAGCTTTCTTCTGGCCCTGCACTGCATGCCCAGTTCCCCAGCCTCCTGCTCCTGATCCATGCCCCGGCATTCTGTTAAATTAAAGATTCCATCACTGATAAGAAACAGCGTTGTTTTCTAAGTCTTACCACTGACAACTCCGTTCTGACCTGATGTCAACTATTGAGGCCCACTTTCATTTTCAGAAATCTTAAAATGTGAAAGAACTAAATGTGTGGTAGGATCAGTGAAGTACCAGAAGGCAGTTGTTTCTCTCCGAGTTAACTTCAGCATGTCAGGGCATGTCTTGCCGTGTGACCCCTGGAGCCAGATAAGTCACTTTCATGGATTTTTACTTTTTCTGATGGTAGTTGTTGCTGGCTAGGACTCTCATACTTTATGACCTTGTGAGTGAGTAAACGAGGACTTCCTGGCAGTTCCTCTCTCTCTCTCTCTCTCTCTCTCTCTCTGTCTCTCTCTCTCTCTGTCTCTCTTTCTCTGTCTCTCTGTCTCTGTCTCTCTCTCTGTCTCTTTCTCTCTGTCTCTCTCTCTCTCTCTGTGTGTGTGTGTGTGTGTTCCATTACAAAGATTTATCGATCCATCCTAAAGATAACAATGCAGTTCTGGTCTAATAATCACTGATGAGAGGGATAATAAGGTTATAACACGTAACTACTTCATTACAAAGGCACAGTTCAGGAATGGGTATAAAGAAATTGCAGACAAAGTGCTGGTGATGGGTTTTATGTGCAGTCTGCTTAAAAACAGAGCCAGTCTGAAGAACTCTTAACTGTGGTCACAGCCCTAAATGTGACTGGCATAGATCAAAATTGTCAGAAGAGTCATTTAACAAGTTCAGTGTGGGAGGAGGTAGGGAGAAGCATATATCTGGAGGTTTAAATGTTCTAACATTCTTACATTAGGACATCTGTAAATTATATATAAATCTGAAGCATAGTTTAAAGACACAATAACCCTAGTTTCTTAGTAAGTTCAAATTCAGCAATTCAGGCAGATTCTCTAATTGGTATATCGCCTTGGGAAGAAAACTGAGTACATTTTGGTAATTCCTTTAATTATGCATGATTTGTACTTTTACAATTTATTCAAGTAAAAATAAATGTAGAACTTTTAATAGCAGAAGTCATACTACCATCCATTCAAAGTCTTCCTTCTAAATTTTAGAAAGTACAATCAGCCTGGGAATTCCTAGTAATTATGTTAAAGGAACCTTTGAGAGAACTTAATCTAATGGATACTAAACCACTGTGCCCACGAGAGGCTATTTGTAAGGATACATTCCTGCAAGCTTCTGGGGCCAACATTTTTACCCATTTGTCAACATGGAATACTAAGTAGTGGCTGCTTTTGTTTAGAGATTTATTTAATAAATGCTGCCAACTCACTGACTCGGAACCCTGTAGCTCACTGAGCACACCAACTCACACCTGAGAGAAACTACTCTAACACATGTGTTCTTGTCATGATATTTTCTTGTGCTTGCACAAACTAGATAGAACTTCAGCGCTTCTCTTGCAGGTCATTCCACACAGCAAAATCTCCAAGCGAAAGCACCAAAGTGTGCATCGTGTGGCACTAAATACACTGCAGGAAAGGCTCACACTAGCGGTACAAGCAGTGAAACAGGAGGGCAGAATATTGCTGTGTTATAGGTTGGTTACTCATTTGCCCTTAAGAACTCTAAAATACTGGTTTTGAGACAAAAAAAAAAAATCAAATTTAGCATGAGGCAGATTAAAAAAAAATAGAATCTGTAAACAATGAGGCTCCATTGTATGCTATATAGACTCCAGTACTGATTTACTTCCCTGGACTTCTCCCCTCTCTTTTTAACTACACAACTTTCTCACATCTTATCTGTAGAAACCTGTCAGCAACATAATGAACATATGATGGTACTATAGATAATGGCCTTCTATATTATCGTGTGAATCATGTCAATCATATATACATGCATACACATATAAATTGTATATATGTATATATACTAATAAAAAGTATGTATATTTACACACACACATATATATTTCTGTATATCATTTGTTTATTAGTTCAATGTTCCTGGTGTCTAAAACATTCCAAGCATTGCCCTAGACAATGATGGCAGATCAATGACAGAACAAATCACCTGTGCTCATCAATTTTTCCTTGTCATTTGGAGACACAGGCATTAGATGTAGTGTATATAACACAGACCATGATGATAAATGCTTTGAATTAATTCAAAAGTGGGGCATAGTTTTCCCATTTGTGATCATTCCCTATTTTAGGGATTTATGCTTCAAAAAGTGTGAATAAATTGTTCTAAAATGAAGCTAGAAGACTGGAGTGTGAATGGAAGATTCAAAACCTTAAACTGGAGATGCTTTTTAAATACCGTGTGGAGACATCATAGAAACACATTGTGATTCTGAAGCTTAGGTGAGAACTCAGGTCTGAAGCTGATTTGGGAGACAATGGCTTATGGATGGTGCTTAGAGTCACAAGATTATATACAGCTGTCTAGAAAGGTCATGCTCTTATGCGTGTCAGTGCTGAGGGGGAAACTTGGAGAGGTGGTGGCACCAAAAGAGACTAAAAGTCAAGGAAAGTATGCAAAGGAAACCAGGAAGGATGGTGAGGAAAGCATCTACTGTAGAATGACAGCAAAAATTCATGATTCTGACTCCTAGCGATGCTTCCATTGACTGATGCTTCTTTTCTTTCAAGTTCATCAGTCTTTGTTTCCTAAAGTGTTGTTTAAATAATCATGGAAGCATTGGAATTGCCAGATGGTAATTGCTAAGATGACTTTTTCTACTCTTTAAGTCTTCAGGGCGTCATGCCAGTTTTCTGTAACCTTCAAGCATATGTGTAAATAGTGCAATGACTTTATTATCTAACTCCCTGAAAAGCAAAGCCTGCAATTGCCCAGAAGCTACCTCTCCTCATAAATGAAGCAATGAACCATTTACCCTAAAGAACCTTTACAAAGAGGTCCAGTTACTTCCAGAGTCCTCCAGATTGTGTGATTTGCTGGATATATTATATATATTAGATAGATATAATTTTTTGCTTTTCCTTATAAGCATAACATTAATATGAAAAACTGAATGGGCTTTAAAGTCGATGAAATTTTCACTCCTTTAGTATGCCCATTTTCTCTGATCAAGACAGAAGAATTTCCAATACCAGATGGTGCTTCTACATCCATCTATACCAACAGCCATCTCTTCTGTCAACTACTGTCCTCATTATATCTTTCATTGATTTCTTAACTTAATGAATTTAATATCTCACTGACAAAAATAATATAACGTTATTATAGTTTTACCTCATGGACTACAGATTTTTTTTTAAATTAAAATTTAATTACATCAATTCACTCTTCCATATTTTTCCCTTGTTCTCCTTTAAAACCATAGCCTCTTCTTTTGGTATTGTTAAACAGACAGACACACACACACATACACAGACACACATGCCTAAATATATAAATACAGCCTACTCAGTCTGTTTTGTGTAACTTCTGTGCATAAATTTTAGAGTTGACCATTGGGAACTGGGTAACCAATTAGAGGCTCTTCCCTGAAGAAGATTATTTCTCCCTTCTCAGCCTTCTATAGTTGCTTGCTGTTCTTTGGCTAAATGTGGGCCCTGAGAGGTTTCCCTCTGTCATCTTAGCATGTCTATTGCTGTTGTACTTAGATGTAGAATTGCTAGATTATTGCATGGACAAGGAAGAGCTGGGATGTCTTGCCACTAGTGGCCTCACATGGGCTATTTGAGCAAAGTCTTCAGGGCCGGCTTAGGGTTCTTAATACACAAGTAGTTATGTTTGTGCCTACTAGGTGAGGCCCTGGGACAGGTAGCAGAGCATGGTGGGGCCAAAGGAGTCTTACAACTGGCAGTCATCTTTGCTTTAAAAAATGGGGTATAGAGATCATACTTGGTTCTTGTATTTTAAGGCAAACACTTTATGCCCCGAGATATCTCTCCATCTCACTAAGAGTTTTTTCCTTTTCTCTTACATACTTCATAATGTTAAAGTTATTTATCATTATGATTTTCAGTGAACATTTTTAACATTTTCAGCAAATAATACAATGACCAGTTTGGGTGTCTTAAAAGTCAGTGGTATGTAAGTCCCTTGGATCACTCATAACAAAATACAACAGATGTGTGCTTTAAAACAGAAGATAGAATAGAAGTCCAGCATTTCACAGTCGCAGAGGTAAGGCATGTGAAGTCAAGGTATCATCTGAGCCATATTTCCTGTAAAAGGGCATAGGTGAGGGAACTTCCTTCCTTTTTCTAGTTCCTGATAGCTCTGGGGGATTTGAGCTTATAAACTTCTGATTTTGTCCCTGAGACCTGTTTCTACATGATCTTGACTCTGAATTTCATTTTCTTTCCTATTTAAAAATCTTTCTTTCTTTCTTTCATTTTCTTGAAGATATTTTTGTTTTTAACAAATGATTTATTATTATTATTTACATATACATTTATATCACTACACAAATATATCATAAACTATCTACAGCAAGAAAAGCCATGGAACAATCAGGAATTATATACCTGTTACATTCATAGTGTTTTGCATATTTGTATTTGGTAATCTTGAAGAAAACATCTTTCTTATCTTGGTGAGTCTACAATTCTGAATGTAAGTCAATATTTATCATATCTCATTTCTATCTACTTAAAAACATCTATCTATACCTGAAAATATATTAACTGTTAAACAACTAAGCTTAATAGTAAAACTAAACTATCTGGTCTTCAACCCCACTGGAGACTTTAGAAGGAATAATATTAGTTATCTGAGCAGAACAGAAGTACAGGTTAGCAGCTTCCCAAATGAGAAGGTGACAAAGAAAGTTTGTTGCCTGAACACTCACTTGAAACTTTCTATAACGTTGGAGCATCATCTTCAGCCTTCTGGCCTAATATATCTGACAGACATATTTGTGAGGCAGGAACTATTTGAGGACATGATTACCCTGTCTTGGCAGAGTTTGGCCATCGACTCTGCCTGCATCCAAGCTTGTCCATTTTTAATCAGAATTCTGTCTGTGGCAGAAATGAGGACATTTTGCCCAGTGGCTGGTTTGCCACATTTGAAGCCATTTCCATAAGGAGGTTTATTTATTCTCACCATCATCTTTGAGGTAGGCTGGGTGTTGCCAGGAGTTAACCTGTCTTACTGTCAAAGAAACTTTAAAATAATAAAAGCATCTTCAAATGCCATATTCTGTAGGTCTCTGAGGTTTGTGAAGAACTTATCTATTTTATCTTATCTATCTATAGAGTCATATCTATCTGTTAAACCTAGGGGATACCAAAGATCCTATTTACAAATAAAGTCTCACTCTGATGTTCTAGGTTGTCAAGGATTTTTTTTTGAGGGGGATGCATCACTCAATCCACTATACTTAGTCATGATGCTGCCATCAACAACACTTGTCTTCTGATTTTTAAAAAATTTATTTATTTTTATTAATTCATTCATATTATATCTCAATTGTTATCCCATCCTTTGTATCCTCCCATTCCTTCCTCCCTCCTGCTTTTAACTTATTCCCCTCCCCTATGACTGACTGAGGGGGACCTCCTCCCCTGTATATGATCATAGGGTATCAAGTCTCTTCTAAGTAGCCTGCTATCCTTCCCCTGAGTGCCACCAGGCTGACTTTTTAATACTCAAAGTGACTGATAACTACATAGCTTTCCATATATATGTATTATATCACATTCTGTATAAAATGTAGGCAGAACCACAGTTATTAATAGTTTCATTTTGAGAAGTGTACCATGAAAAGGGTATGGAGTCATGCATCCTAAGATGCATCAGGCTCTGATCTGTAATCTTCAGAAAAACTCATAAGTTTCCAAGAACTGAGATCTGCAAAGGATAAATATTGTATCTACTGTGAACTTACTGGAAAAGCAGAAAATGGAAGAAGCTTCTGAACCCTGGAAAGAAATGTTGTTCTGGGTGTCATTTCTCTTGGTCATGTAAGATTTCTGGCAATACATTAATCACAGATGCTCCTCTTTTGCCCAGTGTTGACTGCTATGTCCTGTGATTTCTGTTGGTTGTAGGAATAGTTTTCCCAGGAATTGAAACTTCTGAATTCTGATATCACTGAGGAGGGAAATTCCAAATGCACTTACTGTCAAATAAGCACACAAGGGTTACGTTCTGTCTGATTGTCTGTTTTGCAGCACATTATAATTTTGTAAAGTAGGTGTTGGTCTGGTGAGTTTTGTTGTCAAATTAACACACATGGGGAAAAGGGAAATTCAACAGAAACAGTCACTTCATTGCATTTGCCTGTGGGCATATCTGTGGGGACATTTTCCTGATTTTCAGTTCATGCACGTGGGTCTAATTCATACAGAGACCCACAGCCAGACATTATGTGGAAGGAGAGTCTAAATTAGAGGACTCCATTAAGTCCCTCCTGTTGGAACTCAGGGAATCCTATGGGGGAGGGATCGTAGGAGTCAGAGGCGATAGAGAACATGTCCCACTAAGTTAACTAAGCAGCGTACATAGGGGCTCACAAAGACTGAATTGGCAAGCAAAGGACCTGCAAGGGTCTGCACCAGACCCTCTGCATGTATACTGTGGGTGTTAGTTTGGTGCTTTGGGGAGAGTTCTAATTGTAGGAGCCTGTATGTCTTTGACTTGTGTGCCTGCTCTTGGGATTCTTTTCTTCCTGTTGGACTGGCGCGGTGTGAGGGTTTTTGTCTTGTCTTACTGTATGTTTTGCCATGTCTTGTTGTTCCTTGGAGGCCTGCTCTTTTGTGAAGAAGAATGGATGGGGAGTGGGTCTAGGGGAGAGGGGAGGGTGGGAAAATCTGGGAGGAATAGAGAAAGAAGAAGCTGTACATTGTAGAAGAGAAGAATCTAGGCAGCTCAAGCTCATCAAGAATGGTGCCATGCCTGGGAAGGTTGGCCCGGGGTGGATAGAAAAGGGAGCTGAACATGAGCCTATCAACAAGACAGAAAGTTGCAGTTCCAGCCTCCACGTTCCTGCTCTGTATTGCAGAGATGTTGAACTGTAACCAATAAGCCAAATACACTCTTTTCTCTCCCAGGTTGGTTTTAGTTAGCATTTATCACAGCGACAGAGAAGCTAACTAGAACAGGTGTAGAAAGGGAAGCCTTTGGATCATAACAATCCTTACTCTACTCTTGGCCAGGGAGCAATGTCACTGTTTAGCACAATGCCATGGGACAAACGCTAGCTTTCATTTATCATTTCTTAGAATACAGTTTCAAGCCCTTACTGCATATTATGTGCTGAGATATGTGTCTGTAAAACTACATAATCAGAGCCTGGCACCTTCCTCCTGGGAGATCACACTCTTGAGGCAGAGAAACAGGAACAAGTGACCGAGTATAGAGGGTGAGAATGGAGAGGGGATGCACAGGGGTGGGGGAGGCATTGTGAAAGGAAATCAAGTTGGGGCTGAGAGATGGATCAACTGTTAAGAGTACATAATGCTCTTGCTGAGGACCAGAGTTCAGTTCCCAGCACCCATAGCAGGGAAATAAAGTATCTCTGGCCTCCTTAGGCAGCTACATCCACATTCTGAAATCTCCATACCTCCACAACACGCACACACACACACACACACACACACACACACACACACACACACACACACACACACATACACACACACACGAGTTAATAACAATAAACCTCCTCTTAAAACCAAGCAAGCATAGACTACCTTAGCAACCTAAGCCAAACAGTGCCTCATTTCACCTAAATATGGTGGTGGTGAATGTCATAACAGTCTTGATAGAAACGTCGACTTAGTAGGGATCTGTGGAGCTGGTGGCCTCAGTGGCAGTTACTCAATAAACAGATCCTTGCCAATGAGGAAGTCAAAGAATGTTCCTCCAGCTTCCTGTTCATACGAGAAGAACATTTTGAGTTTTCTTCACTTAATTGCAGTGTGACTCAACAGGAGAACACATGAGCCTTTGTACAGGTAATCAGAAACTTAGGAAATTTTCCAGGATTCACAGGCTCAAACAACAACCAGTAAACTGGCATGCAAAACATATACTATACTGAATTATTTATATAGTGACTGACTTTGTGGTCAGTCATCTTTTCATAGTAGGGATTCACCCCACGGTAATTATTAACAACATACTTTTTAAAAAGTGAGTACAAAGTTTAGCTTTTGACAAGCCAGCCAGGGAAGCAGGCTAACTACAAATCTTCACCTCTTCCTCAGCTCCTCAAAACTCACTTCCCTAGTCTTATTCCCAGTTCTTTAGCACAGCACCTGCTGCCTCGCCCCAATCCCTTCCCCTAGCTCCCCCAATTCATTGCTTTATTCCAGCACCCAACTCCAGCAGACATTCCCCGGGAAACCACAGACCACTCCAGGCAGGGAAGCAGGTAGCTACCTTTATTATTAAAACGAAAACTTCAAACAAGATGTAAGGATTTATTTGAATCTCACAGATCTCATATTGGCTATTGCATATTTCTTGCTAGCAGAATTGTGGAGATAAACTACCAGATCAATCTTATTTGTAAAGAGCAAGATGCCGTGAGGAGATTTAATTGAACTGGGGACTGGTCATGATAAGTCCCCTATATTCATAGGCTCCCTAAAATTGTGAAGACATAATAAGGGATAGATGCATGTTGAAGAAAAGACTGCAATGCCTATCATTGCATCTATTTGGAGGCGTGTCTGAGCATGGCCATACCATTCAGTCTCTTTGGTATCTGGAGATGTATTCTAAGAAAATGATATGGGAAATAGAAGAAATCAATGAATAAAATGTGAGCTTGTCTATCTTGTACGTAAACCTCTTAGAGGACAAAACAAAAACAAACCTATTACTTCAAGAAATACTACTGAATAATAAAATGTTTTACAGGGCTTAAAAATCCTTTTGAGATAATATTTATTTTATAGATTTTTCCTCAAATTGGCATTTTTCACTTCAAATTTAGAAAAAAAAAAGCTTAGTTTTTGGTGACTGTGAGTTTATTCTAAAGATTCAAAACTACATTGTCAGAAAACAATGGGGACTGAACTTATTTCTTCTAAAAAGCTTGTAAATATATGTAGGTTTAGATTACATCTTTGTATTAATTAAAGGAAAACTGTGCAAGACATGACACTTTGAAAACAAACTCTGTGCTGGTCCTGAGTGGCACATGGTTGCTATTCCAGAACTCAAAGACACTGAATCAAGAGGATAGCAGAGCACTCAAGGTCAGTTCGGCCCATGTAATATGGTCAAGCCACCCTTGGTTACATGAAGTGATAATATCAAAGAAGAAGAGAGGAAATTAACCCAGTTATTAATTATATGAAGCATTTTAAATGTAGAGAAAATAAAAGTGAATGCTACAATCAGTATCTGCAGATGACCCATCTAGCTTTGCCAAATCTTATCGTTTTTAAAATAGGACACAAGCTGTGTAACATTTCAGTCAACAATGGACAGTATATAATGGCAATATACATGATATAGTCGGGACCACAGCATTTAGATCTGTTTAAGTATATCCTGTGATGTCTGTGCAATTATGGAATGGCCTTACAACTCCTTTTCAGAATACATCTCTATTCTTAAGTAACATGTGACGATCATTGCTTACAGTCAGAATCTGAAGGAACTTAGGATACATGGTTTTCTATTTTAGCCTTTTTTTGGCTTATCCTCCTCAGAATCATAGAGCTTAAAGTTCAAGATTCATTCTTTTACAAAGGAGATGATGAACTACATACATTTACATAATGTCATCATATTTGTCAGATACAATAAGCATAAACAAATGTGTGGGGTTTTTACAAGTTTTCAAATCATGTTTCTTAAAGAACAGATAGGCTATTGCCCTTGAGCTGTTTTTCTATGCCTTCTATTTATCTTGTTACCTTTCCCCAGTCATCACTGATAAATGCTTAGTGCCATCAGGATGTCATTGTCAACTGGGTGTCCACATCACATCACTGCTTACTGGAGATCTTCTCCCTTAGAGCTGGTAAATAGGATGCTTTTAATTTTAGTTAAAATATAGTATTGCTTGTAGGCATTTGAGGTGGGGGGATGGTAACCTGGATTTTTGGATAACTAGTTAGGGAGCTCCTCTCTGAGGAAGACCAATTCTGCCTTCCTTAGCAGCCTGCTTCATTCTTTGTCTTGGGGTGGGGCCTTTGGAGATTTCGCCTTCTCACAGTAACATGTCTCTTAGTGCTGTCAGTGTTTAGTTCCTGATCACACAGCCATATTGTTCCCTATAACTTTTAGGGGTTACCATTTCACAGCAGAGGGTCCGTCTGATCTTCTGGCTCTTACAATCATTCTGCCCACTCTTCTACAACCTTCCCTGAGCCATAGGTGCAGGAATTGTGTTACGCATCTATCAGTTGGGGCTAGGCGCCCATGACCAGTTAACTCTCCATTGTGACCCATTGTGGTTTCAAGGAATTGGTCTCTGCTGCAAAGCGAAGCCTCTTTGATGAAGGAAGAGAACTACACTTATACATGACGATTTCCAGTTTGATTTTATATGGGCAAGAATATCTTGTCTGCGCGTCCACGTAACAAGTATATTCTTAGCACGTAGATTTGGCCATTAAGATTGAATAGCAGTACTACTATGTCTAACTATTAAGAAAAAAATCTTAAAAATAAAGACAAAGGACGAGAGATGGCTCAGTGGTTCAGACTGCATACTGCTTTTGGAGAGGATCCACATTCAGACACTGTGTCAGGTGTATCACAGACACTTGCAATTCCAGCTCCAGAGGATCTGTGCAGAGGATCTCCTGACTCCATGGGCACCTGTGCGCGTGTGGCACACAGAAGCTAATGCAGGCACAAAAATATATGTTAATAGATGTTTTGAAAAAGAACAAATTTAGGAAAAAATCTTTGCCCTTTTCTTTGCTAACAGATCTTGGATACGATGTTTGGTGTTACAGAAGGTATCTTGGGACCTGGAAAACACCGTGTTCTCTGGGAAGAGCATATCTTTCTTAGTCCACTTAGTGTTGCTCATAAGGACATGTGTTTAGGGATGAACACTTGGGACTAGACAACCTATC